>NC_072895.1:114320750-114629375 GCF_027943255.1 Anastrepha obliqua
AGTAAGAACCATTTTGGAAGTTGTCTTTCTTTTTGTTTTTATTTTTCTTATCATTAAAGGCGCTAAGAATTTCTTGACCTCAGACAAAAATTGCCTCGCCAGACTATTAGTGGTAGGCAGGCACAGCATATACATTGTAAAATAGGGCCCCTAACAGACTGGGTTCATTTAACGCACGTCATTCGTGTTTCGTTAACCTTTATCAAATAAAATAAATATTTGGCAGAAAAAAAAAAACAATTGAATATACCAATCAGCTACTTTGTGTTTAAAAATAAAACAGACGGCGCTGTTGCAATGAGAAATGTTGACCGTTGCGTGATCAGCCTGTTAAGTATAGTTGAGTATACGAAAATGTGTTTGGAGTGGTCATAAATTCTAAAAGGAAATTACCCCAAAACTTTTAAGTTATAAAGTTCCGTTGCCTTACCACTAAGATCAGTTTATTGTTGGTCACTTTATTACGATGCCATCCAGGTTTAGATACCTGAAAAATATCACTTATCAAGTATCGACATCTACTCTAATCGAAACTATTTTAGTTATATGAACTAATTAAGTTTAATTTTTATTTTCTAAGTCATAATCATCCTCTAGGAATTCAAAACTCCGAATGATAAAACTTAATAATGTAGAAACTGAAAATAAATAAAACATCACTAATACGAGGTGTTATTTTGATATTCAAAGAAAAATGCTATTTTTTAATATAAATGATCGGATGTTTATTTCATTATGAAGAGGAAGGTATGCCGTTAATAATGGAAAATAACACGGTAAACTTTTCCCGTAAAAGATCAATGGTTTCGTTGCTTGCTGGCACGTAGCGCCGTCTTGTTGAAAATAAACGTTGTCCAGATCAATACCATCCAATTCCGGCCATAAAAAATCGTTAATCATCTCTCGATGGCGTAATCCATTCATTCATAACACCTGTTATTCGAAAACCCTTTATATAATAAAAGTTTACTTTAATGATGAGTGGTACCTATTCAATAAGGATAATAAATTGGGAAAAATTATAAGAAAGTTAATCTCATTCGTAGAGAAAAATTTATTCAGCAAATATTTCTGCGAAAACTGTTCCCTTTTGTTGTGCATCACAATAACAGAAGTTTTTTCAAAGTGCTTGCCCGTCAGCCGATTTCTGGCGTGTTTAATATTGTGCCAGCTTTGGAAAAATATCATTCGCTAGTCTCCGTTTCATTTAGTATTCGCCAAAGTTTTCAGCACGAAGAATAATATGTAGAGTTACACAGTGACTTTTTCTTCGCCCTGAAATGTCTTTATCGAACATTTATCTGCTTCCACTTGATCAGTTGGGCGGTGTATACGTCGCATTGTATCCACTTTGGTGGCTTCTCGTGGTTTTCGCCGGCAATTAAGCAGTCACAAAGCACAGGGCGATTCATATTAGGAGTAACAGTGGATAAAAAAATTCCGAAGCAAAATTCGCCATAGTATTGGTTTTCGACAACGGGTATTTTGTTTTTTTCGATTCTTACTGAGTACTCGGTTCGAATGTATCGATATCAAAATTAGCTGGAATAGTACAAAAAGTGTCGAGTATCCAAATTAAGGCTAGTCGAATGAAACATGAATTCGCCACCAACATACATTTGGCTTGCCGTGAAATGTTGCTACAACATGGATTGTCAAATGAGAAGAAACGTCAAATTTATGAGCATCACCCCAGAAGCAATTGGAAAATTTTAGTAAGAAAAGTGTTTTTAAACAAATTAATACGCATATACTTACATTCTTTGCGAAGATATTCCAAATGCCATATCTTCGGAGTATTCGAACTTAGACACTTCACTCGCAAACGAACTGTCAGTTTTCGCTCAATTTTAAACATGTGCATTTTAAATAAGTCTGAAAAATGTTGTTGGCATGTTTCGCGTGAGATACACATGAAATTACACGCATATTTCACGGCAATGCATTTTGTATGGGTTTTGACAGCCATTTCATAAGAAACGCTAACTAGTACTACGCTTTAGTTCGCAGATGTATCAGCAATTTTAAAATTGGTTTTAGGACATAAGGAATATACAGGATATGTTTATAAATGGGTGATAGTGTATTTCTTCGCTGGCCCTATAAATTACTCCATTTTTTATTATACTTACAACATGCAGATACAAGCGTGAATGATACCCGCCTTCTGTGCTGTGCTGAGCTGAGTTGTATTCTTTCCTTTTGTTCAATTCTTTGGTAACTCTGTAAGGGATACACAGTTCAATGCACTACAACACGCAAGCAAATATTTGCTCCTTCTTTTATGTTAGCAATGCAATGTGAAAGTAAATATTTAAACGTAGAAGTCCCACGACACTATGCCGTTTTACGATCACAGGACACTCCCGAAAATATGTACCCAAACACATATAAAAAAAAGGAAATAAAATAAATTTGAAAAAATAAAATTTTGTTAAATGAACAATAAAAATAAAAATTAACAATGAAAACAAAGATGAAGAAAAATTAAAAAATAGGATGTAAAGATAAGCAGTAAAAAAGTAAAAATAAAAAATAAAACAAAATAGTAAAAAAATAAATTAAAGCAGAAAAAGTAAAATTAATAAAAAAAAAAATAAAAAGATAAAAATAACTAGTAAAAAAATAGAAAATAACAAGTAAAAAAATAAAAAACATAACAAGTAAAAAAATTAAAAAATTTAGTGATAAAAACAAAAGATAAAAAACTTGAAAAATAATAAAAAACAAATAGAAAAAATCTATAAAAAAATACAAAAATAAATAAAATTAAAAAAAGTACATAAATATAATAATAAAAAACAAATAAAGAGCCAATAAAAAAACTAAAAAAAAATAATGAAATAAAAAAAACAACACGTAAAAAAGTTAAAGATAAACTTAAAAAAAAATAAGAAATAAAGGAAAACCAATAAAAAATAAAAAATGAAAATATCAATAAACATAAAAAACCAATAAAAAAATAAATAAATGATGAAAAGATAAAAATAAAATAAAGAGTAAAAACAATAAAAAGATAAAGATAATAAAAGGATAAAAATAACAAGTAAAAAAATTAAAAATAAAATTAAAAAAAAAATAAAATAAAAAAATTAAAAAAAAAATTTAAATATTTAAAAACTTTTAAAATATAAAAAACTTAGAAAAATAAAAATAATAAATAGAAACAAAATAAAAAAAATTATACCATAAAAAATAACAAGTAAAAAAAATGAAATATGAAAAAAATAAAAAATGAAAAAACCCAATAAATAAAAATAATAAAAAAAACCCAATAAAAGAAAATAAAAAAACCAATAAAAAAAATAATAAAATAAAAAAATTTAAAATTAAATAAGAACACCAACCCATTTCCGACTCCGCAACAAGAATAAAGGAAATGTAACTTTTGATTAATTTTAGCTTTGTGCTTCACAACTGCTTGTCGCTTATTGTGTTGGCAGGAAATCTCAGTTCCCTCGTCTGTGCGGCATTTTAATGAAAATAATTTTCACACAACTTCAAATGTATGCACTTCCTCAGCCAATCTGCACTCTATGAGTGTAAGCGAGTAGCTTCAGCCCCTGTACTGCCTCGTCATCTTGGTTATATTCCCTATATCCGCTGAAGAGGAAACAGTATAATATTTGAACAAGTTGTCCTCTTAACGCTGCTGTAGTTCACTTTTTGTGTTCGCTTTCCTTTGCTGTTTTCTTGCTTCCTTATTCCGCTATTCACATTCATTCCCCTTGTTTGCTTGCAATATGAGCCGATATGTCAACGCGTCGAGTGGTCAGATTGAATTTCAATTTATATATATATTTACATACATACTCGCATACTTTTTGTTTTGTGTCCTGCGTCATAGAGTATTATTCGTATCTGCTCCTTTATATAACAATAAATTAAATATTTTCCATTGTATGTGCCCCCATGGCAACCTTTATTTTTGCTGTTCATTCGACGCCTCCTTAGTGATCCCAGACAGCTGAATTTGTCATTATTACCATGTCCCTGTTGCGTTGTTGGTTGTTCAGAGCATTGAAAACGGAAGCTATCATCTTTTTACATGCATTTATGCAGATATTTTGTAATAATACACATACATATGTATGTATGTATGTCGCTTCTGTAATATCACCCTCTATAGTTGTCCTTTGAAAAGCGCAGCTCGAGTTTGTCTTGTAAATGCGTTTTTTTTTTTTTTTTTCAAATTGTAAAGTTCCTTGGCTATAACTGTAAAAATGTTATATGGCTTACTATTTGCATGCAGCCGAAAATGTTTTGTTTCAGCAAATAGAAGTTTCATGAGAGGTGTGTTAAATTTATGCAAAAGCTGAACAATGTGAATAAATAAAACGATTTCCTTTTCCCTTGTTCCTATTTGTCTTGGCTATAGATTTTAATTTATTACTATTTATGTTTCCGCACTTTTTTCTCTTTTGTCTATCCGTTTTCATCTTCTCAGTCTTTATGTTTTCCAAGTGTCTTCCGTTCAGACCATCTTCAGTGAAACTCCAAGGACAGTGGGGGTGCTCGCTCTTCTTTAGATCTAAATTTTGCGTTGTATTCGATTATTCGTTCTATGGAATGGAAAATGCATGAAATGGTCAGCAAAAAAAAAAAAAAAAAAAAAATCGGAGAAATCTATCGGAATTTTTAACCACTTTAAACTCGAATAATATTATACTGAAATTGAATAATATAAAGTTGCATACCCAAAATTTTTCTCAAAATTTTAACTAAAAATTCTCGTTGCTATTATTTTGACCGTCACTGTATGTCTCCTACTACAACAACAACAATATCCTGTTGCGTCTGGGCGTAAAGGCCTTTTTCCTCTCTACATTTCTTTTAAATTGAAATGAAAATAAATTAATTCTTTCTTCATGCATCCCATGTGAAACTAAAAAAATCGTCAAAAATAAAGTTCACGTTGCTATTATTTTGACCAGCACTGTATGTCTCCTACTTCAATAACAACTGCAATCTCCTCTTGCATCTGAGCGTCCAAGCTTTTTCTTCTACGATTATTTTACATCTTAGTAAGCTAAGTAATGCAGTATAAGCTCGCGCTCATGGCTCTAGTGTCTCTATTCGACTTCAAGAGATCTCAACTATTGGCAGCTGCTAATTCCCCTTCTCTTTAATATATCGGAAAAGAAAAATCATTTTTATTTAATTTGAAATGCTTTTTTCTTTATTCCGTGATCTTTTTGAGCTCTCCTCATAAGTAGAGACTTCATTGCCACAACTAGATTTTCTCAATGTTTTATACAGTAGGTTCTGTTTTTATGCGGTAGATACGTTCCGCAAGAAACAGCATAAAAAAAAACAGCATAAAAAAAGCTACTAGTTCTATAGTAAAACTATAGATACGTTTCAAAGGCTAAAACCGCATAAATCTGAAATAATGTAATAAAATCGCATAAAAAAGGGCACTAGTCCCATATTATAACTATAGATACGTTCCATAGACCGCATGAATCTGAAATAATTAAATAAAATCGCGTAAACAAAATATTGTATTTCTGAAAATTATATCTTTATTTAAGAAACGTCAGAATCGAAAAATAAATTTAAGTCAGAAATAGAATCAGACAATACCCACATTTTGCGCGTTCGTTTAGGATTTGGCGTAAAGTCACTTTCGTCACTTTAGGAAATGGACACGTCTGATCTAGATAGTTATGCAGGCGGTTCCATACTCGTAGGGTTAGCATTTCTGATGTAACCTGTGATGAGTTTTTGCTTAGCTGGTTTAGAATCTTGTTTATATGTACAATTCCCGATAGGTCGGCATGCATTTTGTAATTTAAAAAAAAACCGCACTATTTCAAAACCGCATAAAAA
Source organism: Anastrepha obliqua (assembly GCF_027943255.1). Lineage (NCBI taxonomy): Eukaryota > Metazoa > Arthropoda > Insecta > Diptera > Tephritidae > Anastrepha > Anastrepha obliqua. The sequence goes on from NC_072895.1 coordinate 114,326,583, forward strand.
AAAGCCGCATAAAAACAGAACCTACTGTATAGAAAATTCTCCTTCCAAAGTTAATCTTAATAAAGTAAATCTCAATTTCGCCCTAACTTCGTCTGTAAGTAATATTTTTTCATGGACTAATAAAAAAATTATATTACATATGTTAGGTTTTCTTCTTAATGATTGTCTCAGTCCATCACAAGTTTGAAATTCGAGTCATTGGAGCTATGCACATTTTGGCTATTAATGAAGAAGATAAAGACTTGTCCTGAAATTTCAATTCTAAAGCGCTTTGAGGTGTCTGAGTTCGGTCTCCAAAGTTCTGGCTTAAAATAGAGGCTAATATCTGGCATTCGCAGAAAACATCTCTTGCGATCCCATCATTAATCTGTGCAATATGTATGGATAATGTGTCTGTCTCAACATTTTTGTGCACAAAATTTTATAATTTTAAATTTCTGATTTAAATTACTCAATTTATGCTATTTTGTTACCAACGAATTAGTAATTCGCTATGAAATTTCCAATACAGATGGAGTCTTCGTGCACTTAAAACTGATTATCCCAGTCAAAAATCTCGATAGTTGCCACCGACATTCGCTTCAAAACCTTGCATGCAAATAAGATCGTGCCACAGGTGCCTAATATTCAGCATTGATAACTGTGCAGATATATTCTTACATATTTACACAGAGTGCGAATCAGAATATCTGAACTTTAGTCTACCGAAAGTAGAGCACCTGAGGAATAGATGTTGTGGTGATTTCGCCTTATTTGCCTTCTGCTGTCGCAGAATGAACTTGAAATATCGACGGTTGGCCTCAGCAGCTCACTCGACCGCTTGTGAATCATTTGTGGCTAGAGAGACCCTTTAGCGTTCGTTGAGCTGGCTTAAGGCCCACTTGTCCATTTAAGAGAAAGCCCCAAGTAAGTAAAGGAGCCTTCACACTACCGCAAGGATGTCTAGTTTAGCCATAGCTTATCAGCCAATATAGTTTCCTGCAATGACATTTTGACATGGCCTCATGCTCTTGTAAGTTTGATAATAAAAAGTTCGAACTGTGCGAACTGAAGAGAAGTTTGTCGTTCTCCGACTAATTTCAAGCGCGCTATCACTGACCCTATGGCTTTAATTGTCTCCTTTAGCCTCTTGCTTTGAGTTTTCTGCTTTAATCGTATGCTATCAGAGCCTTAGCTTCTTTATGTAGTTAATTTAGTGTTGTTTTATTTTTGACCAATGAGTTTAGTAAAACCACGTACCAACAAAATAATCCTAAACGAAGCACTTTAATATAATTATTTCTATACTTTATGACAGTTTAATTCTATAGGTTATCAAAAGGTCATTATTGGAAACCAACCAACAGATGTTCGAAACGAAAATATAAATATCACCAAGCTCCAGCCCATTTTTATACAGACAGATGCATTTCGTTTTGTTTGCCTTGTATGGTTTATCATTTACTCTACGTATGTGGCTACAAACTGTGCATAAGTATGTTATCTAGGTATGTACTTAACAGTGCTATGGAATATAAACAGCAGGCATCCTCGTATAATAATTTTAGAAATGTCAACAGCTGATATGTCGCCAAGTCAAATGATGAATGATGTTTTTAATGAAAATCTGCTTGACTAAAGTACTGTGTGGAAGGTGGTAGTAGTTTCAGAATGCAAGAAATAAATTTAAGGAACGAGGGAACAGGAATTTAGAAGATCATGAAAGGAATTGTTAGTGATCAATTGAGAGATGATCGCAAATTTTTCCTAGGAATATTTTCGGGCATATTGGCAGAATATACGGCGATTTAAAAGGGTGAAATGATTTAAATGAAATGATTTACAAAAAAAAAAAAAATTGCATAAAAATTTACAACTTTTTGTAGAGAATTTTTGGAAAAACTCTTGGTATGGCGTTTTATAGTCCATTAAATTTTTAGTATAGCAGTAATAGTTTCTAAAAACATAAAAAACAAAAATTAATAATTACAAAAAAAAATTTCAAGTTGGTTGTTGTTGTAGCAGCAATACTAAACCCTGTAAGTGTAGTGTAAATCACCGCTCGTCTTCGTCTAACTCATCTAAAGGTAGGCCCACAATGTTCACTAGACAGGGCTAGTTAATTGGCGCGGCAACCCTGGGTCGGGAAAAACCAAAGTCATTCCGGTAACATAGAACCGGTTCCCATGGGAATGTTTAAAAATTGGTATTTCGTCGCGCTCTTTTTATTTTGAACACAATTGTAGGTGAAATTATTTTATAATTTTTAGTTCGTAGAAAAAAGTTTTAAATTAAATTTTCTTTTTTTTATTTAAATACTTTTTAAAAACTTGAATGCAGATGTCCTAAGTTCACACTTTTCAATCATCTAGCGCCGTTTAGAGGAAGTAAAAATTTTACAATAGATACATTTTTTAATCGAAAAAGCGATTTTTATATGCACAAAGCCCCACCATATACACATACAAATAACCTCAAAATATTTCCCTGCGCCAATGCATTTTGGTCAAATTTTATGACTCGCTTGCACAAGCATTACTGAGTTATTTTCGGAGACAACTTGTTGGCGTTGTTGTAGCAGATCTCTAGGCCCTACCAGTGCGATGTTGTCATCGTCTAACTCATCTAACGGTAGGCCCAGGAAAAGTTCTCTTTCGAGGAATTGGGTCCAGAGGGAGGGAGGTGTTAGGTGAGTGGGTAACTTTTGATCCATGCATACTTGCGTGACTACCATTCGGAAGTTCGTAGGTTCGAATCTTCGTGCATGAAACACCAATCTTATAGACAAGTTTTCCATTCCCACGTCAGTCGGTTTTACGCCATCGGAATGACGCGCACAATTCCCCCGCACTTATTTGCTAATTGTTTATGCTGCTACAGAAACAACAACAAGTTTTTTCTAATAGCGCTCGCACCTCAGTAGGCCATGGAGTGTATTTCTGCCATGAAAAAGTACAAATAGAACCAGTTTTAACAACTTTTTTTTGTAATTTTCATAATTTTTTATAAAAATATAGTTAATTTTAACATTAAATTTTAGGATAATAAAGCTTAAGTTTTAGTTGACTCGAAATTCTCGTTGATTCTTAATATTTTTTTTGTTTACCTGACCGCGTTGCGTATTTTCTTCAATTAACGAAGGCACGCCGTAGCCGAATGCGATGGTGCGTGATTACAGATAGAACGTTGGTTCGAATCTCGGTGAAACCAAAATTAATAAAAACATTTTTCTAACAGCGGTCGCCCTCGGCAGGCAATGGCAAACCTCTGAGTGTATTTCTGCCATGAAAAAGCTCCTCATAAAAATATCTGCCATTCGGAGTCGGCTTGAAACTGTATGTCCCCCTCCATTTGTGGAACAACATCAAGACGCACACCACAAATAGGAGGAGGAGCTCGGCCAAACACCCAAAAAGGGTGTAAGCGCCCATTATATATATATATATATAACGAAGGCGAGACATTTTTTTTATATAAGAAATGTATGAAAACTACAAGAAGCAACGGAAAAGTAGTTAAAACTGGTCAAAATATAGTGAATTTATGATTTGGATCGTGAGTGTGTGTGTGTGCATCTACGCCCGCCCTATCTGATCATTAGTGATGGTACGCGCGCCACACAGATGTCCTTTGCTCGCTACAGCAGCAGTTTGTATGCGACTAGTACACACACATATGCACTCATGTATATCGCTTTATCCATCGCTTGCAACATCATCTGCTACATATCGCTGCGATCCTTTCTTATTTTATATCCTTGAATACAATCAATGCAACAGCAGGCGTACCAAATTTTCTACTTCCTATTGCAATGAATTGGGAATGCATGTTTTTTTTTTCTCCCTTTCAGGTTTTTCAATTCGCGCATGTGCATAGGTCTATTGTGGTTTTCATTGCTGCTGCTGTTGTTGTTGGCCCTTACGTATACATACACATATTATCGTTTGAAGCTATACTTTTCCTATTGAAAAAGTACATGGTGTACATGTTTTTTCTCATTATTAATTTTTTGAAATTTTATTTTTGTTGTTGTTTTTGTTTCTACTTTATTCCTTCATTTGGCTTCGTGCGCTGTGGCGTCAGCCGCTGCTGTCAGCTAAGAGCTAACAGCCATCAGCCGGCTGTTTGCACTGTGCAGACCCAACCCAAGCTGTGTGTTAGTTCTTAGGTTCTTAGGTTCACGCTCTGTATGTGTGCGTATGTGTGCGTATGTGTGTGCCTTGTGCATGTTTGACGCTCTTAACCACCGAACATCTGTCCATTTTTATGCACGTCAGCCAGCAGCGCGAGTTCAAGCACTTTAATGTCTCGATCGTTGGCTGTCCTGATGAATTGTATTATTGGTCCTTATTTGTCCTCTGTGCTCTTGTTGCTGTGGCATTTTTCGTTCCTTTTGTCATTTTATGCTTTGTAGTTCCCAAGTCACCGACCGACCAACGACCGGTGCAAGTCCTACATTATTTTAGCCTGCCCTTTTTCTTTTTCTTGCTCTCCATACGATTCGCCCTATTGCTGCAGTGTGTCCGTGTCCTGTACGGCGTGTTTGCTCCGTTAAGGCGGGTCGTTGACGTCATTATTTTGCTGTTATTCACGCGTTGCTTTTATTGTGCCATGCCATTGCTGTCCCATATGCCTGCCACTCGGCCGTCCTCTCTGACCAACTTCTCCTCGTCGACACTTTTTCAGGTAGGTGCCTGCCTGGTCGTTCAACCAACCAATCGACCGACCGACCGCCCGCTAGTACAATCTACGTTTTTCTTTTTTAAATTCTTTCAATTCTTTGTTTTCTCCTTTTCCTTGTTTGCTGTATTGTATGCGTAAATAAATATCCATCAGCTGCTCCACATTTAAATACCGGCAGGTGGTGGCTGCTGAGTAGGTGAACGTTTTCATAGTACCTCCGTGGATACACTCGATTTGTTACTGAGTTTGCTGTTGTTGTTTTGGTTAACTTTATCCGCCTCCAAAGCAATAGCTACAGCCGCTACGTGTTTACGCACTGAATATGCTTACGGGAATGACATGAAGTGCTGCAAAGCGCTATGGAGGAGCACATACTCGGGGAAAATGTGCTTTGAAGCGGCACCTCACTTGACCTAGCCCAGCGCTAGAGGCATCCTCGGCAGCTTGGTGGTTGTTTTCCACCTTCACTATCATTTCACTCCCTTAACTTTTGCTTTTCCTGCACTTCTCCTACCCTCTACTAGTCCATGGAGCACACCCTTAACTTGTTGGCAGATTTCTGTTTGCCTTTTTCACGACTACGAGACGAGACTTTGGCTAGACACATGTATTATTGCGTAAGCTACAATCACGTGCCACCATTGCCTTTTGACACTTCCCGAAATCAGCTGTTTTGAAGCCTATATTTACAAGGCATTTATAGGCAAGAGTATTTAGTATATTATACTACGTACGATATCTCTCGATTGTTTATCGGTGTTGCACTGATGCACTGGTTGCCTTGCCGCTCGTTGTCATCGTCCTCGTCCTCGTCATCATCATCGTCGTAGTCATCGTTGGTGGTGGTATTTATTTTTGGAACCAAACAACCACCAGAGACGTCCGTACTATTGCTACCACTGCCACAGTGCTGTGTTATGCTGCTGTTGCTGCTGTTTCCACCACCAAGTTTGTTGGCCATCATCAGAGCAGAAGCAGTAGAACTACCACCACTGGAGGCCAGAGACCGCCGGAGACCTACTAGCAGACTGACTCTTCTGCGTTGCTCTGTTTTGCTGCTAGTACGTACATACATACGTAAAGGGTGGAAATGAGTGAGCACAATACAACCACTTATGCTTTTTAGGTGCAAGGCCGTTCGATGACATTCATTGCCGTTTACTGTCTGCCATCCTTTCTCCAATGCCGTCGCAGCACGAGCAACCAACGCATGCAGCACTATGGCCCACTCAGGGCACATGTCATGTCCAACACTTACTATTTCGGTTAAACAATTTACTTATAGATATATTTTTTTGTTGGAAAAACACCACTAGAATCACTTTTCGCTAACTTTCTCTTATCAGTGGCGTCTGTATGGTGGCGTTGTGTGTTGCATGGGATTTCCCCAAAATAGCTGATACGGACACCAACAAGCAATCGTGGCGTTGATTTGTTTGTCAACAAAAAACATATGCTTCACCACCAGCCAAACAACAACCCAATGGATCCTGTTGGTGGTTGCTGCTCACTCAGCGAGGAATCACATTGGAATTGCCTTGCCGTCTAGCTGACTGACTTGCTGGCTTGGCTAGCTGGCTGAGTTGTTGTCGGTGGTGGCCACCATATTTTAGGGGTTCTTCTTATCGCTCGACTTGGATTCGGTGGTAGTTAGTTGGTATATGGTATAAAATATTTGTATACCCGTATATATTGCAATTACTTGCCATTCATTCATAAAAGTCCAAATGTGCTCTCATCGCTCATTCATTTCATGCCGATACTGATAGGATATAACGACGTATAAATACTTATACCCACTTTTGTTTATTTATGTCCTTGGGATCAGGTGTAATATGTCTGAGATTAAGGGTAGATCTTATGTGTTTACGTTGTTTTTGTGCACATATATGTATATTTTTTTGGTGTTGTTTTGTTGAAAATTGTAATGACCTAATTTTCTTGTGTTATATTGTTAAAAGTGGTTGTTGACAAGAAAAATCGCACGCTTGAATGTTGTCGTGTGACTGAGGTTGGAATTTTCATACGATTGGGAGCTTGGTTAAGTGTTCGTAAGTAAGACACTTTGTGGCAGCTAAGGTGATAATCGCTTCGAATTAATAATAATACCAGGAAAAGGTGCAGACAGTTCCTTTACAGCTGTTAATTAAGTTTTTTCTCCTACTTTGTATGAAACATTTTCAAGTTAAACGAAACATTTTCAAGTTAGACCAATATTTTTTCAAATTAAACAAAACATTTTCAAGTTAAATGAAACATTTTTCAAGTCAAACGAAACATTTTTTAAATTAAAGAAAAAATTTTACAAATTAAACGAAACATTTTTCAAAAAAAGTGAAACATTAAAAAAAATTTAACTACAATCGTGTCTGGATGTAGCGAATATTGAAATTTTTACATAGACTACTCTAAATGATAATGAATCGAGAACCACTAAATAGTGAGCAACAGTTTAAAAGCTACTCCAAGCAGTAAGCAACAAAAAATACACAAAATAGCCAAAAATGAATACGGCTTCAGTATTTCCCAGATATAAGCGCCGTCTAAAAAGCACGAGATTCGATACTTATTAGCGGGAGGTGCTTATATGAGAGACCCGCTTATAAGCACTTAAATAAATAATTAAATAATTGGGGCGTACACTTCTGTTAGATATTTGGCCGACTGACCAACAGTTTGAAGCAGACTCCGAACGGCAAATGGTTCTTTTTTATGGAGATCTTTTTTTCATGGAAGAAATTCACTCGGAGGTTTGCCATTGCTTACCGAGGGGCGGCCGCTATTAGAAAAAACTTTTTCTGTCATTTTGCTGTTTCGCGCACCAACTCATTCGGCTACGGCGGCCGATTAAGCCGTTAAGCATTTACTCTGCATATATTCAAATCCTTGCTTTCAAGCATTACCGGCGCATCTAATTGAACGCAATGAACGACCGTAGGAATCGCACTTGCCGTCATTTGCTAGAGCCTGAGCCACCTCCAAGGCGATCCAGGACCAAACATAACTGCAACAATTAATTTTTTTTTTTTATTTTCATAATTTTTTTTCTTTTAATTTTCATAAATTTGTTTTTTTAATTTTAATACATTTTTGTTTTTTAATTTTTATACATTTATTTTTGTTTTTTTAATTTTCATAATGTTTTTTTTTTTTTAATTTTCATAGTTTTCTTAATTTTGATAATTTTTTTTTAATTTTAATTTTTTTTTTAATTTTAATTTTTTTTTTTAATTTTCATTAATTTTTTCTTTTATTATTATTTTTTTTTTTTTAAATTTGCTTTTTTATGAAGAAAAGGAGCAACAACCTCAGGGAAAACATTTATGAAAAATCAGCCAGATTTCAAATTAGCATTTTATTATACTAAAATCAAAGAGCTAGAAAACTGTATCCCGAAATTTTTTTTTTGTTTTGAACTTTGATTAAAAAGTTAGAATTTTTTTAATTTCTCGATTTTTTATAAATATTGTACAAAGTTTTAAACTTAGTTTTATATGATATTAGTTGAAGAATGAACTATATTTTTATAAAAAATTGAAGTAAAAATAAAACAAAAGCTAAGTAGGGAAAATTGGTCAAAATATCGCGAAGCTATTATTTTGTCGATAAATGCACAAATAAAATTCTTACTATTTTATGAAAATTGTTGGAAAATTTAATTGCTTTGACCCAAATATCCGAAATTATTTATAATTGAGGGATACTGGCGCCTCTGAACCTTATTAATTTGAACTATCCTTCAATCCGTCTCATTTTCGTTATGTTGACTTTCATACAAACTTTCAACATTAATTTTCAAAATTTATGTATTAAAAGTACTAAATATGTGTTTATAATTTTTTTCTCTTTGATTCTTTTAGTTTTCGGGATATTGTTTTTGAATATTTATAAAAGAAGATGCCAGTTTTTATGGCTTTCAATACGAACAGAATTGCCAAAAAGAGAGTAAGAATGCAATTTTCCGATTTTTCGTTAAGTTTTCGGTGTGTTGAACTCCGTACCATGAAATCCATCATAGAAGGCCCGACCATCACCGCTTTACTTAAAGCTCAGAGAATATCGCTCATTTACGTCAATAAAGCCAATATTTATTTTAGATAAAAACGCAGAAATTACTATAAGCTCTTTTATTTTGTGAAAAAACTCATGGCGATATCTATTAACAGTCTCTCATTAGCTGAAAATTAACTTTTACTTAGAGAGGCAAAGTAAATTAAACACTTTGAAGTCATTCTTTCTTGAATTATTGATTTTCTGAGTTACGACACTTTTCCGGCAAACAAGGCAAACGCTTTTTGATCGTTAGTATTTCTCGTAGTACGGCTACTTTTTCACTCTTATTTAGTTGAAGTACTTAAGTAGGTTCTATTGCAATACTTAAATTTGAGTCTACAGACCAGAATCTGTTCATTTTCTGCTCAACATAAATAGATCTCTAACCATGATTCAATTATTAAAGGTTTGCTCACTTATGACATTAGAATTCTGACACTCCCTTACAAAAGGTCGCATTTAAAAAGGATGAAGAAAATGGAAATATTAAATAACTTTTTGCTTAAAATGGTAGTAAAATAGTCCTTTTTTAGTTAAATTATAAAAAAATATAAAGTATAAACGGAAATTGCCAAGTATGATATTAAAAAAAATGGTTTAACTTAATGCCAAAATTATATTTTGTGAATTAATTTTTAAATTCAAAACTGATCAGATACTTCGTGATTACCTAAGTATTAAGACCTTGAATTATTATTATATCGACGGCAATTGCCGTAGTCGAATAGTTTGCTGCGTGACTACCATTTGGAAGTGCGAGGATTCAAAGCCCCGGTCATGAAACTCCAAATTATAGGAAATGTTGTTTGTAATAGCGTCCGCTACCATCATCTACCATCCGGAATCTATGATTAATTACGTATTGCTAAATGAGCTCTTGTTGGTAACTTATGTATTTTTCAAGTAACCTAGTAGGTACTTTCCCAACCTTTATTTGAAAGGCATCTGGCTCAAATTGTCAAAACGTCCATCTTTCACGTTCATTGCCCCAAAAAGATGAGCTATCATATCCTGATTTAAGCTGTATGTCAGGATGTTTTCCATAACGTTTTGGTTATGGACATACCGAGCAAGTTCTTGTGTTTAAAACCTTTTTCAAAGCACAATTTTTTTACTACAAATTTTATATTTCTTGCACTTTTGATAAAAATTTCTAGAGTTAGCAACCCAGTGTCTTGCTAAGGGAGCCGATTTGTCAAGAGGAAATGAGAAAGCTGCTTACTGAGCAAACCTTTTATTATTGAATCATGATCTCTAACCTAGTTCTGGGGGCAAGAAATTTAAGACAGGGCTAGTTTCATTTTCGTTCTGGATATTGCAGTAGGTTAAACTCCTACTTATCCAGAATCGACCGCGATATACTCAATATATGCCCGTCATGTGAAGGTACCATGCACGATACTATGCGCCTATTGCCTCTTAAACCCATTCATCCAGCATCCTTCTCCTTCTCGGCACAAACCGTCGAAACAGCATCTTTCCTGGACATAGCGTTATATGAATGATTTCGGAATTGGGATTTTAATCCTTGCAAAAAATAAAGAAATTAACGAATAAAATACAATTTCCATTTATCTTCAGAAAAGGAAATGGAAAACTCACCAAGGCCTGCTTTTCCCTACCTGACCTTTAAAAATAATAGTAAAATAATAAATAAAAATAATATTAAAATTTCTCAAAATATGAATACTTCAAATTGTGAATACTTTGAGTGTTGCCGTATATGCGTTAAATTTAGTTGTTTGTTAACCACAGGTTTATCTGTATTTCAGTTCAATATTATTTTTTACTTTGATTAAAAAAATAGCTCAATTAGAAATTTATTTTACTCAATAAAAAATATATTTTACTCAATAAGACAAATATTTTACTCAAATAAAACTATATTTTACCCAATAAGAAAAAATTCACTCAATAAAAAATATATTTTACTCAACTAAAAATATATTTTACTCAATTAAAAAATATTTTACTCAATAAAAAATATATTTTACTCAATTAAAAAATATTTTACTCACTTAAAAATATATTTTACTCACTTAAAAATATATTTTACTCAATAAAAAATATATTTCACTCAATGAAAAAATATTTTCCTTTAATTAAAGAATTGTACTTAAATTAAAATATATTTCACTCAATAAAGAATATATTTTACTCAAGGCAAATAATTCACTCGAAAAATATTTGACTAAAAATCATCAGACTCCTCAGGAGTGACTACAGAAATATCTGCCAAAGGAATGGAGTCATCCGCTTTTGTTCGGTGTTTGATGTAGCTTTTTTTATATTTAGTCGTAAGCGTGTCAATTTTGTTCCAAAAGTGGAGTGATCTACAATTTAATGCCGCCTCTAAATGGCTGGTGGTTTTTATGAGAAGTTTTTTTCATGACATGGAAATGTATTCGGTATTCTTTTATTGACTACCGAAGGGCAACAGCCATTGCAGAAAACGTTTCGCAATACATTCGATTCTTCTATGACTCATTATCCATCATTGTCCTTTTCATTTTGTTGCAGGATGATGAAATTCTTTAAATTTGCAAGCAGATAACTAAGAATCAAAGAAATAAAATTCGAAATTAAAAAAAACGTTCAAATTGGCAGACATTGGCAGTAGAATTGAAAAATTTAGTTTTCATGCAAAAAAATATTCAGCTTCGGTTAGAAATTTGCTTTAAAGAAGTTTTCTCGCCAATCACTGGACTTCATTTTCTTAGTAAATCGTAAATTTAAATATACGTACGAGTAGTAGTGGAGAATACTCTCCAAATGCTCCTGTTTGTTTCCTGCTGCTGTTCCGCCATCTTAGTCGCAATCTCTCATCACTACAGCCGTCAATTCCTCAATTCATATACGAGTATGCATGGAAAAAAGTATTTTCTAGTTTTCAAAGTTTCATTATCCTCTTTGAAAAGTCTGCATGCGCCTGTATCATTGAATTAAAAGCAAAGGGTAGAGGAAAATGCAAATGGCCGCTCCATCATAAACAGGATAAAGTGCCAGAGTGCTGCGCATATATAATTTCCTTTCAAAATGGCAACGAGAAAACGAAATGAAAAGATAAAAAATAAACTTTGTGAATTATGCGTCGACTGAAAAAAAACAAAAAACGTACATACATATTATACATAAGCGAAAAAAAATTGGAAAAAGGAAATGATATAGCCGCGAAATCCGCTCGTTAACTGACGCATTTGGTCTGACGCATTGGGAAAAAGCATAAATTTCAGCATAGCATTAACACTAAAAGCAACAATATGAGCTTGCAAATGCGAAAACCCACTCCCTCCCACTTTGCTGCGAGTTCACTGCCTTCCCCCCACTCCACACAATCACATCAAGAGGAGTTTTAAACTTTTTATGTACATGATTTTCAACATCTACATGGTCTCTTTCATCGCAGCGTCTATATATAGGTGTGTGTATGTGTGCGTGTGTGAGATGGTGGAGGAGGTGGGAATGGAACCAACTTACTGGATATACATACGAGTATCTCAAAACTAAAATTGGATATTGCGCGTACGCGACAAAGGACACACAGGGTACCGAAACAGGCAATTACCGCCTTGTGAGAGAGAGAGCGAGAGAGAGAAAGAGATAGATTGTGACAAGAGGTAGACTGCCAAATGGGTGGAAGACAGAGAGAAAAGCGAAGGAAGGACAAAAGTGAAAACTTGTCTTTTCTGAGCTTGCGCAGAAGAGAGTTGGGAGTTTGTTGCAGCGTAACAAGGATACAAAATAACGAATAAAGCTATGAGACTGATGGCAGAAGGACAATAATGCAGTGCATAAACCGGCATGCGAATAGACAGACGGACGGACGGACGTACGCAGAGGAAAACAAAGAGACAGTCAGCCAGCAGGAAAATGCTTTGAGCGCATTAAGCGACGTGTTGTCGAGCATAGTTGGCGATTTCAACGGCTCTGACTTAGCAGTAGTAGCAGGAGCAGCAGCAGCAGCAGCTTCGAGGGGACGCACGCTCCTTTTTTCGTGTATTTTTATTCGGTTTTCCTTTTTGGTATGCGCGATTGCTGCCACTGCGTATAGTTACAAACCGTCAGCCAGCCAGCCGCCTCATCGAGCAACGTCGAGGATTACGCGACCAGCGGCAAAGGTTGTGGCAACTTTGTGCTGGCATACATATGTACATACATACATGTGTACTATGTATATTACAATCTACTTTTAAGTGCTTGCCCGTGTTTGTATGTGTGTGTATGTGTGTGCTTTTGATGAAACGTTTTTTGCGCGTAGTTGTAATAAAATATAATTTTTACTACACACATTTTTATTTTCATTTCATTTCTCGTTCGTTTCGTTGTTGTTGTTTTTGTTTTGTTTTTGGTTTGTGCTGCTTTCCTATTTCTATCAGCTTTTCTAATAAGATTTTATAGCATTTTATTTTTTCCTTGCATTTTTTATTTATGCTTGCTGTCTTTGTTGTTGGTAACTTTTGTCGTCGCACACTACTGACAGCTCTAACGGCAATTCAGGGTAATGACTGCCTGTCGGGGATTAAGTGCTGTTAGTTGTGCGCATATGTGACTTTTCGAGTCGTTGCACGTTGAGAATTTGCTTGTAGGTGGTTTGCTGATTTGGATTTAATAAATAATTTACAGCGATTTTGGAGTTTCTACACTCGCAGGACTTTTTCACTTTCTGATTTCGGGCAGTTGAATGCGCTAGTTGAATAAATGCTAATAATTATGAAAGCGGACGTCTCCAGGATCAACTTTGCCCAAGGCTTTGCGCGAAAATGCGAATCATTTATCGAAAGTATTAAATGTAAACGACCTCCTATATAAGGCCTCTTCTATTCGCCGCTTCTCTGCTCGGATCAATTGACGAATCTCTCACTTGTCGTGTGAAAGCAACACAAAATTATCAAGCTAGATTCGTCGCTAGCGAGTATGGTTGTACCTCATAAAACTGGTAAAACTCACTATTATACAAACAAATGTAGTTTTATGCAGCTTTATTCCAGCGCTGCCAAGATATGTTTGTTTACACCAGTTGCTTCATCTATTCGCCACTTGCTAACGCTTGGCGAGAAGAAGAGGCCTATAACTACTGTCCTCAGACTTCTTATGAATTTGGGAGTACATTTCAACCCTCTACCTCCTAGTGAAATGGACAATTTGTACACCTTTTCAAAGCAGATATACTGAAAATTCGTTAAAAAATGGAATTAGTCTGTTTAATGCTCGACAACAATTTTAAGCAGACAATTTTATTCCTAGTTTTTTTTTATTTTTTTTAATTTTTTTTAATTTTTGGGTATCCCTCACAATACATACTGTCACAGTTGCAAACAAGCGGAGAAAAAGTAGACAATCGTCCATTTCCTCTGTGAATGCCCTGCCCTATGGAAAGACAGAATGTTAACCCTAATAAGGTTCCTTAACCGCACAGACAAGTTGGTAACGAGGATGTGGTAATAAAATGGTGTGGAAGCGCTAGTTGGATTCTGAAAGAATCACCACTTTAACCAACCAATCAACCGAAGGCTTAAGTTGAGCGCACAAAACAGTTTCGTTCAAGCAAATTTTGGCACATTTGGTGTAGGTGAATTGTAAACACATACCAACTATCGATTTGTTTGGAAAGCAATATTTTGGCTTACTGCATCGCATTGGCAGAAATAGGTATCGCTAGGGCTTAAGACCTCAAGGTCGTTGACATGTGCCTATTAAAATACTGAATAAAGTTGGCAAAACCGTGGGCACTGATATCTGTTCCGCTGACTTGTTTAAAAGTATCGACACGGGCGGATGAATGCGTGTCCAATGTACGATAGCAGGAAATTAGTTGTATTTGTAAAAGCTTTACACAAACGGGATATTACTTCGCTACTGCAACATAAGGTTTATACTTCGACAAACATTTTTAAATTATCTGAGTGCGGTCTTCGACCAAATGTTGTTACTGTAGCAGCATAGTCAATCTCCATACATAAGTATACCTGATGTTAGATAGAAACGCTCAATATTGATACTTGCTAGTCATTTTCAGACCTTTAAGACATAATTTTGTTACTATTTTAAGAGAACTGCGCAAATAATTTCATACCAAATTTCTCACAGTGTATACATCAACGCATTTGCTACATCTACGTTTTGATTGCTGCATGTGTGGCATGAAATTTTGATTTGATGTAGTAGATACGATTTCGCCATAGTTGCTTGCGCGCTGTGCTTTTCTTTGTTAGTGTCACGCAACAACAAGAACAAAATAACTACAAAAATAAGCCAAAAAAAAGTGAACTCAACGAATGCCATTTTTATTGCTGTTTCATTGTTGTTGCTCAGCCATCGAATTTGCCGTGCACATACACGCATATGTATCTGGTTTAGACAGCCGAAGTACATACATACATACATGCATATACATACATGGACGTGGCAGAAGGAAATTTAAATTATTTATTGTGCACGTGAATCTAGTTGGCTTTTTGCATCAAACACGACGCACACACACACACACCCCGAATACGCTATGAAAAATTTTACACGCTGGTATGTATTTGTTTGTTCGCTTTTCTATCGCCTTTGCGGAAGGGACGCCATCTCCTGCCTATGTCCTGTTATTCTGCCCCTCACGCTCTCGCGTTTTTAACGTTAAAATTTTTACGAGTTTTATGAGTCTACGTGCATACATATTTACATTAGTATACATGTACTTATGTATGTATGTACTTATGTATTGTATGTATGTACATATCTACTTTGTGTAGTCAGCTCGGATAGTTCCGCTTTTGCCGAGCTTGTATTTTTTGGTTATTCTTGTTTAACTAACTTGTTATTGTTTTTGTTGCTGCTATTGTTGGCCACATTTTTTGGCTTTCATTGCGCGTTCTATTCCTTGTTGGTTTTATAATTTTTTTTTTGTTTTCTTGTTATCGTGTCACTGACCAGAACTGCAAATTGAAAATCGAGAGTAGCGACAGAGGAAGTTAACGCAGAAGGTGAAGGGGGAGAACTTGACTTGACAGCGCTATGTGGTTGGAAGTCTTCCCTCTACACATACATACACACATAGGTAGCGGCCATTGCTGCTTGAGGTGGCATATTGTTGTTCTTGTATTGAGTGTCTCTTCTTCTTCTTTGTCACTTTGTCAGTTAGTTTTCAATTTTTCCCCCACCAGCGGTCATTTACTGGTCTATAGTTTTTGGTAGTCTTTCGTTATGCTTTCAGTGGTACAACAATTATGCTAACCCACACATTGCAATGTCCGCAGCAATCAACGGAAACATAGTGAAGGTAATAAATAAGCGTATGGATGAATCGTGGTAATATCAGTGGAGTCGTCGATGCTGAAACATTTCTGAAATGTCTGTGAAACCCTGCAGGGGAATTATTATAGGGTAAAAGTACGGTAATCTATCGTTCACTATGGCAGATTAGCTGCAAAATTGACAATCAGCTGTCAAGACTGTGTTTTGAAAGGTTTTTCTTCATAGAAACTGGTTTGATGGAATATTTTAGAGTTTTTGGTTTGTTCAATTACGATTAAGCATATGAAGAAGTGGCCCGTTGCCGAATGGGTTGGTGCGTGACTACCATTCAGAATGCAGAGAAAACGTAGGTTCGAATCTCGATGAAACACCAATATGAAGAAAAAGTTTTTTCTAATAGCGGTCGTCCCTCGACAGGCAATGACAAATCTCCGACTTCTGTCATAAAAAAGCTCCTCATAAGCACCTCCTCATCTGCCGCTCGGAGGCGAAGGAGCTTGGCGAAACACCCAGAAAGGTTGTACGCGCCAATTATATACATAAATATATATAATATATATATATATATATATGAAGAAAAGGCAAAGAGAACCAATAGCTAGTTTCAGTGCGTAATTTGCCGCTAGTAATAGATAGTTGGATGAAACAACGTCTACTGAGGTTGCAATACGCATGAGAAATTCGGTATTACATTTTATAATAAGCCATAAGAGGCCAAAACGTCTATGGACACACGCTGCAAAATGAATGCATAATAAATAATATCTAACAAACATTTTATTAGAATTATGTCTACAAACCTCTTTACTTTGCCGACATCCATTTCATTTAGTTTTCACTTGACGTTGTTCCTTATATTCGTAATATATATTCGAAATAAATTCGAGATTTGGTGGATTGGGATTTTTTTAAATGGTTTCTATTTAAACTTAAAATATTGACAGTTTTTTTCTTTTTAAATTTCAATAATATTTAGAAGCCAATACCACTATTTACATTGATTTAAAAAATTAACTCGTTATTTAATTATATATTTATTCATTCTTATTCATAAAAGTGTGACACCATTTAAATCTGCAGGTCAGTTAACCGTTTGCGCTTAAGTCCTCTCGTCTCGGTTTCCTTTTTTAATGGAAGTTGCTAAATTTCCCTGTTAGAATGTTCTAGTGGCCGATTTGTGATTCTTAAGCTGTTGTATTTCTTTATGGACATTTTTACTTTAAGATCTCGATGGATATTATCATTTAGTATCATATATACCATTCTGCTTTTGATATTATACGAATTATACTTAGGTACTTTGCGTTTGTTGTATTGTTTTTTATATTTGTACTGCTTACAGTTCCCCAAAGCTCTGAGCCATATTTCCATATTGGTGTTATAATTACTTTGTATACATATTAGTATCTTATTTTCTACTGAGAGTGTTGAATTTTTTCGAAAAAGCCTATGAAGTTGTTTAAACCTAGTCTTGATTTCGCTTCGTTTTTGTCCAATGTGTAACTTCTAATTAAGTTTATTGCCTATAGCCATATCCAAATAGTTTGCCTTTGTGTTGTGGTGGATTTGTTTATTCTTTATGAATATTAAATTGTATTGTGTTTTTTCTCTTGTGAGTGTATGTGACGTGAACGGTTTTATCGTCGCTTATTTTAATTCCTGATTTCTCGAACCATGGGGAGTTAAGCTCGAATCTAGTTATATGTTAATCTATTATAAGGTAGACCTGCAGTAAATTGGCAAGAGTTCAACTTATTACGAGGGCAACTAAAAACTTGCTCGAGCATGATTTTTTTTCTTATACTCTAAAAGATAAATCGTTTTAGCTATATTTGCTCGAGTATATTTCGGCTAAATCTAGTATATATTAAAAAAAGGTTTTTTTTATAGTTTGTAAATTTGAATTATTTTGAAATTCATCAATCCAGAACTGTGGTTTAATCATCTTATTTCAAATGCGAAGAAAATGTTGTTGGCCTTTAATGAATTCGCCTTGGTACTACTGCCATCACCTTGAATAAATCCGCCTTAGCACTGGTTTTATCGGTTCAAAGAGAAATTGTTACGAGAGCTGAAGAAAAAGTCAGCGCTGTAAATTTTTCACCTGTGACAAAGAAGTTAAAGTCTGTTTTTATCAAAAATAAGGGCTTTGCTGTATTAAAAAATATTGCAATTCAATTCAGCTCATCCGAGAGAAAAGTAAAGGGTGCGTACGGTTGGTAAAGATGCTGTCGGAGTGACATTTCCGGACTCAATTAGCACAAAAAGTGCCATTTTGGTGTGCGTACCGTGATGCATATGTGTGACAAATGGCAGCTCTGGGGCAAGTGGTAAAAGGCAGAAGGGCGAACGAGCGAGAAGCAGTTGCCAAGCAGGCGTAAAGTCGAGGACTCTACAATTAATTTAGGAACTTATTTCATTTCTTTTTTACATACAATTAATTTTGAATTTATTTCATATTTTTACATTTAATATTACGTACTTACATATGTGAGGCTATAACTTCCCGAAACCATTATTTTCCTTTTTGCTTTTCCTTAGACATGACATGAAGAAGGACTACAACTTAACTCAAGAAATGAAGAGACATGAAATTATTGTTGCCAAATGTGCAAATCACACCGATTTACAAATCTCTAATTTTCTAAAGTGCGTTAGATCATTCGTTCATAAAGTTCGCTGTGAATTAGAAGCACCAGTTCATGTCTCAGTAGTTTTGGTCGCAAAATAAATGGAAATAGGGTCCCAACTTGTTGGGGGATGTACCCCATTATTCTCCAGACTTGGCTCAGATCCCTCGGACTACTACAGGGTGGCTGATGAAAGCCACTACCAAAAAAAAATTGAATAACTTTTTTTCTTTTTAAGTTATCTGTTCCATTTTTGTTTTAATTTGCAGATTGATCTTTAAAATTTATTAAAATGGATAACTGGAACACGCAAACAAGAATTTGGATAGTCCGCCGCTATCACGCACTGGAGTCCGTAGTTTTGGTACAGAGAGAGTACAGGCGGATGTTTGGCGGCGATCCCCCGAACAGATGGACCATAATGAGACTGGTGAATAATTTTGCTGAGCAAGGAACAGTCGCAAGAAGGCCTTATCATCGAAACCCACCAGTTCGGACGGAGGAAACGATCGCTGCTGTAGCTGCAGCTATACAAAGCAATCCAAGGGTTTCAACAAGAAGCTTATCTGCTCAACTTGGTGTCAGCCGACAGTCTTTGCAAACAATAATGCACAAAGATTTAGACTTATTTCCCTACAAAATTCACAAAATTCAAATGGTTAACAAACTGAATGCAGCAGACTTGCCGATTCGCTTGGAATTTTGCCAGAAGATCCTGAAAATGGTGGAAGAAGACCAAAACATGTTAAACTGCCTTTTCATGTCTGATGAGGCCCATTTCGATTTAAACGGCAATGTGAACAAACAAAATTGTCGAATATGGAGTACTTCTAACCCACAGATACTCCACGAGACGGAATTGCATCCTCTTCGCGTGACAGTGTGGTGTGCGGTTTCTTCACGCTGTATTGTCGGGCCTTATTTTTTTGAAGAAAATGGTCACACCGTTACGGTTACTGGAGACCGTTATTTGAAAATGCTGAAAGAATTTTTCTATCCAGAACTACGCCAAAAGAGAATTCCTTTCAACTCTGTGTGGTTTCAATAAGATGGGGCAACGTCTCACATAGCCCAGACTGTTATGACAGAGTTGCGACGAAAATTTCCCAATAAACTGATTTCAAGAAACTCCGAATTTCGTTGGCCCCCCAGGTCGCCTGACCTTACTGCACCTGACTTTTTCTTGTGGGGTTTATGTAAACAAGAAGTTTATAAAACAAAGCCAACAAATTTGGATGAACTAAAACAATCCATTCGGGCACCAATTGCGGCTATTCCTGTCGCAACTCTCAAAGCAGCAATGAACAACTTTTTACTAAGATGCCGCACTTGTTAAAACTACTAGTTAACTAACAAACTAGTTAAGCTACATTTAATAAAATTTAATGACCTTCAACTTGAAAAAAAAAAATGAATTCCATACACTAAAAAAAAAGTTATTTGAGTTTCTTAATGTAGCAAAATTCATCAGCCACCCTGTATTTGTTCTCCTATTTGAAAAAATGGCTGGCGGAAAAAAGGGTTTTATTCAAACGAGAAGGGGATTTGCTGAAATGAATGACTTTTTCAGACTTGGAAAATTTCTATTATTCGGAAGGGATCAACCAACTAGAGCAGCGTTGAACGAAGTGTATAATCCAAACCATTAAGTAGTTTTTATTTTTGTATGGACTTTTCAAAGGACTCTCGTATTTAAGAATGTATTCCGTGATAACAAGCAATTATTTCTTCTTGAAAATTTTTCGAATTATCTTTTTGTTTACTGTAGGAAAAATATTTAAGCCAAATTTGCATTTCTAATTCTATACGTGTGAGTGAATATGTTTTGAATTGGTAATATTTTATTTTTACCAGTATTTTTGTAGTCTTTTGAACAAAATTAGATTTTTACACAGGAAAAATTTAGCAACTTATTTTTTATATGCATATTTTCAGCAAGTTTTTTATATTTTTCGTGCAAATTTTAAGCGGCAAAACTAGTGCCGTAAATATATTTTTTTTAGAAAACATTTTTTTTAGGCTTTTGGCTCTACAAAACTCTGCTGACATGTTTGTGTACTTCTTTTTGAAATTTAAATTAGAAAGTTTTATGAAAAAGCTGCGTATGAAGTATAGTAAAATGGGTGGTACCAAAGACCAAATTTTCGAAATAAAGCATTTTTTCTGTGTTTGTTTGGGTAAGTAAACAAATTTACTTCTTCATCATCTACCCTGATCGACAAACTTATGCACATACTTACATACATATGAATATATTTGTACACACATGCCGCTATCTTGATACGTAACTAAATATGCACGTAAACACACACATGCACTTTTCCGTTACGCCTCAGCGCTTTTTGACGCTGCGCTTAAAACAAGTTTTCGGAATTTGCTGTTTTCCATCAATGCCTGTGGACTGCTAAGTGATCGGGCAAGTGAGCACAGCATGTGTGCGTGTTCTTTACTAATACTCACTCACACACACACACTCTATATTCAAGCCAAGCAAAGGATAAGCGAGCTCTAGTCTAGGCTGCAAAGAGCCGAGCCAACTGTGCGAGGCGTAACTTCTACTGGTTTCGTAAATGTGTTTATGCGAGTGTATGAGTGCATATGGTATATATGCATAGGTGTGTGTGGCTGTGTGTAAATGGAATTTGTGGTACGTGCTCTTTGCGCAATGCTTTTGTAGCCATGTGCACTTGGTATTTCCAGCCATTGCCTGCAATGCCACAACAACAACAACAACCAGCACGCATATTATTGTATTTTTACTTGTGTGTCAATTATGGAAATTACTCTGTTTCATTTTCCAATTTTATCCTCTTGTTATTTTTTTTTTTAATTTCCTTTTATCTTATTTTTATAGTTGCATGTGTCTCGGCCAATATCTTGCATGGATAAAATGGAAAATACGTGTTTTTGTTGTCGCTACTAAATTTGAATTAGAAATTTTAAATTCCACTCAGCTGTCGTAATTATCCTTGTTGGAGTGCGTTGTCCATTCTATGTGCGCATAGGAAGCATGCGCTTGGTCCTCGCTTGTGTTTCTCCTAATTTGTCTTATAATTATAAACGAGATGCCGCGCGCCACAAATGCCACAAATACATGTAATTACTCAGGCGCGTTTTAAGTTGAGACGCTTGCTATTTTGCGACAGGTGTTAGTCCTTTTAATCCTGCCGTTCTTTGGGGGGAGTTGTCGTGCTTTGTAATTGGCAAATAGGCGGTTAATAATTGTCATAGTATAAGTGACCAAATTGACCACATTAGGAATATTAAGTAGGCTTGTAAGTTGCGCAGAGGAGGCTTTAAGCGAGTTACGTACACAGAAGGATATCAACTGAAGAAGGAGTACACGATTTTATACAGAGATGCTCCCAATAATTGCATAACGACATTTTCCTAAGTTTTGAATATTTATTTATTTGTTTTTTTAATTTAAAAAAATTTTTGTTCTTATTTTTCACTTTTTATTTTTGTTTTATTTTTTAATAATTAATATATTTTTTGTTTAATAATTAATTAATTTTTTTTTTAATTAATTTAAATTTTTTTTTAATAATTTTTTTTATATATTAATTTTTATATCTTTTTTATTTTCTTCTTTTTTTTAATTGTACTTTCTTAATTTTAAATTTTTTCTATTTTGAAATTTTTTATTTTATAGTTTTTAAATTTCATTCTTTCAATTTTTGTTTTTAAGTTTTTTATTTTTGTTTTATTTTTATATTTGTTTTTTACTTATATTTTATTAATTTTTATTTTTATTAATTTGTTTTTTGTTTTTATTTATTTTACTTTTATTTTGTCCATTTTTTCATTACTAATAATTAAATTTTTTTTAATTTAATTTTTTAATTTTAATTTTTTTCTTCTTGTAATTTTTTAATAAAATTTTTAATATTTTTTTATATTTTTATTTTTGTTTGGGTTTTGAACTTTTTTCATTTGAATTTCTATTTTGTTTCGTTTTTGTTTCTTTTTTTTTTAGTTTTCCTGTTTTGTATTTAAGTTTTTCCTATTTCTAATAAATTATTTATTTTTTAATGTAAATTTTTTTTAAATTAATTTGTTTTTAATTTAAACCTTTTTTAATTTAAATGTTTTTTATTTAAATTATTTTTTAACATACATTTTTTTAATTTTAAATTTTTTTTAATATTTTTAAATTTTTTTTAATTTAAATTTTTTTTTAAATTTTTTTTTAATATTTTTTTGTTTTCTTTTTTTTAGTTTGTATTTTCTATTTTTATTTGTTTTATTGTATTTATTATTCTTAAAATGCAAAAATTTTATTTTTTATAAATCTTGTACATGATTTGAAACTTTATGTGGTGTTATATTTGCCGTATATTTTTAGAAAAAATGTTTGAAAATTCAACAAAAGAAACAAAAAATTTAAAGTAGTCAAAACTGGTCAAAATATCGGGATTGCAATTAGCTGATCATGGCTGTATATGCTCGTACGTGTCAGCCATGCTTCATCATGTGCTCAACTCTTTCAGTTATCTACTACCACCTCCATTTTCATGAAGCTGTCAAAAAGTAGCTCGATTCCTGTGTGGACTAAAAATGGAGTCACTCTTGTAAAATATTACGAGAAAGTAGCGACTAGGGATGCAGAACATTTTCAAAGCCATATTATTTTCTATTTTTTTCTTTTTGCAGAAAAATATTTACTTTATTTCATAAAACAATTACTAATTTTACAGAAAATTGTTTGCTCCAATAGTTGTTATAAGTTTTTTAGTGCCTTACTCGCTCGCTATCTCTAGACTAGCATCTCGTATTAATTTATTTCAGTTTAGTTTTCAAAAAGCTATTTTTTACTTCCTATTCTTAAATCCTCTATCTAATGAAGTTTTTTATGTACATACATACATATATATATACGTAACTACATGAGCTTCTCATCGCAGAAGGCCCATTATTGTTAGCAAAAATCTACACTCGCATTTGTTTGCAGATAGCAAATAGATAGACGGCTGGCTCCCTTTTACGTTCAACCACTTTCATCCATTATTTTATTAAATAATTTGTGCAATATTTCATTAATCTTCCTACCGCATCTAATCCAATTCCCTAGTGCCTGCCATCTACTCATATTTGTCTAGCCAATCACTCAAGCATTTAATGTGAGTTGTTAATGTTCTTTATTTTTTCCCAATAATAAGTACAATCCTATAATTTCACTAAATCATCGCTATGACAATCAGCTATGCTGCAACGCCATTATTCTATTACATTTTATTCACTTTTTCTCTCCGGTGCGGCCGCATCACATTGTCTAGTCGGGAGGTTGTTGCTACGACTATTTTTGTACGTTTTTCCACCAAATATCTAATAGACTACTATTTTTCACTTTCATTTCGCTTTTTTCCTTGTTTTGTTATCTCCGTACTATAACATAAATCCCTTTTACATTATCACAATTTTCTGCATTTGTCGCGGTTACTTGAATATAATTTTGTTAAGCAAAAAAATATAAGTAAAAAAACTAAATTTGTCCACATACATTTTTATATATTTCTTTTACATCGTCACTTGTATACCACCTATGTTCAGACTCTATACGAGCCACTAATCGAACTAATGTCTGCAAGAGTAAATAGCATGAAAAGTGCATAGAATGAGGATGATTACATAGCGTTGGCTGCTGCCGCCTGTGTGAAGAGATGCTGAAACATTTTTGGTAAATTCGCTGCAGCTGCTAATGCAAAAATCAAATTATATCAGGTAGAAGTGTTTGTGAATGTTTGTGATTGTGTATCTGTTCAAACAGTAGAGGAAAATATATTATCAACCTCATACATTTGTATGTATAAATGTTGGTACGAGTATATCTGTATGTAAGTCAGACTCATATATCATGGCAACTGCAAAATTCGATTTGGCGTATGACTGACGACATACACACACATACATGCGTACGGGATGCTCGCACTTATCCACAAGGATCTTCTCGCCACATTGCCCTAATGCTTGCCTCTTCAGCTCAATATCAACTCTACTCAATGCATTGATTGCTGCGTTGGCGTGGTGCTTTTTTCGTGTTTCAGTTGTTGAAGTGTGAATATGTATTACAATATATTTATTGTTTATTTTCGTTAAAAACATTAAATAAAGCTTTTCGCAGCTAGGCCTTCAATAGGTATTTCAAAGCAGTAAACTTTGTTATATTTCCTAGCATCTTTCGGCTGAATTATATTTTCCTTCTTTGATTACGCAAAACATGGCGGCTTGTATTAATATTTAATAGTTTATTTAACTGAAATTTCTTGAAAGCAGACATTTTTCATCTTTTATTGATTCCTCTCCAAATAGTTTTCTTGAACTACCAAAAGGCTCACCAGTCATTCTTGCTTAGTCAAGCTCATAGTTATACCAAATGAAGCCTCCGCTGTTCTGCGGTTCTCTAGTTTTGTCATCGTGTAACTCATCTAACGGTAGGCCCTGGAAGCGTGCTGTTTCGACAGGTTTCCATGAGAAAGCCGTTTGACAAAGAATTCACAGAAATCCCTTTAGAAAGCAGAAAATCATGTCCAGGGAAATGAATGTATCGACCAGATCCAGCTGGTCATGTTTTGACAACGCCCTCGAAGAAAATTAGACTCGACAGATGCAAGCAGCTACTTCTGTGGCGGTCAACAGCCATGAAAATATTATTTTCACAGATGTTCACTGTTAAAGAAGTTTTTGATAAGCAAAATGACAAAATATGTGCTAAGACTTCTAAAGACGCAGAAAATGTTGTTCCAAGGGTTCAGCGTAGCCACCATCCAGCCTCCATAATGTTCCTGTAAAGGCGTTACATCTCTTCATTTCTGGGGAAAAAGGCGTTAAGATCGGAGCAAAAGTGTACCAAGAAGATGTCTTAGAAGGCGTAGTGAAGTAGTTGAGCAGTACTCTCTTCAACGGAGAGCGTGGGATCTTCCGGCAAGATTCCGCTACAGCCCTTAAGGTAAAAACCACGCAGTAGTGACCAAAAAAAAATATTCCTGGGTTCATATCTGCAGAAGGTTGGCCGTCTGGAAGCCCAGATCTGAATCCATTGTACTACTGTTTGAGGTCAGAATTGGAGAACATGGCCTGTCGAATACCTCCCAGAAATTTGGAGAGTCTCAAACAATATTTGGTGCGGGCAGCCACGTCAATATCCATGGAAACCGTGCGTGCTGCAACAGCTGAAGGGCCTAATCGTTGAAGGCACCATTTCAAATGAAAATTTAAATGTTTTTTAAATATTTACATGATTAAATAAAATCAACTTTATTAATAAAAATATTATAACTTCATAACTACATATAGCGGAGAAAAGTTTTAAAATGAAACTCAAAAGAGAAATAATAACTTTTATTTTACAAATTTTAAATTAATTCTGTAAACTACTAAAATGTGAGTACTTTGAGCGTCACTAATGCACCAGGTTGCTGAAATTATAAGAAGATAATACAGTATTTGAGCAGGTTTACAACAAATGTGGATAGATTTTGGAAAAACAATTAAAAGATGGAAACCTGTTTTCCACTGCATTTTAGGTAGTCATAAATTTTGCTACCTTTCTTCATTCATACGGGTACATACAGTACTTTAGATTAGATTCAATTTGAGGTTTGCACTTCGACCGCATGGTCTTTTGTGCCCTCTACTCATCACAGTACCTCATTCAAACCCAGTTGCCTTTTTAAACTTGTCCCAGTCAGTGTTCCTGAGGCTTCTCCTTAAACTCTCTTTAGTGACTTCTAATTGAACCAGTTCAAACTGAATGATCCTGTGGTGTGGTCTTATAGGGAGGACACACAGGAAGCCTGACACCGAGCTTACTGAGGGTCACATAAGTGTTCCTGTCTGTTCCTCGTTACGAATATTGATTGATTTGCGCTACTGTCAGGCGTTGTGGTGTCATTTCTGTGTTATGCGCTCCTCGGCTGATACTCCACCACATTAAATGTAGGAGGTGTGTCATCCCCCATTTTGGTGTTAAGAACCCTTCCCTTCCACAATCCTGGATGCCACGCCTGCGAGCCACTTCGCGCCCTTCTCGTCCTTGCAGTACAAAATTAGAAGAACCGGCCTAAAATAAATCCCGCAAGAGGCCAGCCGGTGTAGGCAAGGTAGGGCAGTAAGGTTTTCTTACCCTAGCGTCTCCGTTAGGTAGCACAGGTACCATTTCACTTTCGCGCCACTCAACTTCGTCCTTCTGGGGTCATCCAATGCGCCTGGTTTCCCTTGCGGCGGGAGAGTCGGACGTCAGATATTGAATTTTTTCAGTAATTTTTAGTGGGAGCGTGTCATTATTCTGTTTTACAAAATTCTGGATGACAAAATTCTGTAAATTGCAAAAAAATTCTGCTCCGAAGGCCGCCCACGCGAAAAGGAGTTCTACGCAAAAATACGGTGGATTGCGTAGCCGGAGTTGGACTGATGAGGGTTATTTTTTTGAAGCGCGGCGGAAGGCCGCCCACGCGAAAAGAAGTTCTACGCAAAAATACAGTGGATTGCGTAGCCGGAGTCGGACTGATGAGGGTTATTTTTTTGAAGCGCGGCCGAAGGCCGCCCACGCGAAAAGAAGTTCTACGCAAAAATACTGTGGATTCTATCGAAACTGAAGAAAAAATTATTATTATTATTTTTTATTTAATATCTCGAATAATAATAAAAAATAATAATAATAAATTAAATAATTACATTACCTCTTTAACATTGTTAACATTGTATTTTAATACAAAATTTTGTAATACAGAATTTTGAAAGCAGAATTTTAAAAAGCAGACTTTTGTTTTTAGAATTTTGTACAGACAGAATTTCGACACCAACCCATTTTTAGTCATAGTGTGGAGATGCATATTTAGCAAGGCAGTGAGTGATTTGATGTTTGTAGAAGACAAAATGAATGCACGACAATATTTGAATATTCTGCAATGTCATTTCTCAAATAGTGCAATACAAATTTTTTTCATTGTTGACAACAAACCTCAGTTTCAAGTCCAACAGCTTATTTTTAATTACAGTAAAGTATTGGATACACCAACAACAAGCCTGGATATTGATCCAATTTGAAATTTGTGAGCATATTTCAAGAAAAAAGTTGCAAAAAATACTCAAAAAGGTCGAGCAGAACTCAAAAGGTTTATTTTAGAGGGATGACACAATATATCTCAGGATTATAATGCTCAAAAATTGATTAATTCTATGAGTAGCAGCCCGCAAGTCATACAAAGTACTGATTCACATTTCACGTATTTTATACTAGGGGCTTATTCATTATTTATGTTCGTCAACGAAAGCCAAAGATTGAAAGAAAAACATGAAAAATACAAATTTTCTTAAGAAATATGTCCGAGTTTCGCTAGATTAGTAGGTGCCAAAACTTTTCTTGGACAAACCTCATTAAATAATTTGGTTATTTTTATTTTTTTAATAAATTAATTTTTTTTAATGAATTTATTTTTTTTAATTAATTTATTGTTTTTATTAGTTTATTTTTTGTTTTTTAATTTTTTTATATACATATGTATGTATGTACATATATATTTTTTATATATACATATATGTTTGTTTTTTACTTTTTTTATTTATTTTTTTTTTTATTTATTTATTTTTTTTTTTATGTAATTTTTTTCTTTCTTTCTTTATTTTTTTTTAATTTTTTATTTGATTTTACTTAATTTTTTTTCTTTTTTTATTTCATTTTTTTCTTTTTTTTTTTTTGTTTTTAATTTTTTTATTATTATTTTTTTTTTTTACTTTTTTCTTTATTTTTTCCCCCTTTATTTATGTAATTTTTATATATATATTTTTCTTTATTTTTTTTTTAATTTGGTACGTTTTTGACCGAAATGGCTGATCAAAACTTGAGGTTGTGTTGACGCTAATGCAGTGTGACGTCGTTTAGTCACGATTCAATCTCACTTTTTATTGCTTTACATTCGCTTGCTGGCAAGCTTTGAGGAGCGATTAGGTGTTTGAAATCAAATTTGCAACCGGATGCTGCTTTGTCATTTATTTTTTGCGGGTATATTTACTTTGGTATACAAGTTTTCTTTATTTTCTTTTTGTTAGCTTTGCATTCCAAAGTGTCTCCTTTTCTGTGTTGTTTTTTTTTTTTTAATTAAACTTTTTTTATAGCGCTTTTCTTCAGCTTTTCTTGTTCTTTAGCTTTATTTACTCGTATTTTTTTAATGAATGTTTGCTCGCCAAGTGCCAGCTAACGTCGGCGCATTGCCGGGGACCGTTTGTTTATTATTCCTTATTTCCATCCGTCGTTTATTTATCGCCTCGTGCGCTGCTTTCTCCCAGTTGTATAGCGCTTGCTGGTCGCCGTTTATGTTTGATTTCAGGTACTAACAATTTTCGCATATTTATATTTCCCACGTTTGCTTGTGTCTTCTTTTCTTATACGTATTCGTATTGGTATTGCAACGCTTGCATGCCTTTCTCGCTCAAAATTCATTGGTCTGCACAATAAGGACATTGCTTCCTTGCAGACTTTCGTGTCACTCATTTCGCATATTCTCTGGAGTCGTTGGCTTGTTCCGTTTTCACCATTTTTGCTTCTCATTGTGTGTGTGAGTCGTTTGTATGCCCACCGCACGATTTGTATGTTTCCGTTTTGATCCTGTTTTTCGTTCTTGCGCTGTGCATACACTCGAGAGTTTCGGCTACTTCAGCAACCCTAGTGGACTTCAGTTTACTCGCTGATCTCAGACACGCTAGAGCCTTGCAGACAAGTATTCGTGGTGGGCTTCTAGGCTGCGGGCGTTTTTAACAAAAAAGAAAAATAAAATATAATAATAATAAAAAAATGCACCATTCAATTGTGAAAAAGTGTATGGCAAAAATTGAACCAAGAGAGAATTTCTATAAAAATAAGTGAAGTGGTGCGCATAATTTTTTACTTGCCTCCCTATATACGTATGTATATCCATACAAGAGTAGAGTATATATTTTTTACTCAAGCTGTGTGTGCGTTGTCTTCATTCAATTAATCTCAAATGTTTGGCGACTTTTTGCGCATTGGAGAAAATTTGTCTGCTTCCAATTGAGAAGTCGCAAGAAAAAATTTGGAAAATTTTGAAAACGATTTCAAACAGAAGCAGAAGTAGCGTTGTAGTAAAAACAAAAAACATAAAAGGTCAAACTTTTGTATGTCTCGTGCAATACCATTGTCAAACGAAGGAAAAACAACAATAAAAAAGGAAAAGAAATAAAAAATCAACAAAAGTGAAAATTGCTCAGTTATATTCTTCATAAGCATCCTCGCATTGCAGTGTGGGCTGCTGAAACTGCAGTGTTCTGATTCAGATACATTCAATATATACAAACCCACCTTCGCATATCTTGTAAATTTTTTAGTTGTTTTGTGAACACAAACAAAAAACATTTTTCTCACCGCAAAAAACTTCCAATAAGTAGCAACAATTGCGTTACTAAAATCGGTTGACGTAGCCAACTAGAAACTTTGTTTTCACAAATTACAACAACACAAAAGCTCTAGCCGCAGTTTTGGAATAAAAACGAGAGCAAACCCAACCGCAGAAGGAGTACAAAAAGTAGCTGTACAAATGGGATTTGAATAGCAGCACCATTGATGACATGCGATTTTTTTGAATACGAATTAAAAGTGAGTTTTACTACATAGTACATTTTTTCATGTGTATGTACATAATCGTATATTCCCAAAACGATAGATTTGTAAGATACTTTTTTTTTGTACTGGCAAGATACACGCTCATTAAACGTTTAATAAGTATAAAAAATCATTACAATAAGGTGCAACAATTTTTTTCAAAAAAAGTTTGGTCCACACTTCGGCTTAAAAAATTACCACATACTATAGTTCAGTGCAACCTTGTCTGTGTAATTTCTTCCCTTTACTACACCAAATGTTTTACTATCTAAAAAAATAAAAATCAAAACAAATATTTCGTGAACTTGTAAAAAAAAATAGACACATACGCAACATATTTCGCATTTCGCCAAAAATAATTTACCCTCACACTACAAGAAGGTTGCCTCTATTTTTTAGTATGCGCCTGATTGGGATTCTCTTTTTCAACTATATGGTACTCAACAATTTGCTACTACATCTCTGTCATACTTATTTGCACTCTCTCTCTCTCTCTCTCACTCATTTTTTAGCCTCTTTTTTACTCAATTCTCTTTTTAAACTCACACATGCATACACTACTTAGTAGCGCCTTCACTGCTCATTCTAATTATTTATCCTTACACCGCTGCCTTTCTCTCTTTCATTCCTCACTTGCTTTCGCATGTCCTTATTTCACATACTTGGCCACTCGTTCCTCTTGCTCTCTTCTCCATTTTGCCATTCGCCTTTTAATGTATATTCTCTGCCCGTTTTCCTGCTCTTGTTCAACAACACTTTTTGTAACGAATTGTTGGTATTAAATTCTTATTGTTGACGACGACGATGAGGGCACGAGATGACAATGAGCGTGCACATGAGTACGAATTCGAATACGAACACGTACAGGAACATGCTGATGATGATTCGACATTTACGATGCTTTGAAAACGTACCAGCTTTTTTTGTATAGGGTTTTGTCAGAACTTTGTGAGCTAACTACTATTATTGTTGTTGTTGCTGGTGCTTGCCAATCTCGTTGGGTGGTGGTACAGTTTTGTTGGTACGCTATTTTGTCGCCCGATCGCCGCCTCTATTTTTAATTGTCTGCTATAGTTGGCATTTGAATGTGTGTGTGAATGCCTTGCAACAGCGTACACATCAAGAAGGATAGCATTTTGAATTTCACGTATTTCTTGTTATAAACTAATATATCGACATATATGTATATATGTATTATCTTTCATGCAACTTCTTTGAAAAATTTGAATGTACATATATGGAATCGGGCAAATTTATGGAATCTGGCACGGAGCTAATTGTAACTTTAAGCTGTAAAGTGGATACTTACATATTGGCTTACAAACTTTTCTTGAATCAAATTCTGTGAAGGAAATTTTGTCCAATTACTAGAACATACACACACATAGATCATTTTATAATTATTTTAGAACATAATGCTGAGAAAACTGCAGCAACTAATATTCAAGGATTACTCAGTTTTTACTTACTTTTCCAGAATCAAACTCAAATAAACGTTAGAAGACAGCTCAAGTTCTCTTTCTGTTCATACTCTGGCTATTGAAAGAAATTTTTTTTAAGTACTACTTAGATACGTTTTACAACTTTAACCAGCTCCAGCTTTCTCTGCTTGATTGTAGAATACTAAGAATTCAAACTCTGCGAAGATGTCTCTCTATTGAATTACCTCTTCCTTTCACAAACTTAATGATAGTCTTTGCAGACAAGGTTGAAATTCTCGTCGGACTTATGCAACATGTAAATTTCTTTACACGATGCTTAGCGCTTAATAAATACTTAACCAGAAGTATAAATAAATCATCTGTTCCTAAACCCGAAGTTGGTTTTATATTACCAGAACGACTCGTATTTATATCCCACCAAGGACTGTTACTCTAGCAGCATTCTCTAAATATTTATGGGGAAAGTGTATGCCGTTACAACAACAACATCAACGATTCGGATAGTATTTAATCAAAGATTAGGAAGACTGAGAATACAGGCAACACTGGTTGAAGAGTTCAGGACAAAGGCAGGCTAAGCAGTTTATGTCGCTCTCCCGAAGAGCACCAAAAAGGTTCGGAAATCTGCATAGAGAGGGCTTATGAACTCTCACTGGATACTGCACCGGACATTGTAGTTGTTGTTGTAGCAACACATTGTAGTCCTCTTTACTCTAACCCACAAGCGAGCTTGGCAGGCTGAGAGAGGTTACAGATGGACAAAACTGATGTTACCTGTCATGTCTGACCGACTATCGCAGTTCCTTCTGTCACTAAGCAGAGGGGACTGTAGGAGGCTGGTTGGACTGATGACGGGCCACTTTCTATGGCTTTCTATGGGCAAAGCACATGGAAAAGGTAGGCATCTCAGACAATGCACTCTGCCCAGCATGTGGAGAGGAGGATGAGACGGCGGACCACTTTCTGAGGCTTGAGGTCTTCGGCACTAATGTGTTAAGAAGGGACCATCTTGGCTCCTTGGCACCACAAGATCTACACAGATTTCTTCGGAGGTCGAGTAGATTTAAAGAAAATTAAAAAAGGAACCCGAGTGCATTACAGTCTGAGTGCTGTACTTGCTAGTCTCCCCGAAAAAAAATGGCCTCGTTATCACTTCAGGAAATTAGAATTAGTACATAGAAAAAGGTGTCTGTTGTGCTTTTGAACTGGATGATTAAATTCCAGAGCAGATTCTCTAAAGCGGTATGGAACAAAAAGCTTAAAGAGGTACTCAAATTTAACAGATGCCTCCAATTTTAGGCTTGTGGTCAAGTACAATAGAACATATCAGAGGTCGCAGTGCATTATGGCCCAATAACAATAATGGGTGCTGGCAGCACTAAAACTTTTGTTTTGGTAGCGCGAAGAAGAAGAAAAAGTAAAATTTGTTACATTTGTGTCAACCACGAAAACAGCTGACACGAAGTTGCTGAATTTGTGCTGAGTTAAAGCTGCAGTATATAAATGTCATAAAAGAACAAGATAACTTCTCTCTAATGTTTGCCATCAAAACGAGGTGTCAGGAACTTCTAGATTTTTAATAAAACTTTTGCCACAAGGTAATAAATAAGATTTATATCAATCACCATCGACTTTTTCAAAAGTTAACTATTAAACATGAAATTTATCTCTGAAGTAAAAGTTTTTCTAATTTACGGCATATAACTTCATGTTTATATATAAATTTACTTGCCAGTGTTAGCAATTACAAAAGGCTGTGGTGTCGAACTAATGACGAAAACTAAAACGAACAGAACGTATCATAAATTGCGCCAGGTCGCTATCAGGATCGCATTGTTGTTGTTGCATTTACGTGCAAAAATTTAATGCCGAGCATTGACCATTGGAACACAGCATACTAGCTTCTGAAATTGTTATGAAGTATATGCATTTGAGTATTTTGAACTTTGAACATTTTCGAACATTCAGAGCATTTCTAAAAATGTGTAAGAATAAATAAGATTTAAAATATTTTAGGAAATATAGACAACGTCTAAAGCTTAGTATTAGTGCATAAACGGGTAACATTTAAAATAATGGTCAAAATATTTAAACGTCGAAAATGTTCGACCATATATGTAGAACAAGTCCAATAATTATTAAAATTTGTATGCGTGAATGAAAACTAATAGAATTTCCAAATATTTTGAACTTTGGAAAGTTTCGAACATATGTACATAAATACAGTGTGGGAACGTCTAAGACTTAGTATTTGTGTACAAATTGACAATGCGTTAAATAATTTTCAAACTATTTCAACTTCGAAAATTTCGAACATATAAAACAAAAAGTATATACAAGAATGAGAACTAATGGAATTTTGAAATTTTTTAACTTTGGAAATTTTCGTACATACATATGTATTATATATAAATGCAGTGCGGCAGCTTAAATAATCCGCAATTATTTCGGTAATTAAAAATTAAATCTCTAATATTTTTTGGGGCAAATGTTTTTCACCGGCTTGAGGACGAGGAAAAAAGAGTAGCTAATAAATTGCGTAATAAATTTTATAATGATTTAAATTTTACTTTAGACTCTGCTAATTTTTTTCGCTTTGCAATATTTTCTCAAGCAAATGTTATTGTAACAAAGAATTTTATCTTTCTAAATTCGCAATCACTAATTTCTAACAAAAACTGTAGGTAAAAAAAAAGAAAAATTAGCGGCTTAAATCTGCTAGAAAAGAAAAGATTAAAACAGAGAATTCATACCTGAATGCACCTTTTATAATTGATGAAATATTCAATACTCAAAAATTTCGTGCTTGATTCCATAATTACAGTTGAGCGGTTAGATTTCTGCCAGCTGACTGATGTGATGGCTGCATATGTTGTTTGCGACGAGGAAAGTGAAGCCTGCTAAGGGACTTATGGATGGTATTCACTGGGCTGGCAGGCCAACAGAGCATATTTGACAGTTCAAATATGTTTGAGAGGCACTACTCGTCGAGTGCCTGACTGTAGTGTGCAAGCAATTGTAGCACCGACAATAACAAATCAAGCAAGTAGCAACACCGGTGCAAAACTCATTGGGTGAACGACGCATGGTTGGCAGCGGCTTGCAGCTGCTATTATATTTTATATTGTCGATTTTTGTTTTTCTCTTTCGGCAACCGAAATACTGCGATGGATGCGATTAGAACAGCGCCGCGCATTTGTGAAGTGCCCTCGTTTTTGGGCGAGTGTGTAAATGTGCACACATTTGTATATGTATTTGTGTGCTTCCTTTTTGTGGCTGTATGGGCGTTTGTAATCCTGATTCCTACTGCTTTTGTTGGGTTTGTTATAGCTGCTTTTCCAGCTTGCATTTATTTATACCTACATAAGTCATACACTTGATGAGGTTTTTCCATTTTCGAAAATCGAGCAGACTGCAATTCGAATGAATTTTGTTTTTGCGTTGTTTTTGGTTATTTTTATTAAGTTCTCATGTTCTGGTTATTATTGTTTTCTTTTTATTATCGGTTTCTTTTCTATTATTCTATTATTGCTGTTGGGTTGTGTGTGTATGTGTGCGCTTTAAAGTGCGCCTGACCTAGTGTGCGTGCGCTCTTCACGGTATATGCACTTCATTGGCTTCTTTCACAGATATTTTACCTTATACAAATTGAATTTCACAAATTTTTGGTCTAATGCTCAAAAAATACGAACAAACAGTTTGACGTTGAAAAAGGTTTTGAAAACTATTTTCCCTATACATTTTTATCTAACCGCTATTTTTTTACAGCAATTTAAATATACTAAAATACAAAATAGCCGCTTTCAAAACGGTTAAAGTGCTTGTGTAAAAAATATTGCACTTTGTTAAAGTTCGCAATTAAGCAACATAATAAAAAACAAAAAATGTCGAACTCCAGCACAGAAGTACCTCGCATAATGGTCTTTCGACCTACGTGGGAGGAATTCAAAAATTTTCCTAAATACGTCGCCTTCATGGAATCTCAGGGCGCTCACAAAGCTGGTCTAGCCAAAGTGGTACCACCACCAGAATGGGTGCCACGTCGTAGTGGCTACAATGATTTGGATGCGCTCAATATAACTATACCGGCGCCGATTTGTCAAGTCGTCACCGGCAAACAGGGCCTCTACCAACAAATTAATATACAAAAGAAGCCACTTACAGTGAAGCAATTCAGTGAGTTGGCGTCTACGGAACGCTATCAGACGCCTAAACATTTTGATTTCGAAGATCTCGAGCGTAAATATTGGAAGAATATTACCTATGTGGCACCGATCTACGGCGCGGATGTTAGTGGTAGTGTCACTGATACGGATCAAGATGTAAGTATACGTTTATAAAAAAAAAAATGGAATTATGTTTGAACTCATTTCCTCCGCCTCCCACGCACACACAAAGAGCTGGAATATAAATCGTCTTGGTACAATTCTCGACTATGTCAACGAAGATTATGGCATACAAATTGATGGTGTGAATACAGCCTATTTGTATTTTGGCATGTGGAAGACTACCTTTGCCTGGCACACTGAAGATATGGATCTCTATTCGATAAACTATTTACATTTTGGCGCTCCAAAGACGTGGTATGTCGTACCACCCGAACATGGGCGCAAATTAGAAAAAGTAGCTAATCAATATTTTCCGGCGAGCTATGAAAATTGTAATGCTTATTTGCGGCATAAAATGACACTGATAAGCCCGCAAGTGCTTAAGCAACACGACGTGCCGGTGAATAAAGTAAGTGAAGTGACGGGCATAAATTTTGTGTGCTTAAAACTGGCATAACTGGAGTTATGAGCAATAGTGAAATTTACATGTGGCGAAATAGTATTGAAATTTGTTTAAATTAATTCTGCAAAATCGGATCGACATAGTAAAATGAGAACAAACATTTATAGAAATAGGTTTTCGAAATTAAAATTATTTTTAACGACCAAACCTCGGGACGTAATAATTTGCTATTCTTCTTATTTTCTTATTGCTCTTATATTTTTTAATATTTTCACAAATCAGCAAACTAATAAGACCTTAAAGTGTGAGAAGTTATTAAAATACAGTTTTTACTTTTAGTGAGAAAAAACTAAGAATATCTCTGATTAAGAATTTCTTAATCTGCATCTGAAAAATTAGTAAATAATAGGCTTTAAATAGAATTCAAGACTCTTCAGTACTGCTCTAAAAATTTAGGACTGCGCCGGTTATGCAAAAATATTTAAATACATATATTTAAAAGTAGAAAAAAAACAGATTTGAACATTTAAACTTCTTTTGAAAATTTTTCGAATTTCGAAAAAGCCCCTAATTCTGTATTTAATATCTTTAAAAACAGTTAAATCAAGTTATTAGGGCACTTCAACGAACTTCGAGAATATTTCGAACTTCAATACATTTATGCAAAAATATTTAAATTCTTATATTTAAAAGTAGAAAAAAAAACAGATTTGCACATTTAAATGGCTTTTGAAAATTTTTCGAACTTCGAAAAAACCCCAAATTCTGCATATAATATCTTTAAAAGTAATTATTATAAATCAAGTTATTAGGGCACTTTAACAAACTTCGAAAATATTTCGAACATCAATAAATTTGTAAAAAATTTAAAGAAGAGAACTTGATTCCCCTGAACACTCTTAAGACCAGATCCCAGTTATGCGGTTTTCTGCTGAATAAATATTAGGTGAAGAAAAAAGTTCTGCACGTTTTCCGGTAGATGTAGTTAGTGAAAAATTTCTCACGATGTGCATATACATTGCGTCGAGGCTTACTGTACGGCGATCAAAAACTGGAATTATGCTTCAAAAAAAACTGTCGAGGAACAGTTCTGTGTTTGGTGAAGCCAGTTGTGCGTTACAGCATTCAAAAATAAAGGTAAAAAGGAAAATAATTCGATATATTCTGTCTTATCACTATGACTAAGTGGTAAAAGTCGTAGCAAGCTGCAAAGCGGTGAATGCCATGACTCCGTTCGAAAATATTGATAAAAGCATTGCGGACCAGCATGTGAGCACTAACTCCATTGCCCAGCAATTCAAGTTTAGTCAGAAAACTGTTTGAAACCATCTACACAAGGATAAATACACCTATGCACATGGCAGCGTCGAAATAAAGAGAAAAAAATTTGAGAACTTTTTACTTCACCTAATATTTGCAAATTTTATAAAATTGCGTACCCATTTCGAAAAAAGGTATACCCATTCCCCACATCTCTACCTCCGCACAGATAACCCAGGAGGCTGGTGAGATAATGATCACATTTCCTTTCGGTTACCATGCCGGTTTTAATCATGGTTTCAATTGCGCCGAGTCAACCAATTTCGCCATGGAACGGTGGATTGAATATGGAAAACGTGCCGTTCAATGTACCTGCAGGTTGGCAATTGCACATACACATGCTATTCCAAGAAACTAATAAATATTGAAAACATATTTTCCATATAGTAACGACATGGTGAAGATCTCCATGGATACATTCGTGAAACGCTTCCAGCCCGATCGCTATCAGTCGTGGCTGGAAGGAAACGATGTGGGCCGACATCCCGAAGATCCGCCCAGTGCCATAACCGCTGCGCCATTACCCTCACATTTAGATGCAATATGCAATAAGAAGTAAGTGTGCTATGCCTACCCAGGAGTAGTTAATTTTTTTTTGTTGGCGCTTACTAACATTCTGCTTTCTTTTTCAACAACATCACTGCCATGCGCGGCCCTCAGTCATGGGGCTGGCAATTTACCAATGCACGCATTACATAGAATGAAAAAACAATGTAATCCCACAAAGAAGAAGTCCTTCAAAGAACGCAATCCTGATTTGAATTTAGAGGAGATCCAACAGAATCCCAATATACCCGATGAGGTGAAGGCTGTGCTAAAAGAGAGTGTACTAACGCTCGACGCTGAGGACGAAGAGCCAGCCATAATCGGTGATGGAGAAGCTG
Source organism: Anastrepha obliqua (assembly GCF_027943255.1). Lineage (NCBI taxonomy): Eukaryota > Metazoa > Arthropoda > Insecta > Diptera > Tephritidae > Anastrepha > Anastrepha obliqua. Next base: position 114,365,161 of record NC_072895.1, read on the forward strand.
AGATAATGAGTCAATTAAGTCCAGCTAATTTGAAAACCAAAAAGGAATTACTCGACTACATTGATGATGGCACAGGTGGGTGCCACATTATATATATAATCAACTAATTATTTTATATATATATATTGTATATTTTTTATTTTTATTCAGATGAAGACGAGGAGGAAGAATTCCGTAAACGCCGTCATAAGCGCAAACATCATTCCGACTATGATGATGATTGGTTTGCTAGTAAGCGGCGCATAAATGCGCGTAATAGCAGCAAAGGTCGCAGTCCGCGCAATAGCAATAAAGACGATCGCTCCATATCGCCGGCATCATCATCATCTTCATCGTCACGCGCACGCCGTCAGCCATGTACAACACCCGGAAAAACGCCACGCAAAACACCAAATCGTAGAAAGAAAGACAATGCCGCCTCTGCCGCAACAACACCTAATGCCTGTGCTTCTACTGCGGCGATAGCAATGGCAGCACCGGAAGCAGTGGCGAGCGTACTGAAAAGCGCCGCTGCAGTTTCGCAAGCACTGGGGAGTCAAAGCAATGGTGGCGCGAGCTCACCATCGGCAATTGATGAAGCGCCAACAGTGGCCGTAACCGTGGCAGCTGTAGCTGCTGCTGATGCGGTGGGAGGTGAGGCAATTAGCGAAATAAAGGAGCATTCACTCTTTATCTCATCCGCAAATGGCTACAGCAAGCAAATGAATAAATCCTAACTGTCCCCATAGAACTCACAAATCATGATTTCCACTTTTTTCCTTTTTTTTTAGACGTTTACCAAATACCACACTTTTATATTTAATGCCTTTTTTATTTTTAACATACATACATACAAGCAAGTAACAAAACAAAAAATATATGCATACTATATATAATTGCGCATATTTTGTATTTACGCTGATTTTGTTTTCAACATTTGACAAACTCGGCCGAGCATGCGCAAATATGTATTACTGCAAATCAATTCTAATATAATGCAACTTTCAATTCATGCAATCATGCGATTCCATCCATTGCAACTTTTCATTACATTTTAGTATTTATTTTATTTTATTAGTCTTTAAGCAATCATTTGTGTTTATTTCATCAATTGATTTCATTCTTTTATGCAGGATTTTTACAACAATTTAGGTTGTAAATATACACATGAACACTGCGCATACATACATAGATACATACATGCAGGTATACATATATACATACATATATACATATATCCATACATACAAACATATATCCATACATATATACATATATCCATACATACATACATATATCCATACATACATACATATGTATACACGAGTAAAATCGTTCATTATAAATATTAATATCTAATTGATAGATAATAGACTAATTTTAAACGCTAGATCCAAAGCAACTTCATTGGAAGAAAAAATAATTTTTTTAAATTATGTATATCTTAAACTCAACTCTTTGCCGCCTTTCGTTTCTCTGTGTTGCTTTTAATTCCCTTTTGTGAATTTATTTTTAAAACCGTTTTTCTCCATCTGGTTCTTTTATTTTGTATTACTCGAACTTTCTTTTCATGAAATCTATTTTGTTTAAAGCGCCTACTTTTGTTTGGCAACTCTAAGCGATATTTAGTGTATATTATATGTTTGTATCTGCTCCGCAGTATAGCGCGCTTGTGCGTTGCGCTCATTTGTGGACTTTGTGGAACTGATTAGACGTTGTCATCACTTGTCAAATTTCTGATTTGTTGTTCTGAAATGCTCATCGGAAAAAATATACTTTTAGTGCAAGCGAAAACTGTGTTGTTTGGTCTTTTCTTTCATTTGTTTGGCCCTTTGAAGAATTCGCATAGTTTGGGTATTGGTAAAAATTGAAATATTGGCAAAATTTTTCTTCACTCATTTGTCGACTTGGATTGTATATGCTCGTAGTTTTATTGTTTCTGGGGCTAATATATTGAATGCAATCGTTGATAGGGAGTTTGACAAAATTTTGGAATTTTTTACGTTGGAGGATTGATAAAATTATGGGTTTGTTAAATGTTGCTGTATGTCCCAAAAATCTTTCAATTATGCGAAAGTGCTTCTTCAGAAGTTTGGGTAGTAAAATTTGGCACTGAAACTGAAGCCATAAAAGGCACAAACCAAAAAGCCGTCGAGATATTTGGTACGCAAAAAAGTTGTATACTCGAATAATAAAAATATTTTTTCTAAAATTAATAGCACCTCGAATTTTGAGCTAGAATTTCCAACCTTAAATTTTTGGTGCACATTGTTTGAGTAAAGAAAATAATATTTTAGTAGCATTGTATTCTCTATTCATTGCATCGTCATTTGTGTCTTTGATGGCGTCAATACCTCTGCTAGCAGTTCCCATGTAAAAAACTGAATGCTATGGCAATTAAATTTGAGCTTGTTTTTGTATTCTTGATTGACGTGCAGCGTGCAGATAGGCTTTCGCCCTCTTCTTATCCCTACACCACCACTCTGCCACTCTTTCCACCATCATCAACACACCTTTATCCTCACCATAATTTCCACCAAAATCTCTTGCCACCTTTGTGAGCGTGTATCTAACCAGCAAAAAGAAAAAACAAAAAACAAAAAACGCAAAATTTAACAATAAGTAAAATTATTGTACATTTTCTAATACATCATTTGAAACCAAAAACAAAGAAACCAAAAATAATCCTTGTACAAAATTTTACAAACGAAAAGAAAAAATCAAAGCGAAATTGTAAAAATTGTACAAAGCAAAATGACCGCTTAAAAATGTGAGTCTTTATGACTTTAGCTATTGAATGTCATAATTGATTGCCTATTTTTCAACGCTTCTTACAGGCAGCAATTCAGTAGCCACGAACACAATCGCAAGAGCAGCAGTTGTGGCATCAGCAATTGCTAACACCAGCAGCAACACCGAGTCGGCAGTTGCAGCAACAACAAGTGCTGCCATATCCGCACCCGCACCCGTCATACGCGTGGTGCACAAGCTGAGCGATCAGTTGTGTGTCAGCAGCACTACAACGGGCAAAAGTAATAGTAATAATAATAATAACAATAACAACGATCTCCCCTCCGTACCGCCAGTGTTGCATTTTATGCAACCCTCACGCAAATTCGAGGGTAAAATACCAAAAATCAGTCAGCAAATCAATTTGCAACACCCAGAACTGATCATAATGCCATCCACATCGAACGCTGCTGCCTCTACGGCTGTTGCCAACACCACCACAACCGCTATAACGGCGTCTAGTCAACAGCAACAGCTCGAACAGGAGCAGCAGCAGCAGCAGTTGCAGCAGCAACAACAACAACAAACAATTGTTTATACAACCATGTTGCCTGCGGCGAGCACTCTGAATGGCATTGCTGCTCAGCAATCAGGGCAGCAGCAAACCCAATACATTACGATACCCGCCTCGTCGGCGTCAAGTGGCAATACTACAGACGGCACTGTCTATCAGCTGCAAAGCGAGATTGTTTGTGATGCGGCGACATATCAGCAACATCAGCAGCAGCAACAACAACAACAGCGTCAACAACAGCAGCATGGGCAGCAGCAGCAGCAACAACAATTGACTGCCCAAAGCATCAACGGCAATACGATTGCGGTGACGTCGTCCGCTGCAGCGCAAGGTAGGTTCTGCCCCACAAAACGTGGCAATGTCGATTTGTTTAGTTATTTGTTGTGTGTAAAATGTTTTTGATTTGATATTAACAACTTTTTGATTTAAATTATTTGTGTGTTTGTATTTGTATTATTTAAATGTAGTTGTCTTTGCTTTTATAACCTTTAATCCTAACTTAATTCACGTTTGGCATTTCTTTGGTTACTAACACTGACAGCTCGCTCATATTATTATATATTTTTTTGTTTTCCCTCCGATTTCAAAGGCAGTTGGTTTTGTGGGAAACTAGGAAAATATGTTTTAACCCTTTTCAAAGCAAATAAATTTTGACTTGGCTCTTCGTTTTGGAAAGATCGAATTGAAATGAAATAACGCTCGTTTGCTGAAAGAACGTCCTAACTCAAAAAATAAAAAATCCGAGCAAAACGGCTTCGAAGATCTCAATTTACTGTGACTCCCTAAATAAAAGTTATTTAATTAATTAACATAAGCGAAAAAAAAAATTAACAGAAGTAGAAAAATAAAAATTAACAGAAATTGAAACATAAGAAAGTAACGGAAATAAAAAAAAAATAAAAAATTATCTGAAGTAGAAAAGTAAAAAATTAACAAAAATAAAGAAAACTAATAAAATAAAAAGTGAACAGAAATAAAAACAAAAATTAACATTAATTAAAAAAAAAAAAAATTAACCAAAAGAGAAAAAAGTTTAGCTAAATAAAAAAAAAATAAAAATTAACAGAAATGAAAAAAACAATAAAAACTAACAGAAATAACTAAATAAAAAATTAACAGAAATAAAAAAAAAATTTACCGAAAGTGGAAAAAAGAATAAAAAGAGAACAGAAATAGAAACAAAAATTAGCAGAAATGGAAAATAAATAAATAAAAAACTAGCAGAAATAAAAAAAATTAATCGAAAGAGAAATTTAAATTTAAAATCAATATTAATTAATAAAAAATAAACAGAAATGAAAACAGTAAAAAGGGATAAAAAGTAGACAGAAATAAAAACCAAAATAGAAAAAAATAAAAATGAACAAATGAAACTTAATTAATAGAAATAGAAGAATAAAAAATGAACAAAAATAAAAACAAAAATTAGCAGAAAATAAAAATAAAAAATTAGCAGGAATAAACAAATTTAAAATTAACCGAAAGGGGGAAAATATTAAAAATTTAAAGTTAAAAAATTAACAGAAATAAAAAAAAAAACAAAATGGAAAAATAAAAAATAGACAGAAATGAAAAAATAAACAGATATAAAAAAAAATTAACAGAATTAAAAAAAAGACTGAAATAAAAAAAAAAAAAAAAATAAAAAATAATGAAATATTAAATAAAAAATTAACGTAAATAAAAGAAATTAAAAACATAAACAAAAATAATCTAAACACGAAAATTTATATGAAAATATTCACACTTCCTGCTCTATAAAACCAACTGTCTTTTATGTGTTTTCATCCATTTATAATTTATTTTGAGTGTTTAATGATTTCGTTTTTATTTCTGAGGCAATATTGCGTACATACTAAAATCGAAATCCACTTAATTTTTGTTCATTCGCTTCCACAAAAAAAATCCAAGCTGCTACTGCAATACTTGCGTTTTCTTCAATATTTCTCAATTCCCTCTACTTTACTAATACGCAAAGTTTTACATATTTTTCCATAAGCTAGAAAAAAAGTTATTTTTTACTACTACTGTTATTAAAATTTGCGCAGTATAGCTAACTTGTTGTTGCTGACATTTTTCACATTTTTGTAGTCTTTCCATATTAAGACCAAAATGAAATGTTGATTAAATTGTTAAAATACTTATTTGTTATGATTCAGTCTAAAAACAAAAACTAAAGCGCAGCCACCCTTAAAAAGAGTTTTCTAACATTTTTCGTATTGTTTCCTGACTCGTAAGTCTAAGTTTAACCATATTTTTTGTTGGCTTTTATTTTTCTTAATGTGAATTTTCGCAAAGACAAATGCAATAATAACAGCTAAAATTGTTTTTACATATTTTTGGTCTCCCTTTCACGCATTTTATATTTCATTTCCTTTCGATTCTTCAAAAAACAAAAAAAAAAATTAAAAAAAAAAAAAAATCAAAATAAAGTTTTAGTCCGACAGCTGATCAGGGCCAGAAATTCGTAAGTTCCTTACAAAACCAATTTGTTCGTAACACATTTTTATCTACAACATAAGCAAAACTGAATCACTGTCACAACTAATATTCTATCCCCACAATTGAGTTTCATTTAATTTTACTCGACTGCATTTTTTTCTGTCGCACTATTATTTTTATGAGCAGCTATACTTGCGCTAATGACTTTAGGATGGTCACTAAAAGTTAAATGTAATTTTCCATCACAATACACAGCGATTTTTTTTTTCTTTTTCCAAACGAAAAAAGGGTTAAGGACTACAAAGAAAATTCTTGTTTTCGAGTAGTTTTTCCGACAGAGAAAAAAGAGATCTGTGTGTTTTCATAAAAATATGTGTACGCCCTCACAAAACATTTTCTAAAAAAATATATTTTTGTTTTTCTACCAAATCTAATACAGTCCTCATTTGAAAACATTTCTTCACTAACTTAAGGCAACGGTTTTTGAGTTAAAACACAATCGAAAACAAACAGCGTAAAAAATAAGTGAACAGAAAACACGCCAAATCGCATATTGAGCAGCAACTTTATAACAAAATTGAAAAAAATGAACATTTATAATATTTTTGAATAAGTTTTTATTTATTGTTATCTCTTTTGAGTTGTCATTGTCTGAAAAAGATAGTTTTTTATGTACACTATTATTACCTTGTTTTATATTTTTTTATTTATTTTACAACTTTAGTTTTAAGTAATTTTTGTAAAACTCTAGTACGATCTTTTGATTTAAGTAGTTTTCGAATTGCCAAACGTTTTTTCTCAGACGATTGCTACCTATACTTCCTCTAGTATTTATCTTTTTTCCTTTTCTATACAAATTTCAATGCAACAAAAGCAATTTACAATCAAACCACTAGTGTTCATTTTGTTTGCCAACAAGCGATGACCAGAAAATATGCAAAGTGTGCCACAGGAAGGCGATTCTGAAGTGATATTAGCGCGGAGTCTCTTGCCACCGGTGAAGCATCTAACCGCCCGTGATGAATTAGAAAGAATTAGAAGAAAAAATGCCCATCAATAATTTCATCTTTTTTGTGATGGAATATAAAATCGAAAGAAATATAAATCGAAAAATTTATAAAGATAAAGAATATAAATCGAAAAATTTATAAAGAATCCTGCAAGATTAAGAAAATGTAACGAAGAGGATGCATTCAAAAAGCACTTTCTTATAATTACTTTTGTAAAATGTCACACTGGACTCCAAATTTTTCAAAAAAATTTGGTATAGGTAGATAATATAGATTCTTTACTCGCATTTTCACCGTCTCAGAAAAAGTTTAAGTAAAAAAATATAAGTCTTGGAAAAATTTCTTGCTCCAGGAAATCCATCTCAGTTCCGCTTATTATGGAATGCAGGAATTGCAGAAAAAATGCGGATTTGCGCCATAACGAAAAACAACTTTCATGCGGAATCACGAAATTTGAAAAATAAAATAGAAATAAAACCAGCATTTCATGTCAAAAAGTAATAAAATTGAAGTAGTAATAGATTTTGTCATGCAAAAAAAAAAAATAAATAAAAAAACCACAATAATAATAAAATACAAGCAATTAAGAAATTTAAATGAATAAAAATTAACAGAAATAAAAACGAAAATTAACAGAAATGAAAAATAAAAAATAAACAGAAATAAAAAATTAATAGAAATAAAAAATTAATAGAAATAAAAAAAATTAACCCAAAGAGAAAAAAATTTAAATTTAAAATGAAGATAAATAAAAAAAAATAAAAATTAACTGAACTAAAAAAAAAATCAACAAATATAAAAAATTAACACAAACAAATCTGTAAAAAATTAACAGAAATAAAGAAATAAATTTTAAAATAAAAAAATTAACCGAAAGAAAAAAAGTTAACTTTAAAATGGAAATAAATATAAAAACAAAATTTAACAGAAATAAAGATATAAATTTTAAAATAAAAAAAATTAACAGAACTAAAAAAGTAACAGAAATAAATAATAAAAAGTAATAATTAAAAAAAAAATAATAATAATAGTAAAAAAAATAATAATAGTAAAAAAATAATAATAATAATACAATATAAAAACAATGGATTTCGAATACATCAATAAACTGCCAAAAAAGTATTAGTTGTACTCTGGAAAATTAGGGGAATTTAAATAAATAGTTGCCACACACAGAGATGCCACATAAAAGAATCGAATGTTGTTATTGTTGTTGAACTAGCATAAACATTCAGCCTAAAAGTGTGGGGAATGCTGCTGTTCGGGTAGACAATTAGAGAGTATTCACACAATAATTCAATTTCAAAAATATTTTGAAAGATATGAACTTAAATAATAGCAAATAATATTTTCCTAAATAAGAAAGGTAAATTTAGTTACTTGTCAGGTCTACGATAGCGGAACTGTAGGGTTTATAGCATAGAGTATAGGACAGTTACTACAGTAGCATACATTTTTATGGACAGTATTTTCCTACCAGGAATTTTAGGCCTCTGAATGAGGTTATCGGAGTCCAATCACAGTACACGAAGAGCTTCAGTTAGCGCGCATGGCCCGAGTTAACCTGACACAATTCGTTCTGAATACTGTAGTATATAAGATTCCTATTTATCCAGAATTGACCCTGACATATAATCGGCGTGTGAGTACATACTCATCCAACACCTTTCTCCCGTTGGGGTCCCACTCTGTTGAATCAGTTCGTTTTCTAAACCTACCCTTAAATTCGGTTGTTATCGACCACTGATGCCTTCGCCGATAAGCTTCGAGATAAGCTTTTACAACCACAACAATAAGGACAACTTGGTGGGGAGGGTTTTAAACTGTTATTATCACCATCATCATAAATTCCTAGAGTTCCAGTGTAGAACATAGGGTCAAAAACTGTTATGATAACAGCAACCAGTGACTACAGAATGCAGTTGATTTTTGGCAACTTTTTTTGTTGATAGTAATGGCTGTTTCTTCCATAGAAAAAAATTTCAGCTTGTATTTGAAATGAAGAAAGCGGCCACTCAGCGAAAAAAAACTGTCATAAATAACCGGTATATTGCAGTCACTTGAAACTTGCACTTTATTAGACTAAAATTCAGTGTGCTATAAAACTGCATATCCAGAAAAATTCTAGAAATTTTAATGAAATTTTTAAAAATGTTCTACAAAATTTGAGACGTGCTGCGTTATATGGTTTTTGCTGTTGTATTAACCGTATTTTTACAAAATCTAGTGGCGTGCTTATAATTTTGAAACGGTGTGTATATGAGAAGAATTAGGAATACGAGTTAATAGTGGTTAGGGCAGGTCTAGGAGCCTAAATAAAAGTTGTTTAAAGTTATAACTTAGCAAAAAAGGATAAGAAAAACATTAATATTAACTACGGCACTAGTTTCATTTGGATTGTAAAAAAGTTGCACGTTGCTATTGAAATTATCTACTATTCTCAAAATTTTACTCTCTTAACGTTTGTTTCTGCAGTTTCACTCACTTTTGAATTATTTCATTTGATACCTTTGCTGTCCTCTTTTTCATATTTACTTTTTAAACGTAAATTCTTTTAATTACTAGTTTGCGCTGTGAAAGCATTGTTGAATACACGATTTTTTATCTAAAATATTAGTTTTACTTCTTGTATTTTTTGTTTTTTTTTTGTTTTGTAAAAACAAAAACATTCAAACAAAAATCGCAAAAACTGGAAACGAAAAAGATTATTTACATTTATACACATTTGAAACCAATTTTTAAAAATTAAGACAATGTGGTCACCACTATTAGTTCGTCCCCTATACTGCTCACCTCCACCACCGCCGCCGCCGTCGCTGCCGCCAACAACAACCAACACCATCAATTCCACCTTCAACCACAACACCACCACCACAATTCTGCTGCTGCCTCCACATCTACATACACCACAACAACAACCACTGCCACACCGCTCACCACCATCAAAACCGAGTATGATGATGAACCGAAGCACATTGTGGTCAACGGCGATGGCACCACCACCACGCTGCAGGCGCAGTCGCAGCCTCAGCCCCAATATCATTACATTACGACGACAGGCGAAGATGGACAAACTCCGACCACAATCGTCTTCGAAAACTACAACGGTGAGGTCAATGGTGGCGGCGCCACGACGATTATTAAATTCGAAGGCGACGACAGTGAGTACCAGGAGTTCCGTGTGATAAAGCATGAAGAGGAGGGTACGAATGGCATAAATAATGATGCCACATCATTGGAACAACAACAGCATCAAACGACGCAGCAGCAGCAGCAAACACAGTTCACTTACAAAACTATAACGAAACACGACGAAGAAATGAATCAAACCATAACTGACACGATTGCGGTGCCCACGAGTGGCGTAGCAGCGATACCGCCACAAAAGCAGAAACGAAAGCGAAAAACGCGCCTAATTTCGCCGGACGAACAGGGCGAGTATTTAGAGCGAATGTCAGTGCGTGGGCTGGACATACAGCGTTACGAACATATCATTGATGGCGTGTCGTACTGTCTGGTGTGCGCCAAGAATGACGTTTTCAAGACCTTCAAGAACAAGTACAGCTTTCAGCGACACGCTTATCTGTTCCACGAGGGAGATAATCGTAAAATTTTCGCCTGTCCCATTTGCCATAAGGAGTTCTCACGCCCCGACAAGATGAAAATGCATAAAAAGGATAAACATGGCGATATGCCGGTACCCGACGGTAATCTTACGCCAGCGGTAACACCAGTGAAACAAGCATCCGATGGGAATTCTGCTAAGCGCTCGCGTTCCACAAGCACGCGCACACCACGCTCGCGAAAGCCGCGTGCCAACATCGTAAACATGCCAACACCCAATAGCAGTAGTAGTGAAGAAAACGCTGTGGAAGCGAAGCGCAAGCGTCTGGCGCAGATTGATAGCGTTTTGGATGTGGTACAGCAACAAGCCTCCGACGCGAATACGTCCCATGAGCAGACGTCTACTGTGAACATACAACTGCAACAGCAATCAAGCGCACAGCAGGCGCCACAGCAAGTACAGGTACAACAACAACAGACGCTACCGCCCATCGATTTGAGTGGCATGATTTTGCCAGGTGGCGCACAGTTAGCGCTGGCCAACCCTGGCGCTACGTCCGCACTTTTGCAGCAGCAACAACGTGCCGTCCACCAACAACAGCAGCAGCAGCAGCAGCAGCCACACACACCGCAGCAACATATCGCATTGGCTGCGCAAACAACACAAGTGCTGCAGCCGTCAGCAACAGCCGCTACTGGCACTAGCGCCGGTGGCACCACACTTATCTATTCTAATCAAATTGATTTGCAGCAGGCGTTGCTGCAGCAACAGTTGCATGGCCAGAGTATTATGATACAGGATCAGGCAGGTAATTTGGTGCCATTGCAGTCGCTGCAGGCGCTAAATGCGACAACCGCGCTAGACGGTACACAAACGATTTACACCACGCAACCCGCGCGTCAGGCGCAGCCACCACAGCAACTGCTGCAGCCGACGCACCAGACCGCGGTAGGTACACCGGCAAGCGCCTATCAGGGCGCGACGCAGCAGCACATACAGCTGCAAGCGTTGCCAAGCGCCTCGCCGCAAGAGACTATCATCACGACAACATCACCTGCTGGCCAATCGCAGCAGCAGCAACAGCAACAGCTAAAAACGGAAACGCAGCAGCATACAAATACAATCGCGACGCAACAACAACAACAGCACTACGAGCTGGAGAATGTCGCTTATCTGTCGTCGACAGCCGCGACCCCTGCACCAACGGACCAACAACAGCAGCAGCAGCAGCAACACCACGTCATCGGCACTGTACAAAGCTATCAGATACTCACGCCGGATGGCTTACAGAGCTACCCCACCGCCACAGCGACAACAACCAAATTGGAGGCAAGCGATCTGGCGGAACTCTGTCCCTACACCTCAATGGCCAACACCACGCCGCATTATACGTTCACAACGCATGCGGGTCATCACGGCGCGACGGCGGACGCGCAGCAGCTGCACCAGCAGGTGACCGGTGTTACTACTAGTCATACCCAACAGCAGCATCAGTTGACGGCGGGTGGAGGAGGCGGTGGCCAGCAGCAGCAGTCACAGCAGCATCATGCGCAGCAACACCACTTCATGGAGTTGAAGAACGATTTGCTCATTAAGAGTGCGGCAGACGCATACGCGTTGGACGCAAGCTCCATGTATCACCTGCCTTTCTCGCCGTCGTCGATGATTAGCACGGTGAACGACGTGAATGCGCCGTCGCTGCTCGAAACCAAAGAAATTAGGTAACAAAAAAGTGTATACGCACATTTCTTTATTATTAGTTATTAGTTTTTTTTGTTTTTGTGTATTTGTACAAGTAATATTTGCAAAGTTTGTAGGAAAATGCAATTGAAGTATATCGTAGAAATTTGAGTATGAAACAACTGATTAATATAACTTTTTTAGACTGTTGTTATTGATTTACAGCGCTGCGATTGCCTGACTGCCTGCCAAAACTATCGCCGGCGTCTGTGCCAACGCTAACAAGAGAAAGAAAGCAAAAATATATTGTACTAAAAGTGTTAGAATTTGTTTCTTGATTTCTCAGTATTCATTTATTATATTACTGTAATGCTAACAAAAAAAAAAATAATAATAATTAAATATATAAATAAAAAAAGTAAAAAGTGCTTTGTATTGTATTCAGATTTATATTAGCAACTGTTTTACATTTTATATAATTTGTTACGTTGATCACTTTTAGTTAAAACAAAGTTGTAATTATTTTTTGTTGTTTTGTTTGTATGGTAATATTGTAAGACTTGAAGAGTATTTATTTTTATCAATGTACAATATAATACAAAACCGTCGAACGCTGTTGAACTTGTGCGGCATCAAATAAATATGTATGTCAATGCGTTGTATTGTTGCTGCCCCCTTTTTCTGCTACTTACACTCTATCACAACACTTTTACTCTCTGCAAATGCTACACTATACTATATAAGTACATAAACAAATATAATATAAAAGTCGGATATACGGTTTTATTTGATATACTGTTTATTTGAAAAGCTTATGCAACGATTGTGTTTCTTATAATAATTATTTTTTTATTTATTTTTTTTTTGTTTTTTTTTTTACTTAAAAATTGCTTGATAGTGAGGCACTCTTGGAATAGAAGAAGTTCCAAAAGATAAATAAGATTTTAAAACTTCAGTGCCCAATCAGCTTAACAGTTTTTTCGATTTTTTTTATCTGCGTTAGTTGGTAAAGTTTTGTTTATATTTGTGATACTCTAGGAACACAGGGCACAGCAAGCTGGCTTTATTGCTCTTTTACTTTTGGGCTGTGTTGACGAAAATGCCGAAAAAGTTTAAATTCGGCGCTTCTTTTCTTGTCTTTGCTTCGAATTTTCGTGTGTATGGAATTTGATGAAACATTGAAATATTCACACGTACTTAAATTATCCCTAACAGCCCCTCTCAAAACTTAAAAAAAAAAAAAAGAAATACAAAAAAAAATTAAATAAAAAAGTTAATTTAAATTAAAAAAAAAAATTTTAATTTAAACATTTTTTTGTATTTTTTTATATTTTTTGTACAAGAAAAATTTTAATAAAAAAGTTAATTTTAATTAAAAAAATTTTTTTAATGCAAACATTTTTTTTTGTATTTAAAAAAATTTTTTTTTTGTATTTTTTAATTATTTTAATTTAATTTTTTTTAATTAATGAAATTAAATTTTTCAATTGAAATTGCGCCGTAGAATGGCGCATGTGAACCTTTTTTATGGCAGCCCGTACTGGGAAGTATGCAATTTTTCGATAGGTTTTGAAGCGTCTTGTTCTAGATATTAGAAGCGAACTCACACACAATCAACCATTTTTTTAATATTCCACATGCATTCGTTTTGACGGTCTTCTATTTATTATAATTTTGGTGCTTTGATTTTATTACTGTAATTGACCGATTGCGGGAACACCTCTATTATGGCATTTATATGAATAACTCTCTAAATTTCCGCTTGAAAATGAATTGTTTCAAAAAAGGTTTGATATTTGCCTTTTGTTAAATCTACTTTTTAATATTTTTAATGATGTTTTGATTGCTTGTGAGTTCAAAATTTTATTAGCTCATCGTGTTTAAAAACTCTTTTTTTTTATCAGAAAATTACTTTTTTCTTTTTTTGTTTTTTGAAAAAACTAGCTTATCAGAAAATCTCTATTGTTTGAAAAATATGTAACCCCTGTTTTGGGCAAAAGATCCAAATTCTTTAAGGAGTTTATTACTTTTTTGCGAAAGCTTCCTTTTAGTGTTGGTTGGCATTGAAAAGAAAAAGTGTGATATATTTATTTTATTTTTTTTGTGATTTATTTTTATTTGCATCTATTGCAGCAATTATTTAGTAAAATAATATCTAAAACTTTATTGCCATTTTTATTAACAACAATGTTTTAATAATTTTACTAATTTTTTAACTCAATTTTATTATTCGATGCGGACATATTTTATTTTATTTGGAATGTAGATTTTTGATTCAGTTTTAATTTTTACTTTCTGCAAGTTTTAGTTTGTTATTGGCATTCCTTTCGTATTGTAACACGATAAGTTGAGTTTTGCTTTTTTTTAAATTATAAATTAAAAAATTTACATTTAAAAAGTTGCAATTAAAATTTTTTAGTTTTTAGTGGTGCACTGCTTTTCGTACTGTAGCACGAACGTTGAGTTGTTTTTTTTTTGCTCTTTTTTTGTTTTGTTTTTATGGTTTGATTGCTCTTTTTTAGTTTGTTTTTTCTGTTTTTTTTCCTTCTCTTTTTGTTTTTGCTAATATAGTATTTTTGCAGATTATGTAATTCGCTTCAGCGTGAATTTCATTGCAGTTTCCAGAAAATTTCAATGAAATTCGTTCGGCAGTCTATTGTAGAGCCTGCCCGTTTACATATATTTTCGTTATTTATTTTTATTTTTATTTTTATTTTTGGGCTTTATTATTTTTAACATTTCTTAATCGCTTAAACTTTTGCCGTCAAAAAGTAGTTAATGAAACGTTAATAAATAAGCAACTTACCAAATAAGTTTGCATAACTAAAAAATACTATCGATAAAGCACCAAAAACGTTGCATATTTCTAAGCGCGCAATTAATTTACTTTGGCGATTAGGATTTTGCGATAGCAGCGACCAACTATTCTGCTGGTTGTTGTGCGTTGAATATTTTAATTTTTTATTAAATTTTTTAGTCGCTAACTCCTCGTTTAGTCATTCGAATTTGCTAAAAATGAGTTTTAAAAAATATTTATGTATGTTTGTACCTGTAGTTGTATGTACTTGCGCATACTTGTTGAGTTACTTTGACTTTTTTATGTTAAATTCATTTGATGCAAATTTAATTTCCATATATTATGAAACACAACTTTTGTTAAAACAATTAATTTAATTGATTTTTTTTTGTTTTCTTCTCTTTTTCTTGTTTTCGTTTTCTTTGTTGTTATATAAAAATATGTAACTATGCATAATGACCGATTTCTACAACTCATTCACGACTGCGATCAATCAACCGAAAAACATGTCCAACTCACGCGCTCACCCACACAAACACACACACACACATGTATATATACGCAACTGAATAAATATAAAAAAAAAATGAATTGAATTCGCAGTTACGATATCACCGAGGCGGTTCTGTTAGCACTGTAATAAATAAATCGTACTCTGTAAGTGCTGCAAAGGACGAATTATCAAGAAAAAATAAAAAAGGAAAGGAATTATGACAGGTTGATATTTTTTGCAAGCATATCTTACATGCAAATATATTACAATTACTAAAGACGTTATGCACTCACAAAAAACATAAACAACAAAAAAAAAAAAACGCTAGTGTGCGTACCTCGCATCATAGAGCCGCCGCACGCTAAAATATCGATAACGCCCATCGATTAACATATAATATTTATTTATATTAAACTTATTTTCGCATTCTTGCCAACATTTGCTGCATACTACTACTATCAATAAAAAGTTTTACCAAAGGTATGTCTTTTCATTTCAAAAATTAATTAAGTTTTTTGTTTTCGTATCTTTTTCGTGTTAACGCTTGTAGTTGATGACGTCTTCCAACCAGTTGATCCCGTTTTTGTCTTGTTTGCTCTAGGATTTTCCATGTTACCTTTGGCTGAAAATGTGTATTGGGATGTTCAAGTTCGAGTACTGTAACTTAGGATATTTGTGTTTTTTACGATTTATGCAAGGCTGCAGAAAGTGTGCAAGACGAGAGCTCAGCTGGCGTCGAATCGAGTTTCGAAACGCATTAAATGAAGTAACGGATGAAGCAATTTAATCAAGTTTCAATCGCAAGTTGCTTTTGCTGGAGTGAGTCAATCGAGGAAAAAGTTGCTATAAGCTCGATTTGTTTCTTTTTTTCGTAGATTTTCTCCTATATTTGGGTGTATTAGAGATAGGGCCTCACTTGCTTCTGAATTGCGGGAATCCCTTTTAAGAACCGTGTTTTGCTTTTTGAATTCCGATCTCTAAATTCGTATGGTGTATTTATCGAACGAATTCTGCCTCGCTAAAAACTGTCATCTCTCCACGTTTGTAATGTAAAATTGCTAGAACTTTTTTGATCCGAATACTTAATTCTTAATTCCTAATTCTTAACCTTTTCTGCAATTTAGATATAAATTCCTCGTATTTATGTATGTATGGATGTCCGCCTGCTTTTAGCCTATTCGTTCTAATAAATTTTGGTTATAACTGATTTTCTAATGTTTTAACCGTTTTTCTGGATAGCGCAAAAAGTTTTTGATTGTCTCTTCCGCGTTTCTATTCAATCTAGGGATTATTGAACGCTTCTGCTGTGTTTAAATTTTCGGGATTAAATCGAAACTATTTTTATTATAGTATATTCGATGGAAATTTGTTTTCTTTATTTTATTGGCATTTTTATACGTTACTAATTTACTTGAATAGCCTTAATATTACGCCCACATTACACAATTTTTTAACTTTTTTATTTTTATTCTTTATTTATTTCATTAAAATCCAACAATTCATACTAAGGAATGCGCATTTATCATTTACACACTCACCCGTGCAAAACATTTTCTGTTTTGCTTGTATGTATGTATGTTTGTATGACATAAAATTATTAAACGCATTAAAAACATGAAACCAAATTTGATTAACACTAAAAGTTTTTAAAATTAAAGCAATTTTTTGTTTTTTTTTTTTTGAAATTTGAAATATTTTAGTTTTTTTTACGCTTTGGTAAACAAAAAATATAAAAAGATTTAAGTTTTACGGCGTTAAGGTAAACAAAGCATAAATTGCTCTGTTTTTTGTTTTTAAACAAAAGAATTTAAATATACCTAAATAACACCGGAAATACAAAATCCTTTCATTAAATTTTTTTTTGTTTCTTGCATCATACTCTTCCTTTTGAACTAATAAATTTTAATATTATGTTATCATTTATTGTTCAACTGACCCAAAGTGTAGAAAAAAAATATTTTTAAAAATAATAAGTTAAGAGTTTATTAAATTTATTTGTGTTTTATGTTCCTATATCTACAATAAACCGATTGCTTTTATCATCCAACACTTGCAAATCATAGAAACTGGGGCTGAGAAGTTGATCAATCTACACATAAAGTATTTGAAAAAAAATGTCTTGCAAATAATTTAGGGCAATGATGGCTGAAATTTTTATTAAACTTTTCTGGTATTTAGCATACAAAAGAATATCAAAAGTAGAAAAAAATATATATTTAAGAAAAAATAAAAAAATATATTTAAAAATAAAATTGATTTATTCATCAGAAAAATTAAAAAAATATATCTTATCTAAAATAAGTGGTTGCATTAGAGTGTATAATTCCATTCGATAAAAAAAAATTAATGTTTTAAAATGAAAAATTTTTTTTTCCATGAAATCATTCTGTTAATTGAATCCGAAACTAATACAAAGTAAGATGAATCGCGTAATTTATGTATTCAAACTCATTCAATCGATAAAATTTTTTGAAAACATAATCGTGTTTTAAGTATAATCTATTTAAAATAAACTGCAGCAATTCTTATTATTTAAGGTAAAATATAAATTAGCGATGTATGCAGGTGAAAAGTAATTGTAGCCTTTTTTTGCCCACGATTAATGTTTTTTTTTATTAATTAAAGCAAAATTATATCTTTAATTTTATTTTCTTTAAAAACAGAAATAAGTTCACAGTTAATCTAAATTGAGATAAATGAAATGATTTCGTCACTTATTCAAATATTATAATAGTTATTAATTCGAGTTAAGCTATAATCGATAAATAATAGTTATTAATGCGAGCAATATTATAATCGATAATCGTCAGTTTGAGTTAACCAATAATCGATATATAATAATAATCGATAACAACTCATTCGACTAAATTTTTAATCGATAAATAATAATAATCGATAATTCATCGTTCCATTAAATGTGTAATCGTTAAATAATAATAATAATCGATAATTCATCGTTCGATTAAATTTGTAATCGTTAAATAATAATCGACAATTATCAATTCGAATTGAGTTACAATCGATAAATAATAATAATACAAATCGATCATTGGGCAAATGTATACTCGGTAAATAATAATAATATTATCAATTTTAGTTATAATCGGTAAATAATAATAATCAATAATATTTATATTAAGAATTATAATTACTAATTATTAATTATAATAATTATTATATTATATATAATTGATAAATAATAACTATAATAATCGATAATTAATAATTCGGGTAAAGTTGTAATCGGTAAATAATAATAATCGATAATTATTAATTCGTGTTAAGTTATAATCGATAAATAATAATAATAAAGATTAATAATTAATAGTTTATAATTGATAACTAACAATAATAATCAAAAATTATCAATTGGAGTAAAGTTCTAATCGGTAAATATAATAAAAAAAATAAAAGGAAGTAAATTTCCAATCGGTAAATAATAAGAATCGATAAGTAATAATCTGAGTAAATTCACAATCGATAAATAATAATAGCAATCAATAGTGATTAATTCGAGTAAAGTTGTAATCGATAATTAATAATAATCGATAAATAATAATAATAATCGATAATTAATAATAATAATCGATAATTAAAAACTCGGAAGATTTATAATTTTTTCTAAAGCTGCTAAGCTTTAATAAGTTGCTATAACAACAATAACAAAAACATCTATAATTTTTGCAAATAGAATAGACAAATAATGAAGCGTGTAAAGCTCAAAAACAGATTTGCATCAGTTAAATTGTTTTTTATTTAATGAATTTTTCTAAAACAAAATTAATTGATGATTAATTTTGCGCCACCTTGTGCAATGTAAGTTAGATTTTTGTTACATTTTCTTTAAAATACACAAAAACGTATTATAAATATATAAATATAAACATAAATATATGTAAGTGTAATTGTGCAAAATAAATAGGAACATTTTTCTCTTTAATATTAAATTTATTCTAAGAAAAGCGGTCACATTAACTTATAAAATAAGGCTGACAATAATTACTTGAAATGCCATTCAAAATTAAAATGCATCATTTTAAGTAATCGGTCATTCGATCAAACGCACAGCAAGCAGCCCCAGTTTGAAAGCATCCCTGTCCCATTTCTCCACCAATATGTAAATTCTAGTTATAAGATTTTATTTTATTTTTCTTAGAATGAAATTGAAATGACTTAAGGAAAACTAATTTATTTTTATTGTCTTTTTTCTAATTTTTTACATGATGATTAATTTCTACGCCTGTGTTTATATTGTGTCTGTATGTCTACTTCTTGTGTTTTGTGTCTACGAAAAACGAATCGAATAGGTTTTTCTAAAAATCAACCAGTTAGCGATACCAACAACCAGAATAAACAAAACAAACAGAACAGCAACAACAACAACAATGACAATCATAATCCTCTCATTAACAACACAAATTCTCCCTTCCAACAACCAACACCACCACTACCACCACCACCACCCCCAGTAAAACGCAAAGTTGGCAGACCACGAAAATATCCAGCAAATACACAAAATCCACTACAGACCTCTTCTAAGTCAAAACCCGGTAGAAAACCAAAAACAGCATCTGCACAAACACCAGCAACTACTCCCAGACCTTCAACAACATCATTAACATCACCAATACCATCATTGCTTGCATCTCCCACTATCAGTGATAACGCCATCCATCATTTCAGCAGCACCACAGCAGCACACTCATTATCAACGACAGCAACTACAACAACTACAAATACAGGGTTTATCAACGATAATACACAAACCAAGACCGCCACACAAGCCATACACAACAGCACACTACCAACAACAATAACTACACCTATTACACAGCCACAATGTAGCAACAGCAACAACAATGCAGCAACAAGTTGGCCTCCAACACCTCCACCATCATCGACGTCAGTGCCCATCAACATGGGTATTGTTGGTGGTGGTGGTGGTGGTGGTGGTGGGGGTCCCTT
This sequence comes from Anastrepha obliqua, assembly GCF_027943255.1. Classification (NCBI taxonomy): domain Eukaryota; kingdom Metazoa; phylum Arthropoda; class Insecta; order Diptera; family Tephritidae; genus Anastrepha; species Anastrepha obliqua. Next base: position 114,385,396 of record NC_072895.1, read on the forward strand.
TGGTGACAAGCACAACAGCAAGAGTCAAATGGGCGCAGTCACCAGCACAGGCAATGGCGGCGTTAAATACAACATCAACAACAACAACAATATGACGAATAGTTTCGTTGATGAATTTACTGATTTTGTTTTGAATGATCGCTATGGCGGTAAACTAACCACTACAAATTGCTTTTCCCACTTTCAAATACCATCATCACTCCTACCAATCAAAACAAACGAACGCTCCACGCGACATAGGACTATCGTTGGAGGTGAGCCGGGCAGCACGATCATTCGAAATGGCAACAATACGGTCATCACCGCCACTAACAGCAATAATAACAAGAAGTCGTCGTTGCAGTCGCGCACAGTGCAATTGCTAGTGACGCGGCGTCCCATCATCACAAGTGCCAGCAATAACAACACGCAAATCGTTGCCGCCAACACCAGCGCGGCCGCCACACAAACGGCTACCATAGTCGCACCCGGTGTACTAAAAATCACATCGGCACATACGAACCCGAACAGCAACAACCACATTATCCAAACTGCTTCTGGTACGGAGACGGTCGTTATTGAGGAGGAAGACGATGAGCTGCTTTCAGCTTCGGCGGGATCGAGTGGTGATGATGGCTCAACGTCGCCCGGCGCGCTTGCCATGTCAGCGACAACGGCACAAATATTACGTAAGTTCCGTATACCCAAGGGCACCGCATTGACGGCGAAAGTGAGCAGCGTTGAAGCGGTAGCTAACGCGTCGGAAACTCTGATCTGCAGCGCATCGACATCACCAGCACCATCGCCAATACATTCCACTACCTGTTCGCCTGCACCGTCGGCTGCAACACCGAACTCCGTAGATCTGGTTGAGGAAGTGATCGAGACAGATGAGAATTCGACGTGTCATTCAAATGAAGCGCTAATGCCAGCCGACACCACCACCGCAACAGCTGACACTATAACCGAATGCGATACGGAAGCAGTACAGGGCGCTGATACCAACACCACTACCACCACAGTTTTAGTGCCAGCTGGCAGTGATGGCGGCCCAGTGACAGCAACTACCGCCACAGCGTTACCACAAATCCAGCTGCAAACAGTGCAACCGAATGGCACGGTAACCTGCATCAATTTGCCGCCTAATACGATTCTACTCACCGCGCCGGATGGTTCAACTATACTTGCCACAGCGACGCCGCAACAGCTCAGCAAACTTACACATCCACAGCAGCAGCAGCAACAACAACAAATCATATCGATGCAAGATTGGAATGGCGGTGGCGCTGGCGGGGGTAGTAGCACCACTGTTGATGGCAATACAGCAACTGTGCTGCAAGCTGTGCAAACTGCAGCCTCACATCATCACCAAGCAGCTACGGCAACACAAACACTGCTACTCACCGCCGATGGCACCGCAATACCACTTATACAGGCAGCACCAAGCGTTGCCACCAGCGCCACTGGCACAACGACGAATTCGGCGGCGGCAGCAGCAGCGGCCGCAGCGCAAATCGTAGCCGCTCAACAAGCTGAAGCGCTGAAGGCTCAAGTGTTGGCGTAGGGTTTGGCCGGTGGCCAATTGGGGCGATTTTTGAACAATGCAACAATTTTACCCACGACTTACTTTTTCTAAAGAAAGCCAACAACAAGGTAATATGGATATGTGTGAGTGTATGAGTATTTTTAAATTTCGCTTTTTATATATACATACAAATGTAGTTGAAATTTTGTGTACGAGTATGTGTTATTTGAATTCATTTCAAGTATTTGTAAGTATTATATTTATCAGTGAAATTCGTCTAATTGTGTAACTTGAATTTTGTCTTTTACAAGAATTTTTTTTTTAAGTGAGTTAACGTAAACTTTTTGTTCTGCAAGAATCTAAAATCAATAACTGCACATACGAATCAAGAATCGCTCCAATTAGCCGCAGAGTCAGCAATAAATAAAAAAAATATATTAATAAAGAGCGAAATGCCACGCCTAGAGATGAAACTGCTCAGTATTTGACTATTCATAAGGAAAAAGTTATTTAGTTGAATATGCTGGTCGCGTTTTCCGAAGTCCTTTCAAATATTTGATAATTTCGTTGTGTGAAAAATAAAAATGAGTGGTCTTTTAAAAATCTGATAATTTATTGATTTTCTTTACGAAAATATATGCAAAATACCTTAATAAAAAACGAAACCTACTAGACTAGATTTTCTTATTTTTGACCCGAAAACTGTTAAAAATCTATGATAAGTTCGATATTATACTGTATTAAACCTGTTGTTGTTGCAGCAGCATAAACATTCCCCATACTTACATACCGGGGATGCTGCTGGAGTGACAGTCCTTGGCCGGATATAAATCCGGGTCGTTTCGGTAACGTAGAACCGACTGTCGTGGAAACCTATTTCTAGGCGCACAACAAATAATTATTTTTTATTCATAACCAATAGCCCTGGTAGCTAGTGCTGTAAACATATTAATTTACAATTTTAATTATAATTTAATAAATAAATAATAATAATAGGTCTATGGATAAGTTCGTGCGGTTTTACAACAGATGGCGTAACTTGATTATTATTCCATCGATCCACATTTCCAAACATTCATTGGAGAGCTACTGTCGTAAGGCACAAACGTCAGTATAAGTTTTTTATTTGAAGCGTAAACAACAATATTTTTACCACACTTGAAAATGTCGAATTTCGTGCCAAATAATGTGTTTTTGCGGGGAATTCTTCTTCATTATTTTAATATGAAGAAAAAAGCAGCCGAAAGTCATCGTATCTTGGTGGAAGTTTATGGTGAGCATGCTCTAGCTGAGCGAACGTGCCAGAAGTGGTTTGCACGCTTTAAAAGTGGTGATTTTGGCCGCGCCGCCAAAGTTCATGGATACCGAATTGGAGGAATTGCTCGATCAAGATCCGGCTCAAACGCAAGAAGAGGTTGCAAAAACTTTGGGAGTTGATCAATCAACCATTTCCAAACGTTTAAAAGCCATGGGAATGATCCGAAATTCAAATTTTGAAAAAAAACCGCACGAACTTATTCATAGACCTATTAATATTTTTGATTCAACTAACCCAAAACTATTCTAAATTTACATTGGAAATCAAAGCTAGTAGCAAATTTAGTTTAAAAAATTGCAATAAACTAACAAGTCGAATTTAAAAATAGTTTGTTAAATATTTTGTCATTAGAGAACGGCCGAACTTCGACTTCGGCTACGGCTATGTTCGGTTCAATCGGAAAGTTCAATCCGGTTTCGGTTCGGCTTCGGCAAAGAAATAAGCCGAACTTTGGCCGAACACTTCTTTAATATCTTCTTTTTTTTTGCAAAAATTCTATGCACTTTTAGTTTCTGTAAAATTTTCTAAATACGGGTAACGCGAGATCCACATTTTTAATCGACAAAAATTGAAATTGCTTTGAAATATCTATCTATCTGACTGCTCCTCTATCGAGTGTGTCTAATAATCAATTGTTCAGTGCTGCAGGTCACCTCTTTGGTTCGACTTTGGTATTTGGTCCATTTTGCACCCGGGTCGACTTTGGCGGTGAATTTAATATATTTCTATTATAGCTAATAACTTAAGCTTCCAGGTAGTTTTCCTAAAAAATAATTTTTTATTGGTTTATGGATATAACCCTTTGAAAAACATCCTCGACAAGGACGAAAAAAGGCCAGATCCGGGTGCCCAACCGAAGGTTTTAAAAAAGATGTCCAACGCAGAGTTAAAAATCGATGTTAGCTCGTTCTCTGTTTGTCATATTTTCGTATCTCAAGCAATTATATAGTACCCGGGACTAAATTTAAAGTCGACTTTCTTATCACCACAAATACGCTTCAAATTAAAGTTGGTTCAATGGAAAGCAAAATTTATTTATTGTAATTTTTTCACTCAGAATTTCGGCAAGTAATCTTTGCTTGATAAATACAAAGATATCAATCCTAAAATTTTTTTTTTTAATTCTTTATGAAATTGCTGAAAAGCTCCTTCATAAAATCTAAAAAACAATTTGCAAAAGCTCATTAATTGGTTTTAATTTTAATTTCAAAACTTTAACAATCAAATATTAAAAATTTTGTGAATGCCTTTTTTATTTATTTTTTTATATTAAATTCCAAGTTATTTCAAGAAATCATTAGTGCATGCTTTTGAGGTTATGCAGTCCATAACGGTAACCTAATAGACCTAACAGACGCGAGCGCTCATCCTGGGCCTACCGTTAGATAAGTAAGACGAAGACGACCGGTAATCTACTCTACACTGACAGTATACTGTTACAACAACAACAACTACCATGCTGCCGACGCAAGCTAATATTCGTCGAAGTCTTGACATGTCATCAATGTTGTCTAAACTTTTTAGGAAGTAATTTAGGTTGTGACAATAATAACAACAACGATTTTCGTTAATTTTTATGAAACTATAATTTATAATATATAAATAAAATTCGATGTAAATTAATTTAATTTTGTCGAAAATTGCATAACCTCATTTTTTAAAAAATTTGTGTAGTGAAAAAAATATGTGCAAGCAATTTATTTCACAGTTATCTAAAGTAAATGAAATCTCTTTGCAAGCATATTTTCATAATAATAATTTTTTTAACATAGTTTTTTTTGCAGTATGAAAATTTATTATCATTTTATGCCTTCTTTACAAGAGTTTTTACTACTATAAGGACTATATGGCATCACCATGGACGATTTTGATTCTTTGTCCAAGTGGGTCTCCCGCATGGGCAGCCATTTATCTTAATCTAACCTAATGTCGGGTGTTTTTTTAAGAGCGTAAGAACTTAAAATGATAACACTCAACAGAAATTGAGTTGTTGAAATGAATTTTGTTTTCATTTTAGACAATTTTATGGCATTTATTTTTTGAGTATGGCATCCGGCATATGTTCGCCGCGGCCGCGAGTTACATGATCCATGCGAGCAGTCCAATGTTTGACTACTATTTCCAATAAATGCGAATAATAAATCCAAATGAGCACAATCAGTAAAAATACTAAACAAACAATCGTCATTTGGCTTCAATTCTTGCACAAATTGTATTTCAGAGGCACGTAAGCCAAGATCCTTAGGTAAAACTTTCCACGTAGTCGAAGGCCACTGACCTGCGAACGACGATGAATCGAAATTTCGGCGTTGCTGTTGTAGCAGCCAATACATTTCCCCTACATGTACGGGGTATGCTGCTGGATATAAATGTGGCCCGCATATAAACCGTGTCGTTCCGGTAACGTAGCACCGACTGTCGTGGAATTTCGAAGAGATTTGTTTTTTAAGTAAATTTCCACAATTTGGAAGCGCTGTTTTGAAGTTAAACGAGTCAAACCTTACAAAACAGAAATGTCAATATAGTTTTCGATATTGATAGTTCTCATGCGGCTAAAAAAACACCCTCTTTAAAGACTACTTAGTACTAAACCTTTTGTAAAAAATTGCATTAATCTATGTAGCTCATAATTACTGATTTTTGTTTTTTTATTGTGTTTTTTTGTTTTTCTTTTTAGACGCCAATTTAATTTTGAGATTATCCAACTTATTGAGAGAAAATTTGTATTGCTTGTTTTCACTTCGATAGTCGCGAGATTTTTAAGTAGTACCTACAAATTTTTAAGTTTTTCCAAGCAATAATAAAGAATAATAAAGGAAAAAAATAAGTAATAATAAAGGAAAGTTGATAAGAAAAAAATACAGTACTGGGATTCATAATTAAGTGCAAATAATCATGCATCACGACCATCGGTTCTACGTAACCGGAACGACCCGGATTTACATTCGGCCAAGAACTGTCACCTCAGCAGCATTTCCCGTATATGTATGGGGAATATTTATGCTGTTAAAACAACAACAACATTTGCAAACTAAAGGGTGATTTTTTAAGAGCTATAGCAAAATTAAAAAAAAAAAAAGTCAAGCTCTTGCATTTTGGGCAAAAAAAGTGGGATATCATTTCACGGTAGCGCTCACCATTCACAGTTACGTTACGATTCGCAGCATCTTTGAAGAAGTACGGTCCAATGATACCTCCAGCCCATAAACCGCACCAAACTGTGACCTTTTCTGGATGCATTGGTAGCTCTTGCAATTCTTCTGGCTGATCTTCACTCCAAAATCGACAATTCTGCTTATTTACGTACCCATTGATTCAAAAATGAGCTTCGTCGCTGAACACAATTTTTCCGTTAAAAAAGTGGATCTTAAACTTTCTTAACAGAACACGCATTTTTTTAATAAAATTCAATGATTTGCAAGCGTTGTTCGTTTGTAAGACGATTCATGGTTAAATTATAGACCAAACTGAAGATGTTTGACAATGAAACAAAACACGAAACGTGCGTCAGCTGTTTAAACCAACTGTTTAAAAATATAATAGCTAAAAAGTCACCCGTTATATAATTACATATAAATATGCACATTTAATTGTTCTATTGCCATGGCAATTTGCACATGCCATGGAGCCAGGTTATTGCCATTAATTGTGAGCTGCCCTAAAATCTTCAAAGAAGTACGTCCAGCTATTTTACGAACAAAATAAATTAACACAATTTTATAAATTATTATATATTGAAATTTTTAATTATAATTATATAATTGTACAGTAAATATGTAGTTATCATTAAAAACAAATTCGAAATTCGTGACCAGCATACAGCTCTGAATTAATTAACTCAAACACGCACTGTAACGTATTTTTAAATTGTTTGGTAGCGAAAGTGGTCCAAATTAATTATCAATCCTAAGCTAATAGTTTTTAGGAAGTTATGTAAAAATTCGTTTGCCATAATGTAATGAAAAATTTAATCTACTAAATGCCGACAATGTATATAAAAATGGACATGAAGATGACCCAAAAATCAACTAACCAAAAAAATACGAAATGTTTATACGATCCAGATGTGAGCGGAAAACGAAGAACTAAATCATACTCGTTGCGTAAAATACTACAAAGAGAAATGAAAGAGATGTAGCTCTATTCATTCTACCATATGATTACTATCAATATGTATGTATGTATGTGTGATTGGTATCCGAGTATAAAATAATATAAAGAAAAAATGCAATTAAACGAAATTTAGTTTTTCATAAGCCATAGAAAGCGATTAAATATGGAGAATTTATACCAGTTGCTAAAATACAACAAAAACTAAGAGTTATACCGTTATATTATTAATAAGTGCATACACTAAACGCCACTTTTCTAAAACTGTTATATAATAATTTCCATTTGTTCAGAAATTCTATTTATATGAAAATGTATGTACAATACATACATGTGTTGAGTTATGTGTGTGTGTGCATTTTTGTAAATGTCATACCAAAAATGTCATAATATTAAAATAATATAAAACTAAGCGGTGGTGTAGTAGCGTGCAGCAGAAAAAAATCACTTTGTAGCAGATGCTTATCAAAGTGTTTGTATGTAACTATTATATACATATATATATAACTATTTATGTACGTAAACTATACACTTTTCTCTAAAGTGCAGCAATCAAAAGGGAAAATATTTCTTCTATTAAAAACAAAACTACACTTGTACATACATACTTCCATATATGTATGTACACACACACAAAAGCACTTCGTAGTAGATGACCATCCAATTACAAATTAAGTATTTTTTTTTAAGCTCAAGTAAAGCTTAAAAAAGCTCCAACAATCTTGCATTGCAGTCGTGCAGAAAAATTAGGGATGTTGACAAGTGTGACTATCGAGCATTAGAGGTGTTCTCAGCTCTAAACATCGAACCGTCATAACAAATCGGCGAGTTCCGTTTTGATAGCCTAATTTGAATTAAATTGGATTATGTCGTAAAAGCAGCGCATCAAGTTTTGATAAATGTGGGTCTCTTCGGAAATGCAACACGATGTGAAGTATGCGTGCGCACAGCTGATATTGACATTTTGCTTATATTTTGATTTGCCTTCTTTGAGTATTATTGAATTTAATAGTTGACTGTAGATGATGCGGCAGCAGTAGCCCACCCAGGACTGTCATGTTAAGAAAGAAGAAGAAGAAGTAGATGTGCGACGACAAGAAGTTATAATTTTTTGTTCGCTGTGAGTAAAAAAGACAGAAGCAAAGCAAAATAAAGAGGAAACGCCTAATTAAAAAAAATATATATCCCAATAGAGAGAAAAATTCCTAAGAAGAAATATATATTTTTTTGAATTATCCCTTTTTATAATATCCTATATACCATACCCCAATGATATATTTTATTCTAATTTTCGTACGAACCGATTTTCTAATACTTTTAACAAAAGTTTTGGCATAACTTTTTACGAAAGGCTATACAAACTTGATCAAAATGTTTCCGGGATATATTCAGAAAACTCAAAATACAAACAAGTTTATTCCTCAGAAGCTAATTAACGCATTCCAGGTACTCCCCAACAACTGCAACGCACTTATGCCAGCGTTTGACTCCAGCTCTCGCAACATTTCTGGAACTCTATTTTCGGTATAACCATCAGAGACGTCTTCAATTTTTCCATTACTACCTTTCGGCTGTTAAAACGCGTTCCGCCTAGTGGTTTCTTAACTCGATCAAACAGAAAAAAGATGGCAGGGAGCCACCTGAATTTCATGAATTTGTCAGGTGATTTCGATTGCTGTTGGTTGCTATTCCCTTCATTATTGGTCAAAAACTTACGGCTAATGATGGCACTGTGCGACGGTGCGTTATCATGTTGCAAAATTCACTGGTTGTTTTCCCACAAATCTTTTCTTGTTTGGCGAATTGCTTCACATAAGCGTCTCATAACGCCCAAATAATAGTCCTTATTAACTGTCAGACCTACTAACAAAAATTCGTGTTGTAAAATACTGGTGTAATCTATAAAAACCGTGAGATCTACCTCTTTCGTTTTTGACTGTTCATTCATTCATTTGGAGCTCTCCACTAACTCGCCTGATGTCTGGATTGTCTTTGGTGATATCAACGCTGTCGCATTAAATTCGTTTACATGAAATTCAGCTCCTTTGCAGCAACACGGCGCAAACTCAAATCTTTAACTAGAATGTCCTGAACGGATCCATAAGCAATGTTACAAGTCCTCTGTCAGCTCTCCGATCAACTTATTGATTAACTTTTAAGCCCCCTTTGCAAGGGTCTGCATTGATTTTGAAGGTTCCTTGTCAACGATCGCTTGCACTGGTTGACTAAATTCTGCAGTGTTCGGACAGTGTTCGAACTTTCCTCGTGTTGCTTGCGTTTTGCAACAGACTCTGCATCGCCGCCTGATGCTTCCAATCCGTGACGGACTTTATGAACGAATGAACGGGCGCACTTAAGAAAATTATAGATCTCTGAATCGGTGTGAATTGCGCATATAGCGACGATAGCCGCATCATCTCTACATTTCTTGCGTTAACGTGAAGTTCTGCAAGTCTTATCTGAAAGAGAGCAAACATTTTTTTTATTACGGGAAGTTATGGCCATATAATATGCATGTCCTCAAATACTGTGTGTACACTGTATATATATATAGTCTCACAGAAAAAAATTGGTAAGAATTCAACACTATTCAAGTAAACCTTGTTTGAACTCCTAAAAATAGACTTGAAGAATTTTCTTATTACATTCTAACATAAACAAAGCATAGATGGCCAGTTTTCCTCACAGTTTTGTTTTTATGTTGCGCTTTACTCTACAAAATTCTTGCATTAAGGGTAGGTTATCCTCAGCACGCATTTGATCTCCCACTGAAAAGTCACTTCTTACTGCTAAACCTACTTATTTGCCGTCCTTATTACTGTAATAGACATGTTGCCACTTGGTTCCGTTAAGTTTTTATGAATACAACTAGCATCGAGTTTTTTTATTTATTTGTTTTTTCGGCATCGTCTTATTATTTTAAAAGTGTTTGCTTTTTATCTTGATTTTAATGCAGTTGCATATATTTTTTTTTTGATTTTATTCAAAAAGAAAAAAATTGTGCTCGAGAAAAACTTGTAATGCTATATAAACCTTTTAAAAAGTATTGTTCAGAAATAATTGAAACGTATTGTTCAAAAATTATTAGAAAATCAATGAAGATTTTTACGTTATTTTTGCAATGCTGAAATTCTTCTGGTAACGTTTCCTTTGCACTCATTCGCTTAGCTAACTTTTTCTTATCGAAAAGCTGCTAACTGAAGGTGCCACGCCTAAAAGACGCATTTCTGCTATGTAGCAGATGTTGCATACTTTTAGGCACTAAACTCATTTGCTCCGCAACATTTGACATACAAAATTTAACAAAGTGTTCTGCAAAATTCTTAAAAACACAAGTAAACTAAATTAGATTTTCATCACAGATTGAAAAATAAAAGTTAGCTAAAATAAAATAAAAAAAATACAAGAAAAAATTTGGAAAAATTTTACAAAATAAATTTGCGCAGGGCATAAATTACAAAAACCTATCTCAACATTGATTTAATATATCACAAAAATATGCATATAACTGCGTATTCAGAAACTAAAATTTATACTAATATAAAATAATATTTATATGTATGTGTGTACATATACATACATGCCGTACATCTGTTTGATTGCAAGAATTTATTTTTTTTTTTTTGTTTTTGTGTAGATTCTTAATAATTGGTTATATGAGTAATATCGGTATTTAATAATTTTTAGTTTTCAAATATAAAATTACAAGATAATATTTAACAACAACAACTGACATGTATTTTTAGTGCATACACATTTCCTAAAATGTTAAAAATGTGTAATCTACATTTAAGCGATTATTGATAAGTAAACCCAATTAAGCCAAGCAGAGCAAACCACGCGAAAGCAGATACGAAAAAAATGTTTAAAGCAAAAATGAATTTGAAAAAATAAAATAAGAAAAATAAAAATAAGTAAAATAAATTTAAGTTTAGTTTCAATTTGAATTCTTGTGCGCTAAAATTTTACATAAAATTAAAGCGAATTTATTTTAAATTTATTTATATTTTTAGCATGAAAAATATGTATAAAATTTACACCCCATTTATGTAGTTAAGCATACAAACTTAGACAGGCATCTCCCTAATAAGCGTCATAGGGGCGCGCATAACTTATTTTAAAATAAAAATAAATGGAAAATAAAAAAAAAAATACGAAAAACAAACCAATGATTGAGGATTAGTATAAAGTTGATTAAATTATAAATTAACAAATAATTATAAGAATATTATGCTAAAATTAGAAGTTATGATTTTCAAAAACAAATAAAAATACAAACATACAAGCAAACAAACGATTCAATTATATTAAAGCAAAACAAAAAAAAAAAACAAGAATTTAATAAACTGTTGTAAGAACTTGTAAAATATTTTAGATGTAAACGTTGAAATGACCCATTCATATGTATGTGCGTGTGTAGCTCAATTAAGCTACGAACTAACTATATACTATTCTAATACTAACTAATGGCTGCACTGTGCTAGCCAAGAATCTGCGAGTATCCACACACTCAGCTGGTAGTGACCGCATGCACTTACTAGCCAAGTGTCGTTGAATGTTCAAAAAAAAAAATTAAAAAATACAAAAAGTTCCCGCTTCAAGCACAGTGTAATTATACGAAAGATGAAATTGTCCCCTAATATTACATATTGCATACATACAAGTACGAGTATTTAATAAAAAATAAAGTCGAAAAATTATTTCATAAATTTGCTCTATTTTTTTTCTTCTGTGAAGGGGGAAATCGATGTAATAAAATTTTACCAGGCTTCAATTATTAAAAGTGTACTCACTTGGGACATTAGTATTCTGACACTCCCTTACAAAAGGTCGCATTTAGGAAGGGATATGGAAGAAAATGGATAAATTAAATACCTTTTTGGTAAAAACGGTAGCAAAAAATGTTTTGTTTTTACTTAAATTATAAATGATACAAACGAAAATTGCTAAGAATGATATTAAAAAAAAGGTTATTAAGTTAAACCCAGAATGATATTTTGTGAATTAATTTTTAAATTCAAAAGTGATCACGAAGTTGGGAAGTTTCGCCAATATGACGCTACTATATTACCTAAGCATTATGACTCTAATGAATTCTTTCATAGAAGCGGATCATAAATTTAGTTGACTAAAAACAATTTTTCAACATACTCACGCCTTACTTTACTATGCTTTGCCCACGTAAGTTTGGAGTCTTGATTATTCATACATATGTACATTCCAAACATTTTTGCATTGCTAAATGGACTCTTGTTGTTTACTTATTTATTTTTAAAGCAACCTAGTAAGACGCTGACGCACGTTTCGTGTTTTGTTTCATTGTCAAACATCTTCAGTTTGGTCTACAATTTAACCATGAATCATCTTACAAACGAACAACGCTTGCAAATCATTGATTTTTATTATAAAAATGCGGGTTCTGTTAAGAAAGTTTATCGCGCGCTTCTTCCATTTTATGATCAGTTTAATCGACCCACTGAAGCGGCTATTCCAGCTATTGTGACTAAATTTAGAACCAAATTTACATTATTGGACATCAAACCACCAACACGCTTACGTAGAGTGCGAAATGAAGAAAATATCGCAGCTGTATCGGCCAGTGTTAATGATGACCATCAATTATCGATTCGTCGCCCTTCGCAGCAATCGGGCCTCTGTTACTCAACAACGTGGAAAATTTTGCGAAAGGATTTAGGTGTGAAGCCTTTCAAAATACAGCTGGTGCAAGAATTGAAGCCGACCGTCCTACCGCAACGCAGAATTTTTGATGAATGGACTCTTTTAAAGTTGGCCGAAGATCCACTTTTTTATCGAAAAATTGTGTTTAGCGACGAAGCTCATTTTTGGATCAATGGGTACGTAAATAAGCAGAATTTTCGATTTTGGAGTGAAGATCAGCCAGACGAATTGCAAGAGCTACCAATGTATCCAGAAAAGGTCACAGTGAATGGTGAGCGCTACCGTGAAATGATATCCAACTTTTTTTTGCCCAAAATGCAAGAGCTTGACTTGCATGCCATGTGGTTTCAGCAAGACGGTGCCAAATGCCACACAGCACGCGTAACAATGGACTTGTTGAGAGGCGAGTTCGGTGAACATTTTAGTTCACGTTCGAGACCTGTCAATTGCCCACCCAGATCGTGCGATATAACGCCTTTAGAATATATTTTGTGGGGCTATGTTAAAGCTCATGTCTATTCAGACAAGCCTGCTTCAATTAACGCATTGGAAGACAACCTGAAAGCATTTATATGTGAGATACCGGCCGAAACATTGGAAAGAGTATGCCAAAATTGGACTAAGCGGATGGACCATTTAAAGCGTAGTCGCGGTCAACATTTGCATGAAATAATCTTCAAACATTAAATTATATGGACTGTACTATCGATTTAAATAAACATTTCATGCATTTTTCTGAATTTTACGTGTGCTTTTTTGAAAACCTTTCCTATAGCCCTTAAAAAATCAGCCTTTACTTCCGCAACCTATATTTGAAAGGCATTGGGCTCAGATTGTCAAAATTTCCATTTTCCATACGCATTGCCCCAACAAGAATCTCTTTGAAATCCTAATTTAAGCCGCAGATCAGGATGTACTCCACATTGTTTTGGTCCTGGACGTATTAGCAAGTTCTTGCTCATAGCACACCCTTTTGAAAATGAAAAGTTTTTCTTATAAATTTTACTTTTCCTCCACTTTTACTGACTGACCCCCCACAAATCTAATCTAACCCACTTTTACTCAAAGTTTCTAGAGTAGCAACCCAGTATCTTGCTAAGGGAGCGGATTTGCCAAGAGGAAACGAGAAAGCTGATTACTGAGCAAGCTTTATATTATTGAATCGTGAAATTTTACTATACAATAATTTTGTGTACAATCATGTGCGATAAAATGGTTGTGCGCGACATAATGAGCAGTTTTGGATAATTTTCATTTTTTTCTTTAGTGTCTATTGATTTTTTTTATAAAAGTTTAACTAATTATACATCAAAAGCTCAAACTTTAAGCAAAAATATGAAACCTCCAAATTTTCACCAAAATTTCAAAATTTTTAATCAGAATTTTTAGAACAATTTTTGGTACGCAGTTTTGTGGCACATTCAATTTTTGTGACTACCATGTAACGGAGAAACGAACTTGATGTGAAGACCGCGATTGTGTTTCATCGTATCGAATTACAAAAAAAGGAAGATGAAAAACACATTAAAATTATTTTATTACATAGGGGTTACTTAACAGAATTCCCAGTAATTAAATAATGGTTCTTTTTTGACGGGGTTGCCTGGGAGAGTGGATGTGGGAGAGGAATGTCAAAAGACTCGAATTGGATTCAGCCAGTAACATGGTGATCTGACATAGTTGCTTGAAAACGAAATGGATTAGGCAGTAAGTGAAGAGCTGGTTGGTTAGTGTCATGCGATTGCGTTGAGTACATGAGAGGGGTTTCTCTGGGATGACGTGCTTGAAAATATGGAATATGGTCAATAACTTCGTTTCATTTGAACCATTAAATAAACAATATTAAATTTCAAAGTAGTACTTATTAAATAAAAACTTACTGCACGATAGTTCACGTAGGCTCTCTCTATGACATCTCGCTTAAAGTCAGCAAAATTGTTGCTTGTTACACATCACTTGAACCTCACACTCGTGCCCCCTGCCAGTGAATGCTGTATTAACACTATTTTTTCATGCATACAAACAGTAAAGTAAAAACAAACTAAATAAAAATAATATTTCTCTTTCACACTCGGAGAATCTGAAGTGCTTTTAAATATTCGGCCGGCACATCAGGCGAATATGTAAACAAATTGCGGCGTAGGGGACCGGCAAAAGCACACACCTCTCCAAATAACGTTGCAAGTATGGCGCTAAGAAGTGAGTGCCAAAAGTAACAGATAAAATACTTCAATTAGTCTAGTGAAGAAAAAAATTAGTAAAAATTAAAATTAAAAAATAAAAAATAAAGCAAAAGTAAAAACTGGCATTTAATATTGAAATTACATTTAGAATAAAGTTAAATAGTATGAAATAAAGATTTTTGTAATAAAAGCTAAACCTTCTTATCAGCTTTGTTCGATTTCTATTGTTTTATTTATAGCTGTAAGGGTTGCTTACCCATTTTTGTGTCTTGCTTGCTCTGCCTGACATTCGTTCAAATAAAGTGCAGAGAACATAATGTATAACGTTCTCTGTACAGAGCTCCAAACGAGCACACACACTATTGGGTTGTGTGAAGCGCGCATACTTACGTGAACATCCATTCAAGCAATTGCAGAGAGAAATAAATATAAAACAAACTTCGTGGTGGTGCTTTTAATGCTCTAATGTTTTCGAACAGCTGTTTGCTGTGATTTCTCGGCTAAATCATTGCCTCCCAATGTGCACAATACAACGTTATCTTTGAAACAGCTTCCCATCTTCGCACTGTGTCAGTAGGCGCCCAAACAGAAAAGCATTCGGTCCATTAAATTGCCTTCAGAAATTAAATATACACAAGTGAGCACGCACGCAGCAAGTGATAGTAGTGAGCAGCGTTGTCGGAAAATTGTGAATAATTTCAGTTCTTCGTTATAAGTTTTTGTTTGGCTGTGAAACAAATTCCACAATGGATCCAATGAAAGTTGAAGTGAAACGCATTGATGACCTCTTGAAGTTAGATGGCTATTTGAAGCCGTTCGAACGTGAAATCCGACGCAGGTGAGTGGAACTATGCAGTTGAAGAATTTACATATAATGAAGCCGAGTGCATTGTTGCGACGTTGCTACTACGCCTATTGACAAAGTTCTTAACCGGCACTGCTAAGTGATTCAATCGGGCTTATAAACTCTTCAGGGTGCTTTGATTTACTTAATTAAAAGGTTTTTAATGGAACGTCAACAGCGCCGAGTGCTTTGAAAGTCATTTTTTCGGTGTGATGCAAACAAACTATGTATGTGCATAGCTTTCAAAGTCAGTTGAAGGTTAAAGTTATGAGCGCACACCGGCAATTTGGCCTTGTCGCCTTTGGCCATTCCGCCATTTCGGTGCGTGTGTATGCGTTTGTGTATGTGTTTTATAATTGTAAACAAAAACTGTTATCAAAGTAATTCGTAGCGGATGCAAGGCTAAAATCAAATTATAAAAATTATATTTTTTCTGTGAAAAAAAAAAATGAATCTATGTATATGTATACTTACATATGTGTATATATGTACGGGTATATGCATTACTACTTGCAATTATAAAAATAATGAACTATTTCTTTACAGATTTGATTAGCTTGCTCTAATCAGAGTTTGAATAATATATGTGCATACATCACATATACATACATAAATATGTGCATATGTACATGCAAAAATATATATGTACTATACATATAAGTTATAAATTGTCGAAGCGATTACCGTGGACATTGAACGTAGCGTAGAGATAACTAAGTTAGATTTTGTTCAATATTTGTTTGCTAAAAAATTGCATTAAAATCCAATTCGAATGGATGGTGGCGGTTTCATACAAACCGTGCACAAATGGGCGTGGTTAATTCTAGGTGAATTTAAAAATCGACATACATATTTTTCTACGATAGCTTAGAAATTTTGATGATTTTAGCATTACACCAGTGGTATTAGTATATCCGGTACGTTCACGGACAGTTGGCTCAACGCTATAGGGGCCGAACATAAAGCCAAGATCTGGCAATTTGCTGTATGCCCAAAATTCTTAGGTATGTGCGAAAGCCTTGGATTTGTGTCATGCTTCTACGTACAACAATTACTACAACATGTGTATTTATCATATTTTACCCATTCGGTACACAAACCGCCTCCTCTATTTATTTTCATCCCTATACATTATCCTCTCCTTCCCCTTGTCTCCAATATGCATAGCAGATGAGTTCCCACGACAGCCGGTTCTACGTAACCGGAACGACCCGGATATAGGTATATCCGGCGAAGGACTGTCACTTCAGCAGCATTCCTCGTATATGCATGTGGAATGTTTATGCTGCTACAACAACAACAACAAGATTACGCTATAATTGAATGTAACAATAACAGATTTTAAAGACATTTACGTTATATAGAAGACCAGCTGGATATACCTATGTAAAATTTTAAACATCGTCTCTCCTTGTAGAATTAATTGTAACAGCTTAAGGGGCTATATACCTTGTGAGCCCGAAAAAATGGACGATTCTCATAATTTTTTTGTTTTAATATGTTTTAGAACTTTTATTCAAATGAGGCATATATCATACTGAAGGGTAACTCTCGAAGAATACATTTTGGGTTTTTTTTTTTAAATAGTATTATTTATTGTTGATATCGCCCCTCGCCGAACGGTTTATTTACCCAAAAAAAAATTTTCTCGATAAGAAAACCGCTTTGCACCAAAAAAACGATTTATGAGGGGTTGAAAAATTAAAAAAAAAAATTAATTCCAGCGAATTATGCAAATATTTATAAAAAGTGAACCGTTCAGATTCACGAGGTCGTAAATTCGAATAATTAAAAAAAAGTTTATGCAAATTATGCAAATTAAGATGGTGTACAATACCTTTAGAATATGCCATACAAAATTTTCGATTTTTTAGTCCAACACAAGGTATATAACCCCTTAATTAATTTTTTTTTTTACATTTTGACTATTTAAGCATTATATTTAATATTCGAAATATATGGCCACTACAACAAAGAAGGAAAACAAAAGCAAACAAAAAAAATATGTTTTATTTAATATGCAATTATTAATTATCAGTACATTAACTATTTATAAATAATATAATATAATATTAATATATGCATATAAATAGGGAGGGTGTCGAAATTCTGTATGTACAAAATTCTAAAAACAAAATTCTGCTTTTTAAAATTCTGCTTTTTAAAATTCTGCCTTTTCAAAATTCTGCTTTTTTAAAATTCTGCTTTCTAAAATTCTGCTTTCAAAATTCTGTATTACAAAATTCTGTATTAAAATATAATGTTAACAATGTTAAAGAGGTAATGTAATTATTTAATTTATTATTATTATTATTGTTTATTATTATTCGAGATATTAAATGAAAAATAATAATAATAATAATTTTTTCTTCAGTTTCGATAGAATCCACAGTATTTTTGCGTAGAACTCCTTTTCGCGTGGGCGGCCTTTGGCCGCGCTTCAAAAAAATAACCCTCATCAGTCCAACTCCGGCTACGCAATCCACAGTATTTTTGCGTAGAACTCTTCTAAAAAACACGAACAGCTGCGAAGAATTATTAATAAAAGAAATGAATTAAGTCACACTACATATTTAAAAAGAATCCAAAAAAAATATTGTAATTGGCTAAACTAAAATATTGTTATCGCTGAAACATATACATATGTATATTTATGGAATAAATGTTTATTTTGTTACTTCTTGTATGACGAAAATCACAAAACTTGAATAAAGCAGAATTTTTCGCATTAAACATGCAGAATTTTGAAAAAGCAGAATTTTGGAAAGCAGAATTTTAAAAAGCAGAATTTTAAAAAAGCAGAATTTTAAAAAGCAGAATTTTTTTGCAGCTTACAAAATTTTCTCATCCAGAATTTTGTAATACAGAATAATGACACGCTCCCATATAAATATAATTTAGTGATATTTTTTTATTTTATTTTTTTTTTATTATTATTTTCTTTTTTTTTAAAGCTTACATGATAATAAAATTATTAATAAACTCAAGCAAACGCAGCGCTAGCAGCAGAGGCTTTCGGCTGGAGAGTGATAGTTTTATTTCTAATGGTTTTCCAATTTTATTCGATTTGTGGTAAATACAGTGTGGCGCAAATGGTTTAAAACTGTTTATGGTCGATCTTTGCCTAGGCGGCGATGCTCCGACTACTAACATGCCGGTCAACTGCGATTATTTCTGTGATGTTATTGGGCCTGCCTCTGCGAGGTGTATCTTTGGCATCAAAAATGGCAAATGTCAAAATGAGGATATTCATCAGTCAAAGTCAAATATTTTTTATTGAGTAAAAAAGCGATTCACAAACAAAATTAAGTTATGTATTTTGCGCCTTGTATTTGCATTTTGTGGCGGTTGAATAACCTGCATTTTTTTAATTTCTACTTTATTAAATTCTACTTAATTTCTGTTTTATTGCCTTTTATTTTATTTTTGTATTTTATTTTAATTTATTGTATTGTTTTTATTTTCTTGTTTTATTTATTGCATTTTATTTAAGTTAAGTTTATTTGTTTTATTTTATTGTGTTTTATTTTTAACCTACATTTATTTTACATCTTCTATTTGTTTGCTTTTGTTTATTTTATGTAAATGTATTTTTATACCCAATCTAGCCGGCAAAACGCAAGCAAGCAAATTCATTGCCAAGTTTGATAACGTCACCTGCCACAGCTGCCACACGTCAAATGCTTAAGCAACTGATCCCAGCATCATACGCGGGAGTGAAAGTACATTTAATTTCTTTTTGGAAATGTAATTTCTACAACATAACAAATATCACTGATTAAAAATTAGTGTCACGCCAACTTAAACAAATTTCGTTAGTGTAATTGCCAAATTTAAATGTAAAGATACAATTCCCTAAACAATATTTTAATGAAAATTAGGCTAAAATACACATAATGAATGGGTATAAATATATACATATAGATATACTACATACATATATATATATATGTACTTAAAAGCCAAACAACTTTTTCCCATATAAAAATCAAAGTTTTATAACTCATATTAAGTTATTTTTAAGAAAATCTTAATTTTTTTAAGATTTTATGTCATTTACATATTCCTCAAATAGTTTATTTTATTTATTTAGTCACTTATGGAAATGTAGTCTAAAGCAAATATTAAAAAAAAAAATTAGTAAAAATGTAGTTTCTCCATATCTATTTATAAATGTATGTATGTATGTATTTCTTATGTCTTTTTAAATATTCTCAGTGTTTTTCATATATCCATTCCTTGTGATTTATAATTAGACATATGTTTCAATTGATTTTTTTTTTCTTTATTATTTTGGCATGGAGTTTTGTTTTTGCAAATCTCTGGCGCGATGTGAGCTACTATGCAAAAATATATAAATGTACCTATAATACTTAGACCGTTTTTTATGACAAAAATAGGAAACACAATTTGTGTTTGAAATGAATCAAATTGAAGAATGCGGTGCTTCAGCTGTTGAAAACATTTTAAAAAGCGTTTTTTAGCTGGGAAAACTTTGGATAGTGGTCGGGATAGGATAGACAGAAATGTTGTTGTTGTTATTTTAAGAGCTTGAAGCATTCTCTATAATTTTTTAGGCATTCGACTGTGAGAAGAAAGAATCGCGTTACGATTAATGACACACTACAATTTTTCAAAAGCTTCTCCGATTGTTACAAACTAGTTTTGGTGTTCATGTACGCAAAAAACTTGCAAAGTAGGCGAAAGGGAGAAAGCAAAATCGCATTTCATTTTGAGGGGAAGTTGCAGGTTATTACTGGATAAATTTTTACATGTAAGAAAGTGAGAAAAAACAGCTGAAAGCAAAGTAAAAATAAACACGAATTCAAATTTGCGAATTGAGTAAAAATTGTAAATTTAAATAAAAATGGTGCTTAAAATGAGGAATCTAATTATATATTTTAGAAAAAATTTATAAAATTCATTTGAAGTCATATATTAAATAGGAATGAGCCAATGATATAAAGGTATGTACTTCTGAACGACAGCCTCCAGTCACCGTTGCTGCATACATACAGCTGTTGTCAGCTAATTAGAAACGCTCTCTTTTGATAAACGCTTGATGAGCATAATATTAAACTGTTTAAATTTACCGTTGTTTTTTCTCTTAAAATCATTTGCATTGCTTTTGTTACTCTATTTACTACCCAATGCGCCTAGTTTTGTAGTTGTGTAATTGAAGTACCGTTAATATTATCCAACGCAGTGCATGGGTTACTTAGTTCAAGGTAAATAAACTGAGACGAGTAATTAGAAACAGTTGTTCAATGGAAGCATATTCGGCAAGTTGTGTTATTTTAATAGTAATATAATCGACTTTTTGGTATGTATATATTTTAAATTGGTTGTTTAAAAGCAACTAAAATATTCGTCTTCAAGATGTGTAATTGGAAAAAGCAGCAGCTGTACACCTGCCCTGCGCAGCTCCATTTTTGACCTTCGTAAAGCTGGAAAGTCGTACAGTGAAATTTCTAAGCAAGTCAAATGCTCAAAAAAAATGGTTTTTAACGCCTTAAAGCATATCCAAGTTTTTAAGACTGTTGACAATGTTCCACGTAAGAAAAGGCCCCGGAAAACTTCAGCAGAAATTGACCGCAAGATAGCAATCATCTCCAAAAGAGACCCAAAAAAGACTTTCACTGGATCAATATAATTTCGAAATATCCAAGAGGACAATTGCTCGGCGTCTGGTCGAATCTGGACTGCATGGCAGAGCAGCACGCAAGAAGCCCCTTCTAACCAAGATACAAAGGAGACGGCGAGTAGTCTTCGCGAGAACCCATTGGTCATGGACTCCAAATCAATGGAAATATATCGTTTGGAGCGATGAAACCAAGATAAATCGCATAGGCCCAGATGGTAGAAGGTATGTTCGACGGCCAATCAACCAAGAATTCAATCCTCGCTACGTTTCACGGGTAGTGAAGCATTGTGGAGGATCAATCATGGTGTGGGGATGTTTCTGGTGGAATGGTGTTGGCCCAATCCATAGGACTGATGGAATTTTAAATAAGGAGAAATACGTCAATATACTAAAAAATGTAATGTTGCCGTGGGTTGAGGAAAATTTGCCTGTTATATGGAAGTTTTAACAGGATAATGATCCAAAGCACACGGCAAAGTTGACGAAACAGTTTTTCGACGAAAATTCCATCAATGTTTTGGAATGGCCATCATCCAGTCCGGACTTAAACCCAATAGAGCATCTCTGGGGTGACGTTAAAAAAGCCGTGAGTGCCAAAAATATCCCAAATATGGATGTCCTTTTTGCCGAAGTAAAAACGGCATGGCAAGCAATACCTGTGGCGCGTTGTCAGAATCTCATTACATCAATGCGCAATCGATGTGAGGCAGTGTTGAAGCAAAAGGGTTATGGAACCAAATACTAACATAATCTTTATGTTGATCTGATAATACATTACTGTTTCTAATTAGTTGCCCTATCCAAATCGTGCATTTCACATGCTTTAAAAAATATATTGTATATATATATTTAATAAAGAATTGCGATTAAATTGTTTTCCACTAGTTTTTAAGTTTATCATATGTTTAAATAAAATTGGCAAAAAGTTATGAAAATACGTGTTTAAAAGGAAAATGGAAAATTTATTTTGAAATAAGTGTCGTTTCTAATTAGCTGTCAACAGCTGTATATATGTACATACATAGACGGAAGCAAGGAAAATATGAAGACTGTGGTGATTGCCACTGCAATACAATTGCTAATTGGATATTCTTAAAATCATCTTATTTAATGCTAAGCTCGCTATTTTGCATTTTATTTGCATTATTTTTTTTTTATTTAATACTGAGACAAATTTTAATTTTTCTGATTTTTCCAGCCAACAATTTAATCAGCGTAATATTTGCAATTTGTTACTGGTTTTACGTTCATGGACTTTTTTTGATATTTTTCTCTTTGAGAGCGAATTCTCAAAAAATAAGTTACTGGATAATTTTTACATGATAAGCACTAATTGGAATTTACAGCAATATTGTGTTGCCGGATGCCTGCAAATGAAAATAAAAATACGAGCTAAAATGAAGTATTTCAGTTCAGTGTTGATGATGGGGATCGGGGTTATTGTGCATCCTTGCTACACACACCATAGATAATACACACACGCATTTGACGTTTTAATTTATGAGGGCTATTTTTTTGCAGTGCTGCTTACACGAAAAAAAGTTCTACAGAAAAATTCTATAAATTTAGTCAAGTTTCAAGTTTTTGTGGGTAATTTCGTACGATTCTACTTCTATAAAATCGGCGCACAACAGAACACAAACACCCCCACCCTACCAGTGAAAATCGCTTTTTTGCCAGAGTCAATTTTTTCCATCAGGTGTTTCTATCAGGTGCACTGAAATGCACAGGGGATTCTGCTGTTTCCGTGGCGCCGCAATGTTATAGCGGATTCTTATAGAACTCGACAAAAGAAAACGAAATGAAAGAGTAAAATGTTTTGATATCTCGCTTAGTTTTCGAGATATCGAATAAAGAAAAGGCTGGAATTTAGAATAATGTATATTGGGCAATTTTTGCATTTGCAATGGTTTTAACATGGAAAGGAGTTCTACGCAAAAATACTGTGGATTGCGTAGCCGGAGTTGGACTGATGAGGGTTATTTTTTTGAAGCGCGGCCGAAGGCCGCCCACACGATAAGGAGTTCTACGCAAAAATACTGTGTTAATTAATTTAATTTAATTTTAATTACTTCATTTTTTTTTGTGATACGCTTAATATCATTGTTTTTGTCCTCGGTTTATATTTGGTTAATATCTCGCAAACTAAGCGAGATATCAAAAAATTTTACTCTCTCATTTCGTTTTCTTTTGTCGAGTTCTATAAGAATCCGCCATTAAATTGCGGCGCCACGGAAACAGCAGTATTGCCAATGCACAGTAGGCAGCCGCCACATTTATTTTAAGAATTCCGCAAACCAATTATTTTTATTTTTTTAAATTCATTATAATTTTTTTAATAATTCATTATAAATATTTTAGTTTATTACATATCTATTTTACATTTAAATTTGACTTTTACTTAACGCCCCACAGACATGGCGTACTCAAGGAGTGGATCGGTAAAATCGATCAACTTGAAGGCGGTATGGACGCTTTTTCGCAGGGCTACAAACACTACGGTCTACACTTTCAGCCAGATAACTCGGTGATTGCGCGTGAATGGGCGCCCGGCGCGCAGCAAGTTTACCTCACTGGCGATTTTAGTGAGTAATTAATGTTGTAGTTTCCATATTCGAAATGGAATATAAAATCAATTTTTTGTTTTCTCTATTCTCTCACAGACAACTGGCATTGGGAGGCGCATCCCTATAAAAAACTCGATTTCGGCAAGTGGGAATTGCATTTGCCAGCCAATGCCGATGGCAGCGCACCCATTAAGCATCTTAGCGAAGTGAAGGTGATCATACGCAACCAGGCTGGTCACTTGTTGGATCGCCTCTCTCCCTGGGCCACATACGTGCGCCAACCGCCCAAAGAGGCCAATCAGGGCGTCAACTATAAGCAGTATGTGTGGAATCCACCGCCAACGGAGCGCTACATTTGCAAACATCCACGACCCAAACGTCCCAAATCGTTGCGCATCTATGAATGTCATGTGGGCATAGCTTCGCAAGAGCCGCGCGTCGGCTCATATCAGAATTTTGCCGAAAACATAATACCGCGCATCAAGCGTCAAGGGTACAATGCCATACAAGTGATGGCCATCATGGAGCATGCGTACTACGCTAGCTTTGGCTACCAGGTGACCAGTTTCTATGCCGCCTCAAGCCGTTATGGCACGCCCGAGGAGCTGAAACGCATGATCGATGTGGCGCATGAACACGGCTTATTTGTGCTGTTGGATGTGGTGCATTCACATGCGAGCAAGAACGTGCAAGATGGGCTAAATCAGTTTGATGGCACTAATGCGTGCTACTTCCATGATGGTGCGCGCGGTGAACATGCATTGTGGGATAGTCGACTTTTCAATTACGTGGAGTTTGAGGTGTTGCGCTTTTTGCTCTCCAATTTGCGTTGGTGGCATGATGAGTACTTCTTCGATGGCTATCGGTAAGTGAGATGAGCAATGAGGTGCGATGTGTTAGTGTTTAATTAAAAAATGTCTATTTAACCAGTTTTGATGGTGTAACTTCCATGTTATATCATTCACGCGGCATTGGCGAAGGTTTCAGCGGTGACTATAATGAATATTTTGGCCTAAATGTTGATACGGACGCGTTGAATTATTTGGGACTAGCCAACTATATGCTGCACACACAGAATCCAGAAGTCATCACCATTGCAGAGGTGGGTCACTTTTTGCTTTACTAAGAAATACAAAAAATATTTTCGTTGACACACCGCAGGACGTCTCCGGTATGCCCACTCTTTGCCGGCCGGTGGACGAAGGTGGCATCGGTTTCGACTACCGTCTAGCCATGGCCATACCTGACAAATGGATCCAACTGCTGAAGTTGCACACAGATGACACATGGAATATTGGCGACATTGTGCACACGCTGACAAATCGTCGCTGGATGGAGAGCGCTGTCGCCTATGCTGAGTCGCACGATCAGGCACTGGTGGGTGATAAAACGATCGCCTTCTGGCTAATGGACAAGGAAATGTACACGCACATGTCCACACTCTCTGAGCCGTCGTTGATCATCGATCGCGGTATTGCGCTGCACAAAATGATACGCTTGATCACGCATGCACTTGGTGGTGAGGCGTATCTGAATTTTATGGGCAATGAGTTTGGCCATCCTGAGTGGTTGGATTTCCCACGTGTGGGCAATAATGATTCCTATCACTATGCGCGTCGTCAATGGAATTTGGTCGATGACCAGATGTTGAAGTACAAATTTTTGAACGAGTTCGATCGTGCCATGAATGAGGCAGAAGAACGTTACGGTTGGCTGCATTCGAATCCGGGATATGTGAGCTGGAAGCATGAGGGTGACAAGGTGATTGCGTTTGAACGTGCTGGCTTAGTGTTTGTATTCAATTTCCATCCGACGCAAAGTTTCACTGGCTACCGCGTCGGCACGAATTGGGCTGGTACTTACCAAGCTGTGCTGAGCTCGGATGATGAATTGTTTGGCGGTCATAATCGCATCGACAAGAGTTGCAAGCATTTTACGCGACCTGAAGGCTATGCCGGACGGGAGAATTTCTTTGAGGTAAGTGAATGGAATGAATTAAAAACAAAAGTTAATTTAAAAGAAATTAATTAAAGAAAAAAGGATTAAAAACAAAAAAAAAAAAAACAAAAAAATTATTTAAAAAGAATTAATTTAAAAAAAAAATTATTTAAAAAGAATTAATTAAAACAAAAGTTATTTAAAAACAAGAATAATTAAAAACAAATATAATTAAAACAAATTAATTGAACAAAAAAAATAATCAAAAATAATAATTAAAGAAAAAATAATTAAAAACAAAAATAATAAAAAAAAATATTTAAAAAGAAATTAATTTAAAAAACAAAATTAATTAAAAAAAATAATTACACAACAAAGAATTTATTTAAAAAAATCAATTTAGAAAAATTAGTTGAAAAAAGTTAATTAAAGAAAACATAATTAAAAACAAAAATAATAAAAAAATTATTTAAAAAGAAATTAATTAAAAATCAAAATTAATTAAAAAATAATAATTACAAAACAAATTAAAAAAAAATTAATTAAAAAAAATAGTTAAAGAAAATTAATTAAAGGAAAAATAATTAAAGAAAACATAATTAAAAACAAGAATAATTAAAAACAAAATTTATTAAAAAAAATTAATTTAAACAAATTTTGTAATTTATTAAAAAAATAATAATATAAAAAATAAGTAAAAAAAACCAATTAATTTAAAAAGAAAATAATTAAAATTGATTAATTAATTAAAAAATGAATTAAGAAAAAAAAATTAATGAAAATGGATTAAATAACAAAAAACAAAAAGTATGTGAAAAGATTATGAAAATTGATTTAATAACAAAAAAAAATTAATCAAAAAATAAAAATTAGTTAAAAAAATTTATTTTAAAAAAAGTTATAAAAAAATAAAAATTAAAAAAAATGTATTAAAAAAATTTTTTTTTAAACAAAAATAAAAAAATGAATTAAATGCAATAAAAAAATAATACATATACTATATATGATAACATTTAAATTATAAGAGGATTTAGCACTGCACCTGAAAGATCTATTACGCCCTATAATTTAATAAGCATAAAATAAATAACTCAATAAGTTTAAGTATTAATAAAAAAATCCAAGAAAGTTTTAAACTTTTTAATTTACCCGTAATTTTTCTATACATTTTCCAGGTTTATACACCCTCCCGCACAGTTGTGGTTTACGCACATGTCAGCGACTAGATGCTACTTGTGTAACGGCATCCTATAAGTTATGCGCACATAGTACTCATATTTTTGTAGTTGTAATAAGTTTCAATTTGTATTAGGAAAAGTGGTATCATAAGCAAAAAAACAAAATTGAAAAGTTTTCTATTAAAGGTAGAGTTAAAAAAACGAGTGTTTCATTTGCAAAAGAATTTATTATTCGATTTGCTAAAAAATTACAATTATAATTTTTTTAAATATTTTTTAAATTTATTCCGCGTCTGCAAGTGTCTAATGGCTTTATTTAAGAAACATTGATATTTCTTTTAAATTTGACTTAAGACGCCTTTTGAATCGAACGCACAAAATAACAAGCATTTCACACATCGAAGAGCTAATAAATAAATAAACATATATTTATATATATTTTAAGTCTACATAACTTACTTATATGCTAAGTATAATACATTGTGTGTCTCAGCTTTGGTTGTAAATCATGACTTTTTCGACTTGCTATTAAAAATAGGTGGTTGGCCAAATTTGTAACGTGGAATGTGCATGAACTCGTAAACTCCGCATATTTAGAAAATTTATTGTACAGTAGTTAAAAAAACTTAAGTTTAAACGTAAAACGATTACAATACTATTTTTTATATTTACGTGTGTGCTTGCACATTCCAGTGCAGAAAAAACTTTATGTATTACAATTTTATGTGACGCCAATTTCCAATCTAAGCCTGTATCTGTGTCTTAATTTAAGTGCCAAATTATGCACTTAAAAACATGTTGCAGTAGAATAGTAATGTTTGACTTATTATATAAGCAGACTATGTCATAAGCCTTGACATTTGCGTACGACGGTCTGTTGTAAAAACCAAAACTATTAAGCTTACAGCACTTCGTTAGCCACACTTTCAATTACATCGAAAGCTTGTTTGATATCGTTGGCGGTGAGTAAGCGGTTCACAGTAATCCGTATGCTATGACGTATTGGTTGCTTTTCCAAGTTCTCCAAATAGTGCGCCTCAACGATAGCGATATCGCGTGCAATGCACTGTAAATATATAAGTTGATTATGGTTCAATAAAATTAATCAGGTGCAGATAAAATAAGTGTACGAACCTTGTTGGCGATTTCGGTGAGCAACTCACGTTCCTTATCAGCATTCTCACGTTGCTCGGCGATATACAAATGCTTGACTGGTGAAAGTTCGCTTGCGCACAATTTTAATTTTGAGAATTTGTTGAATTCCTCCTGCACTTTACGCGATATTTCCTGTAGCTCCAAAAACATTTGCGGCTCGCGCTCAAAACGATCCAGCGCTGAGATTGCTGCTTGTGTTAGTAGTGGTGGCAGTGAAGCTGAGAAGCAATAACCGAGTCCAGAAAGTCGCTGATGTTCGACAATGAAGTGCGAGCCAACACAGAAGCCACCAATTGTGGCCAAAGAATTTTCCATGCCCGCTATAATGAGGTCAACTTCAACGAGCTGTAGAAGAAGGTTGATAAGTAAAATGCGAAATACAATCTTAGGTGTGCAAATCAATTACATCGACATTAAAGTGCTCGGTGAGACCATGCCCGGTTTTGCCAAGTGTGCCGAAGGAAATACTTTCGTCTAGGAACAAACGCAACTTATACTTGGCACGCAGCGCTACCAATGCGGGAAGCGGGCATATTTCGCCAGTGTTCATGTAAATACCCTCGGCAACTATGAAGCGGCGAGTTTTCGCGGCTTTATTTGGGTTCTAGCGCATATAGAGTAGACAATAATGAAAGTTAATAATTTTACAGATTATTTTTTCCTTAAACAAACCTTTATATCGCGCTGTTGTTGTTCGATCAATAAGCGCTCCAAATCAGCCATATTATTATGCTTGTAGTAGTAAATTGTACTACGCGATGCATCCAAACCTTTTTGTATAGCAAAATTGACCTTTTCGTCGCTTTAAAATGAATTTATCGTATGTTAATAAAAAAATTTGCTTCACTTTTAATTTAATACAATTTTTCTTACGCAAATATCACGTCACCACGCTTTGCATACGCTTGTATGGCACTTGCTATAGTAGAAAATCCATACGAATAGACCACTGCCTCTTCCATTCCCATAAACTTTGCCAAACGATCTTCCAAATCCAAATGCACATCCATAGTTCCATAAAAGCCACGTGGACCACATGAACCTACTCCGTACTTCTTCAAAGTGGCACAAGCATCCTCTAATATTTTTTCATCTTCTAGTAATCCCAAATAGTTATGGGTTGCCAAATTAAGACAATCATGTCCATCAACCACAACACGTTTGCCAACTTTCGATTGTACCAAGCGCGTTTTCAGTAGCGGATGATCCGGATCGGTTTCAGCTATGAGTGGTTCGGGTTCGTATTTGGAAATAATTTCTTCTTCCTCTTCTTTGCTATAACGCTTGCCGCGCCCATTACGCTTGAAAAGTAGCAACCATATGACCGAAAGAAGTAGAAAGGCTTCTAAGACAATCACATAGAGCGGCGTCTGAAACAGTGAAGCATGGCAATTGTTTTAATTAATGTGTATACAATATGTATATGTACTTACATTTTGAAAAATGCGTTCGATCTCGTTGAATAAATAAGGTATAGCCACCATATTGCCTCCGGTATTCAATAGTCTTAAAAAAAAAATCAATTAAAATTAATATTAGCAATGCGTACCCTCAATTTGCGTTATTATAAAACCCCCGAATGCGTCATACAATGAGCGCCAGGAAGAACTTATCAAATTCTAAATTTTAAACATATTTCTGTGATAAGATAAATTGATTAGTTTTTTAAAGAATTGGATAAGAGAGTTGCTCCGTTTTTGGAAGGCTCATTTACAACACACTGAAACACTAGCTACTCGGGTTTTCACAATGTGTGAATTGTGCCAAATTTTCAAATAATTATAATAAATCTTTATATATTATACCTTTATACTTTTAAAAGTACAATTTAATATTAATCAATTGTGCTGCAGAAAATAATTAATCCGAAACTTGCAGCGTGCAAGATAATCGCAAATTACAATATTGCCGTTTTGTGAAAACGAAATGTCAAATCCTATTTATCAACAAAAATGAGTTGCCAACATCTAGTAAGTGCTGCCATATCGATCCTTTGTTACTACGACAAGAAAGATTATTTACACGTTCTATATTTGATCAGCAAAAAACGAAAACAAACTGCATTGAGGTATTTTTATAATTAGTGCTCCCACAAATTTAACTCCTCGCACTTCATTTTTATTTGTTTCCTTAATCTAAAAATAAAAAAATCTTAATATTACAATATTACCAAGCCAGTCACTAAATATTTACTCAACATCTCGATATTCAATTGTTAATTTTATAAGAACTGTTACATTTTCTTGAATGCAATGACAGTGTTTTAAGTGTGGGCATTGCCATGTTATGTTATGGTCATTTTGAAAATGTCGTCAAGTAAGTTAATGGTTGTGCCCGCTTTCTTAATAGTTTGAGAGCATTGATTTCATTTCATTTATTGCCCAAAATCATTTTAACATAGGAGTTTACAAAGTTATGATAAAATTAGATTATTTAGCATTATCCTAACCTACATTTGATTTATACCATGAAGAGGACAGAAGGGCGCCGAGATTCTGTGTGACTCCTTTTCTGCAAGGAATAGAAGTGCAAAGTCTTGAAAACTAAAATTGTTCAAGATGCTGCCAATGTGAGCGTCAAAAAAAAAATACCAAATGGCTGCGAAACATGCAAAATGACAGCTCATTGCTTCACAGATGTTGGCAATATATGACTTAATAATATTTCATGTCATGAATCGCCAAATTCACACAATTTTCTGTCTCGATTGGCAATTGCATTGAAATTAAACGTTGTAAGTATAAAAAATGTAGTGTAGTAATTTTATGACGTACAAAACATAGGAATAACTATTACAAATATTTGTAATATCGAAGATTAGAAAATTTAGTGAAATTGAGAACTTTGCACAAATTTATTTCATTGAATGCGTTTTTGTTTGGTTGTTAATAAGTTAACCAATTTTGTCCATCTGTGCAGACAAACATTGTTTATATTTTCTTGCAATATAGTCGCTGAATCGTGATAATCGCTGACGCCTAGTCTGACAGACTTATCAGTATTCGTCTCTGCTATCAACTCCTAATTGTGTTTCTTTGTTTTTGTTTGAATGTTCGGTTTGGACCACCACAAAGAACGTTAATGAACGTTCTCTTACCACCAGTAGTACTATTAATAAGATTGTTTACGTTTCTTTATTTCAATAATATCATCACGCCATCCGCTCAATAATATGCTGCCGCTATCTCTGCTTCTGACGTCGCTGCTTTCGTGCGGTCTAAATATGCACTTTGGACTTTTCTTTTGTTGACTTCTCTCTTTAGCCAATTAGCTTTTCGCTTTTCGCATTTAAGAAGCGATTGTATTACGGGTTGGTCGAAATAAATTAATTCTGGTTGAAAAAAAATTTCAAAGTACAAAATGATTAATACGGGAAAATTAGCAGGACGCACCCTTTTTATTACCGGTAAATAGTTGTATTAAATGATTGAAATGAAATCGACCCGAAACAAAAGTGTGCCAACTTTCTTTTTTTCGTTTCTCTTCTTAGGTGCGTCGAGAGGCATTGGTAAGGCCATTGCTCTAAAAGCAGCTCGTGATGGTGCAAATATTGTTGTCGCAGCTAAAACCAGCACTCCACATCCTAAATTACCTGGAACAATTTATACTGCGGCTGAAGAGATTGTAAAGGCCGGTGGTCAGGCGCATCCGTGTGTAGTAGATGTGCGTGATGAACAACAAGTGCGTTCAGCTATTCAGGAGGCTGTTGCGAAATTCGGTGGTATTGACATATTGGTAAATAATGCGTCTGCAATATCATTAAGCGGCACATTGGATACCGATATGAAACGTTACGATCTCATGCATCAAATCAATACGCGTGGCACATTCCTCGTATCGAAGGAGTGTTTGCCATATATATTGAAAAGTAATCATGCACATATTTTGAACCTTTCCCCACCGCTAAATTTGAATCCTGTTTGGTTTGCTCCACATGTTGCCTATACAATGGCTAAG
This sequence comes from Anastrepha obliqua, assembly GCF_027943255.1. NCBI lineage: Eukaryota > Metazoa > Arthropoda > Insecta > Diptera > Tephritidae > Anastrepha > Anastrepha obliqua. The sequence continues at coordinate 114,417,473 of NC_072895.1, forward strand.
TATGGTATGTCAATGTGTGTGCTAGGTATGGCTGAGGAATTCCGTTCTGCCAAAGTCGCTGTGAATGCTTTGTGGCCGCGTACTGCCATTCACACTGCTGCTATTGAAATGCTGACCGGACCAGACAGCTCGAATATTTCACGTAAAGTAGATATAATGGCTGATGCTGCGTATGCAGTTTTAATTCGCGAGCCGACTCAGTGTACGGGTCAGTTCCTAATCGACGATGAAGTATTAACGGAAGCTGGTGTGACTGATTTGAAGCAGTATGCTTGTAACCCAGAAAATGTAGACAAACTAATGCCCGATTTCTTTTTGGATATCTCGGAGAGTGAAATTAAAGCCATCAAAGAAGATATTAAGCAACAAAAACCAACAGGTGCGTCCTCCAGCCAAATACCGGCATTATTTGGAAAAATCGAAACATTACTGTCGCCAGAACTAATACAAAAAACACAGGCTGTTTACCAATTCAACATTGAAGGAGATGAGAAAGGGACTTGGCATTTAGATTTGAAAAATGTACCAGGTTCATGTGGCATTGGTGAACCCAAGGTTGCACCCGACGCAACTCTGACAATGAAGGCTAACAATTTCCATGATATGTTTTCAGGGAAATTGAAAGCTGCAACTGCATTTATGACTGGTAAACTAAAAATCTCTGGTGATTTAAATAAGGCAATGAAGCTTGAAAAGCTTATGCGTTCATTGAAGTCCAAATTATAGATGATAAAACTAAATTTAAGTTATGTTGTTTTCTTTAAATAGGAATAAGGTGCATTTTTATATATGAAATATAGACTAAACTTTAGAAATACTGTTGGGGTCTCAGTAATGTAAATCTATTCTTGTAAATAATTGAATCATAGGAATAGAAGAATGATAGATATTCCACAGTGTACAGGATGCCGAAGGTAATGCCTTCCGAGCACCGATACTTTATTTTTCGCAATTATCACTACATCATGATGTTACTACCCAATGCGAATCTAAAAAAGGTAATGGATATAGAGCGTCAATAACAAGAAAAAAATTGTTCATGAGAATGTACACAAACAAACACCCAACCGCAAAATCAGCTGCTCTAGTCCCACAATACAAACCAAAAGAGTGATAGAATTTTCTTTAATTTGTGCTTTCACAATTTAACACACGCCACTCCGTTTTATTACTTTGTTTATTTTCAACAAAAATGACAATATTACCAAGCTACTCACTGGATTTTCCCAAACGTAATTTCTCCTCCTTTTGTTCGTTTATTTTGTATGGGAAAGTGATTTGACGTCGGACTTGTCAAAACCGCGAAAGATAAAGTAATTGGGGGCGTCTTACCTACGGTACTCAATCCAGCCTGGTTGCATTGTTTGGTTTTTGTGCAAGGCGTATCTATTAAAGGTGGTGTTGGTACATCAGCTTATTTGTTATTTCTTTCGCTGTGTCCATGTAGCTGTCAGCACAGAATAAAACAAGGTGAATTCATTTTTTGCCTTCTCATTCACTAATATCTTGCCGTGACAAGCAAACAAGCAAACATTGTTGTTGGTGTAGTGCCGCTACCTTCAATAAATGCGCCCTGGTTTTTTACATAAATGTTGCGTTTACTATTGTGAACTCTATGAATTCGCTCCGAAATGCACTTCGCTTAATTTTCTTTAGCGAGGAAAATGGTATATAAATTTTGAAAGATTTGCAACTCTACTCAATTTCCTCTTCTTCTTCCTCGTTTTGGCTTTTGGTTCAAGTTTTGTTTGCCGGTAAGTTATTGGAAAATTTAAGGAAATTTAACAAATAATGGATGAGATGAATAAATTGGAAGATGACTCCATTCCTAGCAGTTGCAACTTTCTAAAAGATCCGTTATCAATTGGGTAATTTCCTATAGCATAGCAGAATATCGCAGATAACTATTTCTTTTGTGTCGCAGGGACCTCATAGGACCTGGCACAACTTTTGAGATAAACACAAATTTCGATGAAGGCTTCAGCAATGATATATTTGAAGAATTAAATTTGGGTTCCGACGAAGAGGACGACGCGAAGACGGCCTTAGATCGCTCTGCTTTGGTCTCGCCATGGACGAAATCTTTTGACGAGCTGCGGCAGCAAATGGTAAAGGTTAATGAGCACATTTATAAAAAAGTCACACAGCCAGGATTTGCTGAGTATGGCGAAGTGCCGTTAAATGCACGTGTTTGCATACGGTACAACGCCTACTGGGAGAGAGAAGGTGCACCGTTCGATTCGTCCTTTTTACGCGGCTCTTCATATAGTTTTTACACGGGAAGACATGAAGTGATTGAGGGTTTAGAGGAAGCAGTGCGTACGATGCATCGCGGTGAACAGGCACAATTCGTAATTTCATATCACTTACTATTCCGCGAGATTGGCTGTCCGCCGCGCGTAAAATCTCGCGCTGACGCACTTTTTATCATCGAGTTGGTTTCATTCAATCCCGTTGGAGATTTGGACGCCGATCAGAATTTGTCTGCAGAAGAACGTGGCAGGTATGCGGCAGTAATTGATAAAATACGCGATGTACATCTCAAAGGGTTAGATTTCTTTGGACAAGGATTGCATAAGAATGCATGCCGCGCTTTCGAAAAGGCAGTAAATATGCTGAACAGTTGTCACTTGGCCAACGATCAAGAGCAACGCGAGCAAACAGCATTTCTGCTTAAACTATATACTAATTTGGCTGTTTGCTACAATAAAGTCAATTTGCCGGCAAAGGCGTGCATTATGTGCAAGGAAATACGCCAATTGACTGAAAATAAACCTTCGTGCAAGGCACTGTTTCAAGAGGGTCGTGCACTGCTTTTGCTGGGTGAGTGCGATTAAACATATTTATGCATATGCCTATTGCGTTATATAAAAACAAAATTTATTAATTGTTGCTAAATTTCCATATTTAAACAGGCGAGTATGAACGTGCACGACACATACTTATACGTGCACAACGCATGGAACCGCAAAATGAGGATATTAGTAAAGAAATGAAGCTGTTGGAGGAACGGTATGCGCGTTACAAAGAAAACGAGCGCGGCATTTGGACGAAAGCGATGGGGATAATTAAGCTAAATGAGGGTGGTAAAGAAGCTGACGGCGTAAACGATGAATCACGCAGCATTTTCGAACAAGAAATGGCGGAGTTGATGAAAAGTTTTAAGACTAATATGGATTTGAATAACTTCAATTTGCCAACCGGCTTAACTAAAGCCGAAATAAAAACTGTCGATGAGCTGGCACGTAGCATGGAGCTGAAATTAACACTCTCACCACTTGATAATACCACCTATACACTTTCTAAAGTGAATAAGAATTAGTACGGTCATTCAAAAACAGTCATTTCCGTCAGTAAAATAGGAGCAAATATATTTATATTCCAACTAATATATGCGCTCAAGGCAAGAAGTACACTAAGAGGTGGTACGCAAACAAATTTTTTTCCTATACAAAACTAGCACGTAATTTCATCAAAATCTCTAATGTCACAACGATATATGAAAACGAAAACTATTTACCTTATGAGATGTATAGTTTAAATGAATTTATTTAATTTGACTATGCAAACGTTTGCCGTAATTTTTTAAATCGAAAATAGTCGATGTATATACGTATATTATATATATTTTACCGCGCGTAATGACACAAAGTGTTGGCCTGTTGAAAGATGCTTAATAAATGTTACAGAAAATGAAGTTTTTTTTGTATTTAATTTACTTCACTCAACGACAATGAAACGCATGTTTTTTTATTTTTAGTTAAAACGCATAAATGTATTTCATTATTTATGTATAATTCATAAATAATACTAATACTGTACTTAGTGTATTATTCCTCATGGTTCACCTTTTTAGTTTATTAATATTGCAACACAATTTCACATATCTGAATTGGTATAACTTAAAACATCTATGTATGTATGTATGCAGCAAGTATTTGTGTACACACAAGCCTTTTTGGGTAATTTATTCTTTATGTATATATGTATGTAGCTAAACGCCACATGAGGTTATCATTTCTTGAAGTTTATCTGGTTAATGCTTGTCTTAATTTATGTTAAACTAGGCTTTTGTGGTATCTAATGTTATCTTGTATTATATATTTTGTTTTTGCTTTCAGATTGACGCTATATTTAATACTTTTTTCATTAGTTTGTTGCTTACAATTTTTGTATTTAATTATTGTTTTGTTTTTCTATACGCTGTAATTTCTTCACTTAAAGTTTCGAATTAGCTAATTTTTTTCATTTAATTAATTTTTTTATTTTTCATGGTTTTCCATTTCATTGAGCTTGTATTTATTTTCTATACATACATATGTTTTTAACCAATTTTTCGACCTATCGATCTATCAACTTTATAATTTTGATTATTATTGCATCTCACTGCAATTGTTTCGTTTTTGAATGCGTTGTGTGTGTGTGTATGGGTTTTGCTTTTTAATTACTCGACGTTGATTAATGAATTAGGAGGTAATCCAATTTTGTTTCGAATTACATTTGAAGGTTTTAATTTAATTAATGAAAATTTTTTTTTCAAGCCTCGGAACGTATTTTTCGTAATTAAAATGCTTTTATAAAAAATACTAAATAGTTTTGTTTATAAATTGCTTGTATTTGAGCAACTTTTGGGCTAATTACAATTTAATAGTGTTTTATACACACATACATACATATATTTTTGACGATTTTTTTTTTCATTTCGCTTAAATAAATTAATCATATTTTTATTTTGCTCTTATGCGTTATTAAATTATTTTATTTTCATGTGTTCGGAAGTGATTTATTTTTTATTTTGAACTCATTTGCATGCTTTGCAAAACTTTTGTTTTATTATTGTATTATTTTTCAGTTATATATAAATTGCATTATTTTTCTCTTGCCGTTCTTATTAGTTGGCGTTGATGCTGTTGTTGTTTTATCTGCATAAACATTCCCCATACATATACGGGAAATGCTGCTGGAGTGACAGCCTTTGGCCGAATATAAATCCGAGTCGTTCCGGTTGCGTACAATCGACTGTCGTGGGAACGCTTATTGGTTCTTCAAGTTATTTGGTACTTGCCGGAGCCGAGTGGGATTTGTGCAAGGCGAATTGAATATCGCATTCCACCGTACGCCTATTCTGTCATTGGGATTTGTCTTCGGAATTGAATAGCGGCGCTTATTTTTGAATAGCGACTGCCACTTGGCCAGAAGGAGGGGTTATGCAGAAGTTTGTCACATAAAACTACCTGTTGTTCGTAGGGGAAAACAACGATAGGTGTAGGATAACAACAACAAAATGCACATCACAAATTTGAGGAGAAGCTCGTAATAAAGTACATATATGTACATATGTACATGTGCCAATTATACAAATATATGTGCATACATGCATATATACATACATATGTATGTATGTACCTACTTCAATATCTGGTTTTGGTATTAGCTTAGTAAAATTATATAAAAAATTAATAAAAATAATATTGAAATAAATGACAGTAATACTCCAAGCTGGCATTTTATGTTTTTCTGCCTAATATGCAAAATACAGTATTGAAATAAATATGTACAAGTACATACTTACATATACCTAACATATTTATACATAGAAGAGTTCTTGTGTCAATTACGAGTAAACGCAAAAGAAAAAGTAAAAAAAAAAAAAATTGTTTGAGCCCGTAAATTGAACAAATTTTTGATTTAAAAACAGAAAATTTTTCTTAGAAGACTTTTGCACTCAAACTCTTGCATCAAAGTATTTTAAATGCCTGTTTTTTTCTTTTTTTGTTGGTAATTTTTTTGCAAGCAACTTTAATGTTAATCCGAAAGCACCTGTAGGTAAGATTTTCAATAAGATTACGTAATTAAATTCGCCGAGCGTTGTTTTAATATAGAAAATCACTAATAATGCAAATTATTGCTTTTTGGGAATAATTCATCTGCTATGGCATTATGGGAGCCAAACTATCGCTAGATAATTATAGATAGAAAGTAATAATAAAAATAAAAAAATAATAAAAGCAAACTATTGACGTGTAGCATGTAGCGTTGTCAATTTCGAAAGTTAAGTCTAAACTAACTGAGCTTTAACGAACGAGGAGAGACGCAAAAATTTGCGCCAATAGCATTTCCAGACTGAGGTTTTGTAATAGCCAATCAAATCACGATCTAACACATTTACATTTTTACTGCGATTCTGGTCTGGTTACTCTCTATTATACATTTATTATTTATTAAAAATAAATTTTATGTTGTTTAGAGTTTTTTTTTGTTGAATCAATTTGTTATTATTAATTGAATTGACTTACCCTTTCCCGATTGTTTTTATAATCAAATATTATTTCTTGAGGGTTAAACATATTCGATTTCGAAATCGATAGTTAGTATTTCAGAGGCTGCTTAGAATATTTTTCTTTTTTTAGTATTTATTTAATAGCCTCAAATTTTCTCTGTCATTTTGTATTGTTTTTTGTTGGCTGCCGCAGTCGAGTGAGTTTTTGTGTGACAATCATTCGCTTGAACTAGGGTTCGATGCTCACTATGGTCATAATGATCATGAACAGCAAATCATATGCAAACCGTTTCTAATACTGATTGCCATGGGAAAGCGGGGAAAAATGTCTAATAATGAAATATTTGCCTTTCGGGGGTGGCATTAAATTTAAATATCTGCCTCTTTAATTTGTGGGATAACATAAAGATGCACACCACAAATCGCAGGAGAAACTTGGCTAAACACCAACAAAGAATGTATGGGCCAATTATGTATGCATGCATACATATACTTATATTATATAATTTAAAATTTATATTTTATATTTTATATTTTATATTTTATATTTTATATTTTATATTTTATATTTTATATTTTATATTTTATATTTTATATTTTATATTTTATATTTTATATTTTATATTTTATATTTTATATTTTATATTTTATATTTTATATTTTATATTTTATATTTTATATTTTATATTTTATATTTTATATTTTATATTTTATATTTTATATTTTATATTTTATATTTTATATTTTATATTTTATATTTTATATTTTATATTTTATATTTTATATTTTATATTTTATATTTTATATTTTATATTTTATATTTTATATTTTATATTTTATATTTTATATTTTATATTTTATATTTTATATTTTATATTTTATATTTTATATTTTATATTTTATGTTTTATATTTGATATTTAATATTTTATAATCCATATTTTATATTTTTTATATTTTATACTTAAAGTTTTATTTCTTTTTTTGACCTATTTTTATTGTAAACCTTCTGAATTTTAGTTAATCTTAATTTTTTCTCTATATTCTCTATTTGCACACATCTTTGGCATATTCAACATGCTCGTACATATACAAGTAAATATATTTCATATCACTAATTTATCCTTTTTTGTAGTACATATATGAGTTTCAAATACATATATATGTTAGTTATACATATGAACATATGTATTTTTGAATCCTTATATCTTTTTGATATCCATTAAAAAAACAAGGCATACAAAAGTTTTTTCTGGTTACATTTTTTCTAATTTTTTTTTTAAGGTACATACATCAAGCTACGTTTTTTGTTGTTGCTATTGTTTGACTACTTTATTATTTTACAAATACAATTTTAACTTATATTAGTTAACAGCCATTTATAGTTCATTTGCGGTTGAATTTTTTCGGCATTTTTTGTAAGCCGTGGTTAGTGATACTATTTTATACGAGTATTTCTACTCATATTTTTTTTTTAACAACTATCGGTGACAGATTCAATTGAAGTAAGTTTTCTGGCATTAAGAAAATACTATTTCTTTGGAATTGCACAAGAAAAAAAAATATATATATATAAAAAAGTGTGGAAGACTTTGGTGTACTAATTGGAAGAATAAAAATTTAAAAAAAAAATGAGCTAAAAAGAAAAAATAGATAATTAAATAAATGAGCTAAAAATAAATAAATAAAATGAAATAAAATAAGAAAAATAAAAAACAAAATGTAATAATAAAATAAAACTAAATGATACGAAATAAAATGAATTTAAATTAAATATGATAAATAAAAAATTTAAAAGCAGAAAATAATAAAAAAATAAAATCAACTAATATAAATTAAAATAAAAAACTAAATAAAATGAAATTAAAATTGATATAAAAATAAAAAAATAATTGGCGCATACACTTCTGTTTGGTATTTGGCCCAGCTCCACCTCCTATTTGTGGTGTGCGTCTTGATGTTGTTCCACAAATAAAAAATAAAAAAAAAATAAAAAAAATAAAACTAAAATTTAACTAATGAGGCTAAATTATATTAAAAAAAAGGAATAAAATAAAATAGACAAAAATAAAATAAAATAAAAATTAAACTAAATAAACTATCGACCAGGCATAGTTGTAAGATTTTGAAGACGACTTCCGGCTGAAGTCTGAATTAGACTCAAATATACCATAATATACATAATAAGGTTAAATTGTATTTATTATTTATATTTTTATATTATTATTTATTATATTTATTATTATTATATTATTAAATATGACAAAGTTAAATTACATTACATAAAAAACCTAAAATAAAATGAAATAAAATAAAAAGAAATTAAGAAATTAAATTGAAAATATGGAATGGAAATAAAATTAAATATGAAAATGGAAATAAACTAAATAAAATATGTTAAATTAATTTAAATAAAATAAAAAACAAATAGAAATAAAATTAAAATGAAGAAATGTAATGGGAATAAAATAAAATTAAATAAAATTTGATCAGGTTAAATAATATTACGTAAAAAATATAATAAAAGTAAAATAAAATTAAATATGATAAAGCTATATTAAATAATATTACACAAAAAATTGAAATAAAATGAATTTAAAAAAAATAAAAAAATGAAATTGAAAAAATGGAATGGAAATAAAATTAAATATGAAAATGGAAATAAACTAAATAAAATAGGTTAAATTAATTTAAATAAAATAAAAAACAAATAGAAATAAAATTAAAATGAAGAAATTTAATGGGAATAAAATAAAATTAAATAAAATTTGATCAGGTTAAATAATATTACGTAAAAAATATAATAAAAGTAAAATAAAATTAAATATGATAAAGCTAAATAATATTACACAAAAAATTGAAATAAAATGAATTTAAAAAAAATAAAAAAAATAAAAAAATGAAATTGAAAAAATGGAATGGAAATAAAATTAAATATGAAAATGGAAATAAACTAAATAAAATAGGTTAAATTAATTTAAATAAAATAAAAAACAAATAGAAATAAAATTAAAATGAAGAAATTTAATGGGAATAAAATAAAATTAAATAAAATTTGATCAGGTTAAATAATATTACGTAAAAAATATAATAAAAGTAAAATAAAATTAAATATGATAAAGCTAAATAATATTACACAAAAAATTGAAATAAAATGAATTTAAAAAAAATAAAACAATGAAATTGAAAAAATGGAACGGAAATAAAATTAAAGATGATAAGGTTAAACTAATTTAAATAAAATAAAAAACAAGTAGAAACAAAATTAAAATGAAAAAATTGATGGGAATAAAATAGAATTAAATATGATAAAGTTAATTTATATAACACAAAAAAAAAACAAAATTTCATGAAAACAAAAAATAAAATAAAATTACAATTACAATTAAAATTAAAATTAAAATTAAAATTAAAATTAAAATTAAAATTAAAATTAAAATTAAAATTAAAATTAAAATTAAAATTAAAATTAAAATTAAAATTAAAATTAAAATTAAAATTAAAATTAAAATTAAAATTAAAATTAAAATTAAAATTAAAATTAAAATTAAAATTAAAATTAAAATTAAAATTAAAATTAAAATTAAAATTAAAATTAAAATTAAAATTAAAATTAAAATTAAAATTAAAATTAAAATTAAAATTAAATTAAATTTGATTGGATTAAATTACATTACATGGAAAAATTAAATTATATATATATATATATATATATATAATTGGCGCGCACACTTTTTTTGGGTGTTTGGCCGAGCTCCTCCTCCTATTTGCGGTGTGCGTCTTGATGTTGTTCCACAAATGGAGGGACCTACAATTTCAAGCCGACTCCGAACGGCAGATATTTTTATGAGAAGCCTTTTCATGTTTTTGTTAATTTTGGTGTTTCACCGATATTCGAACCAACGTTCGTTCTGTGAATTCCGAATGGTAGCACCAACCGATTCGGCTATGGCGGCCGCATATAAAACAAATAAAATATAATAAAAAGGCTCCTCTCGGGAGCATAGAGCCTCAACAAGACTCAATGAAATTAAAATATAATTTATTTAAATATCACTAGGCTAAATTATATTACGTAAAAAATGTAAAAAAAGTAAAATAAAATTAAGTAATATAGATTAAAAACAAATAAAATAGAATAAATTGAAGGAAGTCTAGAACTAATAATAAAATAATAAAAAACTTGTAAACATATTTTATTTGAGAAAACATGAATGGGAGATCTTCTAACGATGGAAAAATGGGAAAATTTGGAAAATTAATGACACTAAAATTTCAAACGAAATTTATGCATTTCAACTTTTGTTACTACAAAAACGGTTACGACCAAATATATATTAAACCATACAAAACAATAACTACAAATATTACCTTTGCTCTAGAAAGCAAGTCATATAATTTCGCCATTTAATTAATATACCATTTAAATTAAATCCTCGTCATGAATAGCTTCTCCTAAAAAACATTGGTCGTTCGCAGATGGCTTAAAACTGTAGGGGCCTCCATTTGTGGAATAATATGAAGACGCACACTACAAATATAAGGAGGAGCTCGGCCAAACAGTCAAACAAATGGTGTAAGCGCCAATTAAGTATATATGTGTATATAAAATGTGGTGCAAAATAAATCATCCAATTTTGTTTTTGAATAAAATGATATTGTTTTTGCTAAATAAAAAAAATGATATTGTTTTTTGAATACCTTTTTAATAAAAAAAAAAAATATTTTGAGTCATGGAAATCTTTATTTTGAGTGGAGTGCGCATTGTTTCTCTGTTTGCATATTGAGCTGTCTAGTTCACAATTGTCAAATTTGATTGAAGTACGATGCTATTTGCTAAAATTATAAATCCTCCGATAGGGTGATTAATTTTGCGCCACCTTGAAAATACAAATATTAATTTTGAGCAAAATAAATCCATTATTTTTAGTTTTTATTTTGCGCAAATTGTTTAAAACTGTTTTATGGTCGATTTTTAGGTCCTGGGCGATGCTACAATTACTAACATGCCGGTCAACTGCGAGTATTTCTGTAATTTTAACGACGTTATCGTTATCGTTATAGCCAGAAAAACCTTTTTTCGACTTTGGACGAGAATTTAACATATTTCTACGAGTATTATTGCTAACGATTTGAGCTTCCAGGTAGCTTACTAAAAATCAATTTTCTATTGATTTGTGGTATAATTTTTTAAAAAGGGGGGTTAACATCAGAAATGCCTGAGCCGAATCGACGAAATCAAAAATGCACGTAATTAGCTGTTACAGTACCGGCACCATAACCACCATTCACTATTTCAGCGGCCTGGGTTGCGTTTCCGTCATTATCAAAGAAATACCGAATTTTCCCTTTGTTCGCATCCATTGTTAACACCCTTTAACTTACAACTGAATGGAACAAATAAAAAGCAGCAATTAGTGTGAAATGTCAGCTTGACAACGAGCATAAATTTTAAATTGTTTGATCGATACTTTACGAGACATCGATCACTAGAGCCATCTACTGAGAAAATAATGCACCCGATATATTTTACGCGATATATAAGTTGCCATTTTTTTGTAAAAAAATTATGTAAAAAGAGAATTAGGTGAAAACAATATTAAAAAATCTTTTTAGAGTTCACTTAAGAATATATTTCGAACTTACACATTTTATTTCAATAAATATATTGTAAGAAATAAACTATTAAACGGCAAGAGCAAAATCTACCGCGTCTCAGAGGCTTTTTCTGAGACTAATTTAAACGAAACGAATTTAAACCTGCGTCGAAAAATCTCGCTCCATTTTCTCTATGAGATTCCAGAAAAAATCATAAAATATTGAAAATCGTGTTAAAACAATACAATTCGTGTAAAAAAATATTTCTTTTTCCTTTTAATTCATGTTAAATTAAATTCGTGTAAAAAGAGAATTAGGTGTATTTCTTTTAACTCAAACTAATATATTTAATTATATCCTATAATCAATCAGCCAGAAATCAGTGGTTTGAACAAAAATTTATTTAAATTAAATTGAATTAAAAATTATTATTATTATAATTTGTAACATTCCAACGTTTTAATTTAACCAATAAAACTGAAAATATTAAGCACTGCCAAAAACGCATAAAAGTATGCAGTTTAACGGCTACTTGCATGTAGTCACTCTTGTTCTTTGTTTTTTTTTTTTTATAAAACTATGGTACACTTTCAAAAAGTTTAATTTGTTTTTGTTTTACTAATTTATAGCACAACATTTAGGTACACAATTTCAACAGCAACTGGTTTTGAAGTATTTTCTCTTATTTTTTCTTAGTCAACTACGATTATTCGGATATATTTTAATGATATACATATGAATCACTCGATTTGAATACAACAACAACAATGATAATGATATTCAAGTCCTAATTAGTGGCATGCTTGTAATTCATAAAAACTGCGTCTAAAATGAGATTAACACACTTATTTGAAGTTTTTCGTGATTGGTGAAGGGGTCAGGCGGGTTATGGAGTTTTGAAATCAGGCGCAGGCTAGTTTTTTATACTCGTACGCATATAGATAGTTTTTTGTTTCATCAATGAAATGTGTTTCCAATCTCGTCTTTATATGCAGTTATAATTACTTGGATTTTGTTGTTTTCAAAATCACTGGGGATGTTTGCAATCATTTCGACATGGAAATATTTTCCATATGCAACTTAATTTTCCACTTAGTTTTGATTTTTTGTATGAAATTTTCATTAAAATGGAGCATAACAGTTAAAGTATGTGTTGTTATAACAGTGTTGCTGTATTGTTATTCTCTTGTTAACGCCAATTAATTTACTGTTAAATCAAATATCACAATTTGGATTTGCAATAACGTTGTCAAATACTAACTTAGCCTTTTCATTTAAATTTCAATAACTTTTTTTTTTGTATAACACATACATATACATATGCATATGCATATGCATGTATTGTTGATAAAAATCTTTTTCGTTTTTAATTTATTTATTATGCATTTTTATTGCTGCATATTTTTGCTAGTGTTGTATACAAACTAACTACAGGTACATCTATGCATGTAATATAAATATGCCTCATATGTCTATATGTATATATATATATATTTATTTGATATAATTAAAACACATACAAACGTATACAAATGCCTATTAGCTACTATTTTCTATAATTCATATAATTTCTATTTTCCATTGCTACAAATACACCGTCAATGTTGGTGTGTACGTGTGTGTGTGCACACTTATTTGATAACAACAAATCGGCAACACACTAACTTAGTACGCACAACTACACAATCATACACATACATACAAATATTGAATATTTTCCATTTTATATTAAAAATTGCGCCACAGTATTTTCAAACTTAATATATTTTCATTATTTTCTATGCCAACAACAATTTTTACACATTTTGTTTTTTACAATAAATTTGTTGCAATTATTTTATAGGCTTAGAAATCATATTGTTTTATTTTTTAATTTAATTCTTTTTTTGATAAAAAATATTTCTTGATTTTTGCTTAGTTTGTCCGTTCTTCAAGTGAATTTTATGCTCAATTTTTTTCGCTCAAATTTTTATTTTGCACTTTAAACGCAATTCTTATGGAATTATCTTGACTTTATAAAAGTAAATTTTTTTAACTAATTTTATTTCCGTTTTCGTTTTTGTCTTTAAGGGGGACCACCACTGTGATTTAAAAAAAAAATCAATTTTTTTTTAGATTTCCTTAAAGAAGATAATTTTTAGAGTAGGTAATGTCAAACCTTTAAGTAAATTATGAACACATTTGACATGTCATTTGTGTTACCATTCTCAAAAAAATATGTGGTTCAAAAAGCAAACGCTATATGGCCCACCCGTTATTCGAAAATATTAAAAAAAAAATGTTACTTAAAATAGTATGGTTCAATATATGTTAAATAAATTATAATTTGTCCGATGCTCAAATAATCTTCCCTATTTATAAAAAAAAAAATATGAAAATCACCTTATTTATACGCGTTCACAGTGGCATTCCCCCTTAATTGATTTTTTATTTATACTTGAGGGTTAAGGAATTTTATAGTTTTTAAATTTTACTTTATAGTCAAATAAATTTTCTTACTTTTCTTCCGTTTGGGTTGGTCGAGCTCACATCCTATAATGCCTAGGAAGGCAAGTTGAGGGTTAAGAAATTTTATAGTTTTTTATAAATACATTTTCTTACTTTTCTTGTTTTCTAGTTTTATAGCTTACAGTTTTTATGAGCTGTAGTTTTTTTAATATTATTATTTTAGTTTTTTTTTTAATTTTTTTTCACTTTATTTGTATTTTTGCACACTTTTGTTTCCATTTCATTTTTTCATTTTTATTTTGTATTTTTTGTGCTCTTTCTGATTTTATTTACCTTGTTTTTATTTTCCATTTACTTTTTTGTTCCTCCTTTTTTTCCTTTTTTTGCATTTCTGCACAATTTTGTTTCCATTTAATTTTTTTTTTTCATTTTGTATATTGTGTGCTCTTTCTGTTTTCCATTCAGTTTTTATTTTCTTTTTGTTTGCATTTTATGCGCATTATAAAATGACTTTTATTATTTATTTATTATTAAACAAAAAAAAAAAAAACAATTAATGGACTATGAATAAGTTCGTGCGGTTTTTTTTCGAAATTTGAAACTTTATTGACGTAAAATGGTTACAAATTTAATATTCAAAGTATTGTCCATCGCTTACTACTACTTTTTCCCATCTTTCTGGCAATTCACGGATTCCCTTTGTGAAAAATTCGGTCGGTTTTGCCGCAATCCACGAATCGATCCATTTTTTGACTTCATCGTAATTACGGAAGTGCTGGTCAGCCAGGCCATGTTGCATCGATCGGAAGAGATAGTAATCGGATGGCGCAAGGTCTGGACTATACGGCGGGTGGGGTAGGACATCCCATTTGAGCGTTTCTAAGTATGTTTTGACCACTTGTGCAACATGTGGCCGAGCATTGTCATGTTGCAAAATAACTTTGTCGTGTCTATCGGCGTATTGCGGCCGTTTTTCTCGCAGTGCTCGGCTCAAACGCATCAATTGTCGTCGGTAGACATCCCCCGTAATCGTTTCATTCGGTTTCAGTAGCTCATAATACACAACACCCAGCTGATCCCACCAGATACACAGCATAACCTTCAGGCCATGAATATTCTGCGCCGACGTCGATGTTGAAGCATGGCCAGGGTATCCATACGTTGCCCGACGTTTTGGATTGTCGTAATGGACCCACTTTTCATCGCCAGTCACAATTCGATGCAAAAAACCCTTTCTTTTGTGCCGTTGAAGCAGTTGTTCGCATGCCATAAAACGGCGTTCAACGTCTCTTGGCTTCAATTCATACGGCACCCAATGGCCTACCTTTCGGATCATTCCCATGGCTTTTAAACGTTTGGAAATGGTTGATTGATCAACTCCCAAAGTTTTTGCAACCTCTTCTTGCGTTTGAGCCGGATCTTGATCGAGCAATTCCTCCAATTCGGTATCCATGAACTTTGGCGGCGCACCCTCGCGTTCTTCGTCTTCCAAGCCAAAATCACCACTTTTAAAGCGTGCAAACCACTTCTGGCACGTTCGCTCAGCTAGAGCATGCTCACCATAAACTTCCACCAAGATACGATGACTTTCGGCTGCTTTTTTCTTCATATTAAAATAATGAAGAAGAATTCCCCGCAAAAACACATTGAAATGTTTTTCACTGTATTTGTTGTAATTTTTCAATTTGTTTTCTCAAGCATATTTTCTAAACTCGTTTTATTTTCGCAATATTTCAGAAACATTATAACATAAAAACCCCTTTAATATAATTTTATCTTTCTGAAATATTTTTTCTTAATATCTGTCTTTTTAATTTTATTTGAAGAAAATAAAGGTTAAAACTCAAATTTTGAAGAATTAAATTTTTAGCAACTAATTTTTAAGTTCTTCATTTTGTGTTAACTTTTTTCTTAGCTTTTTAATTATTGTATATTGAGTTGGCGTTGTTTTTGGAATAATTTCTTGATTTTTTTGTTCGCCTTTGTTATTTTGTTCGCCTTTACATCTCTTTCAAAGAGATGCCATACGTTTTTCAGCCAACTTTTTTAATTTTAAGTTCTATATTCACACTCTGCGACAAAATGGTAGCACATCTACCGATTTCAATTATAACCAACTTTTCATTTTGTTCTGTTTTTACTGTTCATGAAAGTATAGCCCCTTGTCTAACAAAAACCATATAAATCCAGTTTTGAAATTTTATGCAAAAATTAGAAACTTTTCGACCCAATTCCACAGATCAGTTTTATTAACTAAGGCTATTTACGTAAAGGAAACAGTTTTTTAGTTCAACTTTCACACAAAATTTTGGAACTAAAATCGATTAGTTTGGCAATACAAATATTTTCGTCCACTTTTATCTTTGTTACTCATATTTAAGATTCTAATGGACTTTTTATATATTATAAACATTTATTTATTATAAAATTATTACTTTTTAATTAAAAATTATTATTGAATTATTACTTTTTTAATAAACATTTATTTATTACAAATAATCATAAAAACCAAGAAATATTAATAAAAAAAACACAAAACACACGGCTGATTAAAAACAAAAAAATTTGGTATTCAATTATGAAATATTTTTATAAAGTATCTGTTAAATTCATTTTCATTTTCCATTTTACATTAACATTTCCATGTTTCATTCAATTTGAATTCGGATTAAAAACTAAAATTGAAGCCTAACAAAATAAAAAAAAAAAGTATATACATTTTTTCAAAATTAATTAATTCAATTTAAATATTGGCTTAACTCAGAAAAAGTTAAAAAAAAATGCAAAGGATTTAAATTTATTTATTAAAACGTTCTTTATTAAAAATAATTATTTGAAATTTGAAAAATTACGTTTACTAATTGATCAATAATTATTTTAAATCGTACCTGATCTATAAAAAAAAACAATAAATAAATAAAAAAAAAATGTTTAAATAATGAAAGATATTAAAAATATTTTTTAAAAATAATTTTGTAAAATAAAAAAAATTACGCTAATACACAAATAATTTAATTTGTACCGGATCAATAAAACAAATTATATCTAAATAAATAAATAAAAAAAAATAAATATATAAAAAAAATTAAATTAAAAATTCTTTATTAAAAAAATTATTTAAAATCTAATGGATTACAAAAAAAAATAAATAAATACAAATTTTTATTAAAAAAAAATAAATTAATTTGTTGCTTTAAATTTTAAAAATTGCGCTAGAAAAAATTAATTTAAGTCGAAGCTGATCGACAAAAAAAACAATAAATACATTGCAAAACAATAAATAAATAAATAAATTGTTTTTGAATGTGCAAAACTATGCTAATAAAGAATTAATTGTTTTTTTAATAAAACAAACATAACTAACTGATCGACAAAAAAACATTAAGTAAATTTAAAAACAATAAATAAATTTTTTTAATAATTTTTTCAAATGTGAAAAATTTTGCTAATAAAGAATTCATTTCAATAAAATAAATTTTAATAAAATATATAAGTAATTACGCTAAAAAACAATTAATTTAATTCGTACCTGATCAATCAAAAAAAAAAAAAATAAAAAATTAGAGGAGAGTACAAGAAAATAAAATAAAAAATACAGTGGTAAAAGCAAAGTCAATAGCTTATGGAAAATTAAATAAAATAAGCTGGAGAAAACTGCATAATTCTTGATTGGAATTTCAATAAGAAATTCAAATTTTGGAGTATTTAAAGAACAAAAATTATTTTATTATTATTATTATTTGCTGTTTCAAAAATGCATTTCTTTTCATAGAATTTTAATTCTTTAATAAATAAATTTGAAGAGTCTTGTCGTGGCCCTATGTTCCCGAGCGGAACAAGGCAAAAAAAATTAATTTTATATAAAATTTGAAAGAAGGCAATACAGAGCCTCTACAAACTGCTGCTGTTGCATGTATTTAGGCTTAGCTTTTACTTTTAGCATCATTTGCAAAAGAAAAGGCGCTTTCGATTCGCCACTTCTCTGCTCGATACCTCTTTGCGCGCCGCACTTGGCGAAAAATTTGTACATGAAAGGAACAACAAAGTAATCGAGCAAGATTCACCGCTATCGAGTACGGTTATGCCTCATAAAACTGGCATACGTGGCTATTTTTACAAGCAACTCTTTTCCTGCTCTACCAAGATATGCTTATTCATACCAGCTGCTTCATCTATTCGCCACTTGTTAACGCTTGGTGAAACGAAGAGGCCTAGAATTTTAGAAATATATTTAAAAATTCCACTACTAATGCATTGTAATTCAGAAATGAGCTTAAAAAGCTGCTAAATGCAATATGGCCTGCGCCTAAAAGATGCACCATGAAATTAACAATTTTTTTTCCTAACACGTGCTGGTTTGACTTATTGACAATGAAGAGCAGTTTTTAGTGCAAATTTCTGCTTTTCAGCTTTAACTAAAATTAAGTTTATTTCAATACCTATCGACCAGTATTGATTTGAGCGGTGGTGCAGCAGTCGGGATATTTTTAAAACTGTTTTCCTGCGAAACATTACTTCATCAACGAAATTTGTAAATACGCTGAGCGCAATAACTATTTCTTTTTGGAAAATATGGAAGAGGATATCTAAATCTGTTCGTTCAAAAAGTTGTCAGCCTTCAAAAAATGATCTTCACAAGGACAAAGGCCACAGATATAGCCGGTTCTACTGAACCGATTTTGATGAAATAAAAATTGAATGACGTAGAATTGATGTCGTCATCGTGTGAACCACGAGCATTTGGGGAAAACAAATTTTAATATTTTTTTCGGGCCCTTAAAGTAAACAAAAATGCGTGTAGCGTAGTACACATAACAGAAGTGAAACTTTCAAGGCAGACAAAGAAAGAGGGAGAGACCCGAGACAGAATAAGAGAGAGAAAGAATATATATCTAAATAAATTCACAGCATTTGCGGAGAATACAAATAGACAAAATTTACAAAAAACGGACAAGGGTCAACCGGTGTAGGTAAACGCCGAACACAAATCGTGGCAACAACGCGCACTACTCCAAGCGTTTATAACCCTCATAAACGCAGCGATTCCAGGATCGCAGCAACGGCACAAATTACCGCAAGGCAATACCAATAAATATGCCCCAAACAGTAGGCAAGGAAATATAACGCTAAAAAGTAGGCACCAAAAATATATTTCCTACAAGTTTACACCAACAAACAAGCGCCAAAAAGTAGACAGTGTTATTTCTCACTAGAACTTAGCAACCACAAGGAAAAAGTCAGGAAAAATAGCCTAAAGTGTATCTAAGATATATATAAGGTATGACTCTCTCTCTCCTTTTCTTCTACGTTATATCTTTTTTCTCTCTCGCGGAACGAAAATGCCCAAAATGCCCTTGAAATTTTACTCTCCATTCTTGCTCGAGCCAAAAAGCTCAAGTAACGAAATAATTTAAAAGTTCTACATCCTTTTCTGAGTTTTTGCAAAATAATAAAATTTTAAGTTAGTTGAAGGTCAGGTGCAAGGTATAGTGAAGCGCACTTAAGTCATATAGCCCATTGTGGGTGTGCCAATTTTACTTCCTCATGTGAGGACTGTGTCTATTGGCCTGGCTCTAGAATGCCGACATTCTACTGATACCGAATATTTAAGGTGAAAGTAAGTGAAGGTTTGCAGAAGAACTTCATCTTTTTCTCTGCATTTAGTATCTTCAGTTTTTGCGAAAAATTTTCAAATTTCACTTCTTATGCGTTCAATGCGCTCGCGGAACGAAAATGCCCAAAACGTTGCATGGCCTTGAAATATTACTCTCAATTTTCGCTCGTCCATCGACGCCTAAGAAGTTTCATTTAAGAAATGGGTCAAAAAAACGGGTTTTCATCTTTGAACGTACGCCATTTTGTTAAATTTTATTTTTTTAAAGATCGACATTTATATTGCACAAGAAACTTTTTGTCTTTTTCATTTCAGACACCTGTGAGTCCTGGTATCCGTGCCGCCAGCGACATACCTGTTTTTGGAAGACTATTTTTTGAAGGCTAACAACTTTTTGAATGAACCTTGTATGGCTAAAAGAAAATTTTTATTTTTGAACAATGGATCAAGAAATAAAATACTGAAAACAAAAATAAAAAATCTTATTTCATTTCCGTTTTACACACTTTTAAAGAAACATCCAAAAAACACCATTTCAAATAAGGTTTCACTTTTGTTATAACAATGCTTTTTACACAATAGTTTTTACTGACGTCATTATTTCGTTATTTTTATTTCATAATTTCAGAATTGAAACAAAACTAAAAATAAACTTTATTGAAAGTATGAAAAGCATAATCCCGCTAAATAGCTAAACAATAAATGTTTATGTTAAAAAATTGTTATAATCATATACCGTTAACTACTTAATTTTCTGCATTCTGAAATATTTGATTTAATTTTATGTATATTTTCTAGTCACTTACCGGTTAATTTGATTGACTTTTCAAATCCACTTCTATTTAATTTTTTTTTTTTCAATTTGAATAATTTATGTTGCACATTCAGCATTGCTCGGCCAGCTGATTCTAGTTAATGTTTACATAAAACATTACTACTGAAGCTTGGATATACTTTTACATAATTTTTTTCCAATAGATTTTTGACACTTACACTCACTTAACTGGCTAACCACAATTTTTGTATTTGTGTACATTTTTATTTTTTATTTTTACATTTTTCTTGCATTTATAATTACTTAGTGTTTTCTGTTACATACAAACATACAATTTTCAAATCTTAGACATATTTTATATGTATGTAATATTTTTAATATTTTTCAATACCAACAACTATATGCATTTTTATTAACTATTTTAACTACGCAACTTTTGATCAACAATTTTTCTTATTCAAATAATACTTTCGCACGTGTGCAACTTATGTGTGTGTGTGTGTGTATGTATTTGTATGTATGCATGTAAGTACGCTAGTATTATTTTCATATCAACTAGTACAAACTATCTATGTATTAGTATAAAGTAGTGTGTTTTCATATATGTATAGGTACGTATATGTATAGCGGTAATACATGCATATACCTGCATGTATGTATGTATTTACTTATTTTGCTTGATTTGCTCTAAAAGGTACTTGAGTCTCTCATTATTTTCGGTTGCTTTTGAAAACAGAAGAAAAAACGAAAGAAAATTAATCTAAACTCATCTAGAGAAAAACTGCCATAGTAAATATTTCAGACGACCAACAACAAATTGCCATGCCCTTTCCGCACACATTCTCAACATTGTATCTAATAAATGTTTTAATGTATGTAACTATGCAATATTCATTTCCACCACTTCACCTAACTTCTAGCTGTAAATGTCATAAAAAATATCATTCAAAATTTACTGCCTATTTCTATTAATTGTAATTGCTAGGAAATTTCAATATTCAGTAAAAAAGGAATATTTAGGAATATCTGTTTTTAAGTAAATAGTAAATATTTATTTGCTGATTTTTTTTCATTCCATGCTCACTGCAATGTGTATGTGTGCCTGTAATGCGTGTGTCTGTCCAGTATTCATTTTATCTCAATTCAAACAGAAAAGCAGCTACTCAAACACCTAAAGGTAGGCTAAATTTATAGCGGCTTGTGAGCGTAAGTTTTGATCTTTTGGACGCGCATAATCTCATATTTGCACGCGAAAAGCTTGTGAAACTTTTTTTGTTGCAATCGATTATAAAATTTTTGTAAAAATTAATGCATAATATTTGAGAGCAAAAATACAGTTTTGTATGAAAAAAATTGCTTTTAAAGGTGCTTGCACAATGAACCAAAAATTAACTGGGGAAACTTATTTGTTCTGACTTGAATCCTTTATAACTTGTGAACGGTTCAATCAATTTTTAAAAGGCAAAATTAATATAGAGTAGTTTATTATATGAAAACAAAAAATTAAGGTAGCCCCACTTTTTATTTACTTTGAAAAATTATGCTATTATTATTATGCTACTATATAAAAATTTAGTCTGCAGGGTCGCGTAGTACTACTAGTTTTCTCCCGTTATATTTTAGCTTTCAAAACCGTTCGAAGTGATTCAAAACTGAAATTTCTTTCTTTGAGTGCTTATTATAAAATTGGTTTAGCCTCTGCAACAGCGTACAAAAATTCCTATAGGTACATTTTTGGGGCACGATTATGAAGTGACTGCCTTGACTGGATTTGATTCGGGGTAGTTCAGTTAAGGTAGAGCCTCTACCAGCTGCTGCTGTAAACAACCATAGCCGTTGCTTATATTTAGGCTCAGTTTTTATTTTTAGCATCATTTGAGAAATAAAATTTAAGAAATAAATTTAAAAATTCCACTATTAAAGTTCAGAAATTAGTTTAAGAAGTTACTAAATGCAATATGACCTGCGCCTAAAAGATGCACCATGAAATCAACAAATTCTCTTTCTAACGGAAGACATTTTATTTTATATTGCAGGCTTAACATATTTTAGATATGTCTGGGCGCAATTTTTAGCGATTGACAATTAGGTGCAGTTTT
Source organism: Anastrepha obliqua (assembly GCF_027943255.1). Classification (NCBI taxonomy): domain Eukaryota; kingdom Metazoa; phylum Arthropoda; class Insecta; order Diptera; family Tephritidae; genus Anastrepha; species Anastrepha obliqua. Next base: position 114,440,286 of record NC_072895.1, read on the forward strand.
TTAGTGCACATTTGCCTTTGCTTTTCAGCCAAGGATGATAGATTACCAGGTTAGGCCTTTAGCTATGGTGAAAAACGTAATTGAGCTAGTAACGTCGGCTGCCACGTCAACGGTTACTCGGCACCAGAATTATGCTCACTCATTGCACACGCATTCAGGCATTCGCCAATTTGACGTTGTTCAGACGGCAACGAAGCGACGTGAGCGAAGTCTGCGTTGAACTTTTTTCGTATATTACCAACACAATCTCAGTTTTTTATGGTAAGCAAACCGTTGTCATGAGCCCGGTGACAGACTATCAGCTGATTCTATCAAATTCACTGAGAGTCGGTTAACGTTCTGATGTTGGCCACAATTTTTTTCTCCTTCTGCATTTTTTTCACCACGCCTTCCAGCTAAACTAAGATTACTTTAGTTTTAAAAATTCACTACTGCTAAACTAGCGCTGAAAAACCTGGACCTCAGTGAAACGAGTTTCAGTATTTTACCGTTTATTTAAAATGTGTACAGCAGCTATTCGAGCGAAAATCTGCAAAAATAGTTTTACTATCTAGGAAATCATTGAATTTCTTTTCATACGGAATAAGTATAAAAAATTATCTATGCATGTATGTATGTATGTGTTTGTAGTTAACAATCATAATTGCATGTAAATAATCTATCACTGTTTAATCTATTCATTATTAATTTGCTTATGCTCGTTCACATCTTCAAGCATCAACACGCAAGCCTCTCCTCCTTCCTCCTTGTACTATACGTTTCCTAATTCCGCTCACTAATTTGCACTATTTCAGGACTACAACTCGAATTCAATATACATTTCGCTACAATACAAATTAATCATAACGGATTTTCACAACACTCATGAACAAAAACACTACGCCTCTGTAAAAGGTGAAATACACACAACTCAACCCAGCTGGAAATTGTTTTCTTTCATACCAGGAATGGGCCAAAAATGCCCTTTAAGAGCAATGCATTCAAATTGGCTTACGTGGTTTATATTTGAGCGAAAATATAAAAGTCTAAAGTTAAGGGGACAGATACATGTAAAATTTCGAAAAACAAAAATTTTTTTTCATAAAATGTTAATATAATCCCTTAAAAATATGTCGAAAAATTTTTAGAACGTAAATTCAAGTATTTCTTATATTATAGATCGTCAACCGTGACGACTCTATTCTTTGCGTTCGAGCGCTGGGAGAGGTTGAATTTTCATTTATTCAAACTTTAGACGCGTTTTTCTCAAAACTATATTTTTCGAATTGGCGTACACGATAACTCGAAAAGTTATTGACCGATCTCCCTGAAATTTTGCACACATCTTTTTTATGATATTACAAGTTTTCGAAAAAATAATTTTTTCGAAGTAAAAACAGTAGAAAAATTCAATGAATTTTGGAGCGAATTTTTCTACTATTATTGCTTTTTTTAGGCATTTTATTCCGCAATTTTTATTTCATTTATTGTTAATTCATATAGAAATTATGACATTAATAAACAAAAAAATTTTTGGTTTTTTGTATTTAGGTCACTGACGCCGATGCTCAAATGCCCGTCGATTGAGAAGCCCCGCTGTGACCTTCCTGGAAGAATTGAGTGTACATCCGCCATTTTAAATGATTAAAATAAAAAAAAAAAATTATACTTTTCAAATGTACAAACAAACTGTATACCAATTTAAAAAAAAATATATTGACGTCTTCATTTTAAATAATTTTAATGAAAATCAGGGGAAATATGGCCGTTTACAGGTATCTGCCCTCTTAAGGCATTTGAACTTAATTTTTTAATTTTATTTCTATGTTCATTTTTAAATGAATGCATAATGACTAAAGAATATTGTGTCAAAATGCCAATCGGATCGGAGCAAAATTGAAGAAGTTACGCCTACATAAACGTCCGTTGGTCCAGACCGAGTTTCTATGGTTTCGTGCTCGATTTTAAACTTTTTTGTAAAGCTGATTATTTTTGACAATTTCGGCACGTATACCTGGAAGATTTTCTAAGTTTTCATTTTCCCATAGTTCGTAGGTGCAACATAGGACCTCAATAAACAAATTATAATTTGATTTATTTACGAGTTAGGAATTTTATTTGACTCCAGTAAAGGCCTGTTTTTTCGCTTCAGCTTCAACTTGTCGTCTCCACATGTTGGCTGGTCTTCCGCGCCTGCGACTTCCTTAGGGGTTCCAGTCTGGTGCAGTTCTTGTGATGTCATCTTGGGGTTTGCGCAACGTATGCCCACACAACGTAGGACGCTGGATTTCTATGTGAACTGGTACTTGGTGTTATCCCATAGGCCAGCACTACTTATAACATTGCGCCAGAATATTCGCATAATCCTAAGTTTTAATTTTTAATTCTAAGTAATTTAAATTATTAATCTTTTTTTTAAGCAAATCGGTTTTTTGGCTTCCAAATACTACGAAAAATAAAGAAATCGAAAAAAACTCCCAGAGGTGTTTCGATAAGCATCTCTTTTAACAAGTGCAGTTTGATTTTTTTGCATCAGCTGATTTTTTGAGAACTATGTCATACGCCGCAAATACGATTTTTTCGAGGCGTCTTCGGTGATTGACTGTCACTTGCTCTATTTTCAATAGCTTGCAATGCAAATTGGAGAAAAAATTGCTTAAATAATTATATTATATGGAAATTGACTGGATAAAATAACACAATCTGTATCGCCATCTGCAGCTGTTAAGGGTGGATGGGCTATTGGATATATCCAATTACAGTGCTGCTTGGTCTCAATAAATACATAGATGACGTTAGAGTAAGCCTTATCACGCCAATTAAGAAGAAGAAAACGTTTGCGACACTACTCATATAAAAACAATTTCCATCTGGGATATGCCTTATAATCCCGCACACTCTCTTTTTATAGGCTTCAAATACTTTTTTGACACCGTTTCATTTTTATCAATTATCAGTGCGTACATATTAAGAGATACTCCTTTTAGTTAAAACATATTTGACACATAATGACATCACACACAAACACCTACTTCTATCAATATATAAGTACTACATATCATTTAAGATATACAACAACAACTTTCAAAAAATTACCCTACTTTTCATATCTACTAACTACAGCTAATGTTTGAGCATAACCAAGTAACTTTCAGTTAGATTTTTGTTAACCAGCGATTTAATAAAAAATAAATAAAATATTAATTACTGTGTGGATTTTTTATGTTCCCTACACAAAAGCACAAATATAAAAGGACTTTTTCGAAATAATTTTTGCACAATTTGTGATTTGCAAAACATATAAAGCAGTGTAGCTGTCTTTCTATACAAAGTTATACTTTATTATGTACTTATAGATACACCTACACCATCTGAATATTGAAGAATTTTAAGGTTCAAAACTCTTACTCTGTTGATTCTCAACAGTCTTCCATATTTTTTGCAACCTGTATGCGCCTACAAACAGATATGTGGAGATATTGCAACGCAGCTGCCGGGAGCTGTTCCATAAAATTAGGATATATGAGTTCATTCATATGCACTTCAGTACATAAAAGCATCAAAAAACTACTAACGAAAAAGCTGGGGGAAAAATGCGGTCTGCGTTTGGAAGTTATGACATGAATTTACTAGCCGTCCGATTGCCAAGGCGGCCACAAACTTCTCACTGCTTTCACTACACTTCTCGAAAGGTTTCGATATACTGGTTCCGAAATTGAACTCAGAAAAGTCTGGCCTGACGTCTGGTTTTCCAGGGAGTAGAGGGAGCGGATTTGTAGCATTAGGAGTTATTTGCTTTTAAACGATGGTAAGAGTGTATCAAAGTACAAAACTTTCCTTTTCCTTCTCTTACATATTTTCTCTGAGCTATCGTCTGTTGAATTTACAGTGAGCTATTTGTAAAAAGTGGCTGATAAAAAAACCTAAGTTGCAGTAAGTAAGTAAGCACTGCAAAATTAGCAAAGGTTATCTCAGAACCAAATACAAATTTGCAGCACGTCAAGAATCTTCAGAAAATGTAGTCTAGCTTTTTTTATTCTGCGATATCTGTCGCAGCTTACATTCCAAAACATGGTGGGCAAAGCACAACGGTCACTTCGAGGTTGTGACCACAGGGATGCTAAGATCTTGCTAGACGGAAACATTTCATGTGTTCTGTCTGCCCTCGTCAGATCTGCTAATAAAATAAATTAGGCTGCACAACGCCCTCAGTCATAAGCAGCACTTCCTAAAATACAGTGTAACCTGAAAAAAAAAATTACGCATCACGCTTCACACAACAAAGGAATGAAATGGCATATGGTATATTTCCAAATGCTTCGAATCATCAGTGGATTTATCCATGGCTCCAAAATGGGCTACGGAGACGATGCCAGCGCTTTCTTAGTGAATCTATATATTAAGAGGATTCTTGCGACGAATATGGCGAGCGAATATTTTTCGGTCGACAGTAACAATTTTTAATGCCAGACAACATTAAAAGCTTTTGGCTCAACAAAGCGTGTATCAAGCTTTGTAAATCGGGGATATGTTACGGAGCTTGCTAGTATTACCCGCTTGTGATCGTCCAATAACATTAAACGTTCCCCAACTAGCATTAAAATGGATATGAACAGAATTTATCTTGACTGACTGCTGGGAACTGATTGCTCGGATCGAACTGAGTGTTATGGAGGCAAGTTGCGATAGGCAAGGCAATTACTGCCGTGTGTGCAATTCATTTGCTAAGAATTGTGTAGGATTAGTATTAGGCCTGCAGACAAACCTGAGCCTCAGGTAATTTCTGCTTATTGAATTTACGAAACATCCTAGACTACTTTCTTTTTATTTTGCCATTCTTTTCAGGTTGAATCGCGAGTTCCATCCAAGGAAAGAATCCATGTGATCCATCAAAATATTTTGGATCCAAAAAAGAAAGCAAAACCATCCACAAAGTGAGAGTTTGAGCTGTCAAACAGATAGAGGTCGATTACCGAATTCAGGCCGGGTTAAACACAAAAGAATCTATAAGGGGAAAACAACTGATCGTCAACTGTCAAAAGTTTTTTTTTTTATCGAGTAACAACGTTAAATAACATGCCACAATTAGACAGAATGAGGCTGTAAGCCTTTTCTTATTTTCAAGATGTTTTCGGCGGCGGGAATCCAACCCTATAGTCGGCTTCTCACAATTCAGTTGGCAGTGGCGATGGAGCGATACACCTATGCTCAACTAAGAGAGGCTTCGCAAACTCGGAGATACGAGTTAGGCTTGCACAATCTGTGATTGAGGCAAGCAGCTTTCTTTGACTTTCTTCGAAAAATCTGTGATGGAGGTTATCTGCGGGTTGATTCTTATTTTTTGTATCAATAAACTTTTGAGTGCCTTGAAAAGCACGAATTGTTGCGTGAAGGAAAGGAATGAGGAGGGTTGATTCGATATGGTAACGAGCCCATTTGATTCACATTATCAAGCTAAACTAACCTAGCTTCCACATGCAGCTCTTTCAATTCATTTGCCCCATTAAGACCTAAATTTAGTGAAGACTTGAGTCGAAGATTTGCTAAAGTTTATTCTTATTGACTAATTCCAGCTTTTACGGTAAACCTTTCTATTTTCTTATGGCAGCTGAAATTATTTTCGTAAGTTTCACTTATGAAAACAAGTATGTATGTATATGTACAAGCACATATGCAAGAGTAATTGTTGTTTCTAGTACTTAGCCCATAACTTGTTTGGTTTTCTTCGCTTGTATATACGAGTATGTATGCTTGTAAGTAGTACGGTTAGGTTGAACTGTACGTTTTGAACGCCTTAAATTATGCCTTAGAAATTAGATTTTTTATATTTATGATAAAATTATGGGTACAGTTCTGATTATTTATGACTGAATTGTAGTAGTTTATAGTTTTTTTTCGAATTTCCGTTTTTGTTGCAACTTAGCACTTGGAAATATTTGTGAGTAATCTAAAATAGTTAATCTAGTAGGCGCTTAAGTACTTACTTCGTTAATCCGCTGTTTTAGGTATTAAACAGAGAGTGGCCATTAGCTTATTTTTATATACTCATACACTTGTGGACTGAGCGGGTGGAAGGGAAGTAATTATTTTGTATACAATTATTTTTTGCCAGAATTATTCGTCGTAGTGGTAATCGTAGTAGTAGTGGTGATTACACTTGTTGCTGTTGCAGTCACTGCGCTTGTTGGTTTTGTTGTTGTAGTTGCGGCAACAGTTGTTGCTATTATTGACTTGGCTATAGTAGGTGCTGTTGCTGCTGTTGTCGGCTTTGCAGCTGTTGTTGTAGTTCCCGTTACCGGTTGTGTTGTTGTTGTTGCTGATGCTACTGCTATTGCTGGTTTTGCTGTTTTGGCTGCAGCAGCTGTTGGCGCTGTTGCTACTGCTGTCTTTGCTGCGCCTGCTGTTGTTGTCGACGTTATTGCTGCCGATGTTGCCGCCTTTGTTGTTGCTGCCTCCATCGCTGGCAACTTGGCGTCTGCCTTTAAGGTTGCTGTTAACACTGTTGGCTTCTGCATGGCCGTGGTGATGGGATTTGCAGTTGTGCTGACCACTTTCGTGGCGGCAACTTTCGTAGGCTGTGCGGCGAGGGTGGGGGCAATAGTTACAGCCGCTGGCGAAGTGCTAGCAACACTCGATTTCGTAGTTGTTGGCTTAGGTGCTGTTGTTGTTATTGTAGTTGTGGCTGATGCAGATTGCTTTGGTGCTACAGTTGTTGTTGTTGACATTAAATTTATATTGACCATTGATAATGGTGTTGTTGTTGTAGTTTTGGCAACAGTGGCGACCACTTTGGCAGTTATTGTTGTAGTTGTTGGGGGTGGTGTAGTCGTTTGTGCGGCAGTAGGAGCAGCAGAGATAGCTGGTAATAATTTACTTGTTATTGTTGTTGCAGCTATTGTTGGCGGCTTCGCAGCAGTTGTTGTGGCTGACGATTTGCTTTCTGGAAGTGTTTTTGTGACTGTTGTTGTAGGCTTAGTATTTGTTATTGCTGTTGCTCCAGCCGCCATTGTTGCAGCTGTGATGCTCGGTTTTGCGATAGACATTTGCCCTGCCGGTGAAGTAATTGCTGTTGTTGTTGTTACTTTTTGTGTCGCAGTTGTTTTTGCCGCTGGCTGTACTACTGTTGCCGTAGTTGTTGCTGTTGTAGTTTTTGTCGCTGCAACAATTGGCATTTTTACAGATACAGCAACTGTAGTTGCTGCTGCCGTTGCTGTTGCCGCCAGCTTTGGCTTGGTAATTGTTGCTGTTACGGCAGTAGTTACAATTGACGCCGGCCGGGCAGCAACCGCCGATAAAGTGGTTGTTGCACTTATACCGGGCTTAGTAGTTGTAAGCCCCTTCGCGGCTTCTGCTGCTGCCGGCTTTGTTGTCACAATCTCCGTGGGTTGCTTAGTTTTTCTTATTGCTGCTGCTGTCTCTGTTATAGTTCCATCTGGCAATTTAGAGTTTTTCGCAGTTGGTGTCGCCGCTTTTGTTGTCGGTGCGCTTACGGAAAAAGTTGTTGTTGCTGCTGCCGTCGTTTTGGTCGCTGTTGTAGTAACTGCTTCTGCACCTGGTACTACGCCACGTTCACCAAACGTGGTGAGCATTCGCTCGCGGCCACTGCTCATTGTGCCAGCGACCAACACTTGTGTTGTTGCTGCTGTGGTGGCGGCACTAGCGCCTGTCGATGCCACTGTAGTGGTCGGTAATGCCGATTTCGTGGGCAATACAATGCTGGCAGTCACTTTTGTAATTTTATCACCAGCCTCGCCAGCATAGCCATTCGTCGTTTGCGCTTTGCGCTGTGCCAATGCGGCTGCCTCATTAAGGAACGAGCCGACACTATCGTTGGCACGGAGCTCCGCTTCTATTAGCGGTTGGCGGCTGGGACTCGATTCGGGCTGCGACTGCCCTTTGGCACGGCCATTGCTGGCTGCCTGATTACTCTTTGACGTCTTCAGTATGCTGGGACCGGGCAGCTTTGTAGTACCAGCCGAGCCGGGTGTTTTGATGGCTACTGAGGTGCCATAGTCAGAATGCTGGAAGCATACAATCTTAAATTATTTAAAGAAATATTAGAACTTCAGCAATTCTTTCTAACTTACACTTCCGTTCCTGATCGTTACAGCTGCACCGCTACCTTTTCTATCGCCACCTCCTCCTCCACTTCCTGACCCATTACCGCTCATTCGCAGTCCTATGCCATCGTCGACGTGATCACTCATGCGCACAATAGCAGTGGATGTCTTTGTTGCTGCTGTCGTCGTCGACGATGCGCTCACTCGCTCTCAGAGTTGCATCGCCTCATCACGATATCCATTGCTGTTGTCCTCATAGGGTGACACATCAGCGGGTAGGCCATTAATTAGTACTTGCGTATTGGCGACGACGTCGTAGTTTTGGCTGTCGTAGCGTTCGGCATGCAAATTGACGCATGGTCTACCAGCCGGTCCCCACTCGGCTGTGGGACGAAGTAAAAGTTTTAGACGCTCCTTGAATGTGAGTTGCTTAGGTGCTTTGCAAATTTGTTGGAAGGCAATTAGGAAAATGAAGAGTACCGGTAGTAGACCGATGAACCAACCAACCGCATCGGCCCACAACGGGTAGACGTAGTGGCCATATGAGGCGGGTTTATATTCGACCCAGTTGAAGAAGAGGATGAACTGAAAGAGGGAGTTTAAAATTTATATTAGTTAAAAATATTTAGCATAATTGGTTTTGGGAAGAAAGTTTTTGTGACTATAATTGGTTTCGGCTATTATTTTTGTCGTTTTATAAGCTCTGAGGTGATAGAAATGAGAGAGAAGTTCCAGGTATGAATACCAAGTTTTACACTTATCAGAAACTTGCTAATTTTTACCTTTGCGAACCAAAAGTTGATGTTTTTAAACCTGAATTGACCAACCTATTTAATAGTTTAGTATGAAGGCTAATAAGATTGAGATTTGTTATAGATGATGGGGCATATCTGGTAAGACTACTTTTTGGGCTGAATATAGGCTAGAGGCTAAATTGGCAAGGGGTAAATGTGATCATGAAAAATAATTTTCCCTGTTCGATCAACCATTGAAGATTCTTACTTTTCATAAGAGACTAAGTACAGCAATCGCGGAATTTTGGGATCCCGGCCGTTTTTAAGTCTCGAAAAACCGAGATTTCATACAATGAAGAAAAACCATTCACCCTGTTTATAAGAGACTAAATATATCAATCCCGAAGTTTCGGGATCGGGGTGTTTTTTAAGTCCCGAAAACCCGAGATTTCATACAATAAAGAAAAACCATATAAGAGACTAAGTACACCAATTCCGGAATTTCGGAACCGGGGTGTTTTTTAAGTCGCGAAAATCCGATACTTCACACAATGAAGAAAAAAGATGCACCCTGTTCATAAGAGACTAAGCATATCCATCACGGAATTCCGGGATCCCGGTCTTTTTAAGTCCCGAAAATCCGAGATTTGTTCATAAGAGACTAGGCATATCCATCACGGAATTCCGGGATCCCGGTCTTTTTTAAGTCACGAAAATGCAAGATTTGTTCATAAGAGCTCATAATGCTTATCATTTTTCTAGGCCCTTCACTTTTTCTTCCCAAAATTGGCAACCTACTTCTTCCCATTTTTAAAACGTCCTTCCGTTACTTACCAACAGTGTTGCTGGCGTGATATAACGCCACATTGTAGACCAAAAAATATTCCAGAACCTTGATCTTTTACCAATCATACCCTGTATATCGTTTAAGAAACGCTGAGAGCCGTATATCCAAGCAATTAGAACACACTCAGATATGGCGATAAGCAGTACGGACCAATTGGCAGCATACTTATCCATTAGCTGCAGCCAATACATGCCGCTCTGCGGAGAAAAATAGTTTAGTAAAGTTTCTCTTGAACACAGAGTTGCATTGCACTTACATTCGTGGTAAAACCGAGACCACCAATATAACCGAAAATTCCAACAAAAAGCACAACCCATGTTTTGTATTGTCGTAAATTAGGGAATTTATCCAATATGGCAGTTGTAACTGTTTCCATGAGCGCGAACTGAAAGGAGAAAGGGAGAAAGTGAAAATATTTTGAAAATGATATTACACTACACTCGAAAGTTTCACCTGTGAGTCCAGTCCCAGCGTAAGCAACATGACGAAAAATAGCACCGACCACACGGGCGAGACTGGGAGACGTGTCACCACCTCCGGATAAACAATGAACGCCAGGCCAGCCCCTTGATCGACCACCTTCTTTACTTCCACCTCTAATTCGTGTGCTAGAAAACCGATGATCGAGAAGATGACCAAACCGGCAAAAAATGAGGTGGCTATATTGCAAATGGCCACAATCAAAGAGTCTCTGGAAGTGATAGACACATTTTCTTCAGAAGCAAGCGCCATTTTTTTTATTTTTAAAAAGTCATAGACTTACTTGTAACAGTTGTTAGAGAATTTGTTGTAGGAAGACAAGGTGATCAAACCACCCCAAGCGGGGCTGAGCGCAAAGAATATTTGTACGGCAGCATCACCCCAAACCTGTGAAAAGAGGGTGAAAATAATAGGTGTAAGCTGAATATGAAGCAGCACACTTTTTTTATATTGGCTCATTAGATTAGTTCAATATAAACGTGGTAAAAAGAACGTGGAAGAGCACGCAAGCTCTTTCTCTCTCTCTTTCTTCGAAATAGTTCGCTCAGTTCACCTACCTGTGCATTAGCTAACTGCTTGAAATCAGGCGTTAAGTAAAATAATATACCCGTTTTAGCGCCTGGTAGAGTTACACCTCTAAAGAATAGTATAACTAATACTACATATGGAAAAAGCGCCGTAAAGTAGACTACTTTGCCCGAAGATTGCACGCCTTTGCAGAGGCATAGAAAAACTATAGCCCATGCAACGAAAAGACAGGCAGCGAGTTCGACTTTTATACCGCCAGTTTCTTCAATGCCCGAAGATAAGCCGAGTACGTGATTGCTGGAAGAAAGAAAAATCATTAAAAAATGAAAAAGAGTTCAGCAGCACAGATGCATGTTGATTCGCGCTTATTTCGCAGTTTCTTTAAATCTCAAATGCCTTTTGGGAAAGGCAAACATGACAAGGCGAATCGAAATGCAGTACACGCCTGATAGTTACAAGAAATATAAATTCTAGAGCCACTAATTTGTGTGATACTTTTCCACTTGTCACATTTTGTAACCTACGTGAAATACTCCTCAGCCGGTGGACGCTTCAACGCATGCAACGCCAATTCGGTGATGTTATGCTCCTCAGCATAGCTAATATTGTAACATTTTCTCAAGTAGAAGGTGCCATTGACGGCATCACATTGATCGGCCATCTCGTAGGAGAAACAGTCTGGAACGAGAAAAGTTGAGAATAAAATAGAAATATTCAGTGGAGAAATGAAGTGAAGATTATACTTTAAAAAATGGTTAGAATATGCGCGTATGCACATATAAGCGATGCCATGTAAAGTGATCGAAGTATTTCGGATAAGATCTTAAATTTTTTTAAAATTAACTTATTTGTAGACGTAATAAGAAGTAAACTGAGACAATTTTCAAATATATTTTGAGATTCATTCAATGCTGAAAATGTTCGTATGGAGTTTTTAAAACCAATTATCTTTGGTTCATTTTTTTCACCCGAGCTTCAGGGTGAAGACATTTAATCATTTTATATCATGAAAAAAAATATAACAACTTATACGGTTAATATATTTTTTAAATATGTGTTTTTGCAATTTTTTTTGAAAAATGAGTAATTTTCCATCTCAACTTTTCCTCTACCGCTTCCTAAACGATCAGTGGGAAACATTTACTGCTTTTGTGAGTATCTATGAATGCACGAATATATTTCCACTAGTTTTTGAAGCACGTTTACATATACATACAAGGTGGCACAAAATTAATAATCGCTATATGGAGAAAATGATCAAGATTTCCAAAGGAAAAAACTATCATAAATCAACGAGAATTTTGAGTAACTTCAAATTTTCACTTTATTATACTACAAGGTGGGGCAAAACTAATAATTTTGAATTACACTGTGATATTATACTTTTATGGAGACCTAGCACAACTTGTAGGTATAGTAAAACTAAGAAAAATGGTATAGGAGAAATTTCCAATACACCCCCAAAATCTCATTTTATGGCCATAAAACCGTTTTTCAGTAGGTTGATGTGAACAATCACTCCTAACTTCGTCAATTTCTATCCGATTTCGAATTTGTTTTTGACAGTGTGTTCACAATTTTTCTGAAATGACAACTGACGAGACTGTAGACCAGGGGTGGGCAAATACTTTAAAGCGCGGGCCAAAATGAAATTTTCAAAATGTCTCCCGGGCCGGAGGACTATACCGCATATGCTTTGCACAAGCGGATGTTTTGGATCCAGTTTTTTCCCTGCCAATTTTTTTTTGACAAAAACACTAAGTATCATTTCAATTTGAATAAAATATGTCACGTAATTTTTAAAGAAATATTTTTATAAATAAATGCCTATCAGATAAACCAGTCAATGAAACATTTTATTTTGTTACTTATTTATGTCTTAATGATACAAATTATTTTATATTGACACATAGTTATTACAATTTAACATTTATATTGCATTTCGTAAATATAATAGTAAATAGAATTCAAAAAAGAAAAGAAAAACATCAAACGGTAAAATAAATATTTAAAGTTAATGCGAAACGTGAAATCTCGAATGTTCATCTGACATTATTTCTTCAAAATTGGGTTCCAAATCACTTGCAGCAATCCTTAATACCGAGTGTAGATTTTCGTCAGTAATTTGTGATCGATATTTATTTTTCGTGGAAATCATTAAAGAAAAAGTTCTTTCACAAATATATGTCGAACCAAATAAAACAAGGTATTTTTGAACATAGTTCAAAAAATGTTTGAAATGTTCATCATTCAAAGCGCCATAGAAAGCACTCAATTCGTTTGAGTGAAAATTTTCTTTTAGTAAAATATTTGATTGTAAGTCAATTAGTTCTAGTTGAATTTCAACAGGGGCTTCTTGCACATCGAAATTGAAAGGTTGGCTAATTAATGATAAAGGTTTGTCAATAGCTTTGAAATCTTGAAATCTTCTTTGGAATTCAGAATGCAGGTCTTGTGTTATTGTACTATATTTAAAAAAATCTGTATTTTTCAATGATTCTCGCCGTGCTTGCAATGAGGGGAAATGATTTAATAATTTATTATTAAAGTTTTCAGCAAATAAACTTAGTTTTGTCATAAATGCTTTGACGTTTGAGTGCATATTGAAAGCGGATTGTTTTTTCCCTTGTAGATTTATATTTAGTTCATTCAAATATTTTACGATATCTACTAAAAATGAGAAATCGTTTAGCCAAGCTCTATTTTGCAATTCAGGAAAATCATGTAGTTTTTCTTTTATCGACAAGAAGGATACTATTTCATCAAGCAAATATTGAAATCTGTCCAAAACTTTACCAATGCTAAGCCATCTCACTTCAGTGTAATAAGGAATTTCATAGAAGTCACTTTCAATTTCTTTCAAAAATTCAACAAACTGTCGATGGTTTACGGCACGTCCTCGAATAAAATTCACAACTTTGGTCACAACAGTAACGACGTCATTCAGTTTTAAAACCTTTCTGCATAGCACTTCTTGATGAATAATGCAGTGCAAAAATAATATATCGTGTTCTGGTTGTAACTTTTTTACTTTGTCGCGAATTCGTTTAAGTAAGCCTACATTTTTCCCTGTTAAACTAGTACAACCATCCGTAGTGACGCTTACTATTTTATTCCAAGTTAAACTTACTTTAACTAAACACTCTTCAAGAGCGAGAAAAAAGTCTTCACCAGTAGTTGTATCTTTCATTGGATGCACACTAAGAAGTTCCTCGCTAATTTCGCATTTCTTGTTAATGCCGCGAATAAATTGACTTGTATCAGTAATATCGCAGGACTCATCTAAAGCCAGAGAACAATAGGTAAAATCAGCAATTTTAGTTCTTAGCTGGTCAAGTAAGTTTCCTGAAATATTTTCAATCCGTCGTACTATTGTTCTTCTTGAAAGGCTTACATTTTCAAAAATATGTTTCTTTTCAGGACAACATATCTCCGACACTTGTACCATGCATTGTTTAACAAATTCTGCTTCAGAAAACGGCTTACATAACTTAGCAATTTTGTGTGCGACAACATATGTACATATTTCGTACGGATTGTGCTTATTTTTAGTATATGTAGGTGTTTACGAGTGATATAAGGCTATTGGGCAACCGCACACTAAATACTAACCTCAATGGTGGTGTGGAAACTAAAAATTCCAGACCTTTGATTCAAAAATACCCAATTCATGTTTCTACCGGTGTGGCAATATTGGAAAATGTTATAAAAAATGCACATTTTTCAGCGCTCTCACGAGAAAAAGAGTTTCACATCTAGTCATCTATGGCATATGCCTTACTCACAGGCATTTCGAATCTAGCGCGGTCTCCTTTGTGTTTGACGAAAAAACCGCCCTGAGAGCGATCGTCGCCAGCGACCCGTGTGAAACACACGAGGATTTTTTAAGCTCACGACATCGTCCACACTAGGAGACCGACCGCCCATTTTATTAAGACTATTATATATACAGTACGCACACTAATAATGCTGATGTCAACAAAATCTCATAAAAGAGTTTAAAAAAATTTATGTGCGGAATTTTTCAACGGGCCGGATAAAATTAGCAAGAGGGCCGGATCCGGCCCGCGGGCCGGCTTTTGCCCACCCCTGCTGTAGACGGAAGTATTTGAAATTTTTTTATTTTTTCTCTATTTTTTCAACTTTGACATAATTTTTACGATATTATCCGATATTGAGGATTTTTATTAGTACACTACTGTTATAGAAAATTTAATTTTGCGTCGAATGAGCTATATTTGACTGTAATTGAATTAAAATTAATAGAGTTGTGTGAGTTTTAAGATTTTTTGTTTTTTTTTTTTTACTAATTTGGTATGTAGGTATAACTTACGCTAATGGGAATAAGGGCGCGTTTTGAAGCATGAAAATGATAACAAGTGTCATTATAAACACATAATATTTATTGGAGTGCAGTGCAGCACTGTATGGTATGGTACGGTGCAGTACACAACGGAACTTGTTCCAAACTTAAAAATGCATTGGAAACGGCCCTTTGGAGTTTAGTATGGTACGGTACATTTGCCATTCTCTTCATCAGTTTTGAATACTTCTCTGTAATAAATTTGATCATCATCATTCATCTGAAGTCGTCATCAACTAAATTCCATTGTTTAAATCGAGAAGCGAGAAAGTTTTCTTCATCATCAGGTTTATTGTTATCAGTTTGATTATCATCAGCAATGAGTTGAACTTCCTTCAGTTCATGACCTGCAGTTGAGTCAATCATATCGTCCAAGACTAAGGGGTTCTTAACAGATGCAACATCAGCATACTTTATGAGCTTTCGAGTTTTATAATGATGACCGTTTACGTCCGTTTTACAAAAATAACAATCATCTGGTTTTTATGATAAGGCTGATGATACCACATCAACATTTCAATGAACACTCAGTACAAGCAAATTCCGGTTCATACCAGCGGTCAGAAGTAGTATATGTAAGCTTAAAGAAATCGTTGTAGCCATCAACCAGAGCTTTATTACTCTGTAACTTCAAACAATGTTTTTGATCCACAAACCACATATGAAACAAAACTTATTGCGATTATCGCACATTTCTTTCTCACAAATTGAAGCAAAACAAAAAAACTTTGACGTTTTAATAAGGTTAAATTATAATAACAAACTTCTTTTGTTAATCAATGTACAGTGTGAACTTTGGTAGACTTGGGAGCTTTTTCATATATTGAAAAAAAAAAAATGTGTGGTAATATGTAAGTTGTATGCAGTGTACTCTTATGTATACATATATATCCAATAAATATTACGTATCTATATTATAATAACGCATCAAAACACGTCCTTATTCCCATTTAGCGTAAGTTATACCTACATACCAAATTAGTAAAAAAAAAAAAATTAAATCTTAAAACTCACACAACTCTATTAATTTTAATTCAATTACAGTCAAATATAGCTCATTCGACGCAAAATTAAATTTTCTATAACAGTAGTGTACTAATAAAAATCCTCAATATCAGATAATATCGTAAAAATTATGTCAAAGTTGAAAAAATAGAGAAAAAATAAAAAAATTCCAAATACTTCCGTCTACAGTCTCGTCAGTTGTCATTTCAGAAAAATTGTCAACACCCTATCAAAAAGGCTTGTTTTCGTTCATTCGAACTAAAAAAACTAATTCGAAATCGGATGGAAATTGGCGAGGTTAGGAGTGATTCTTCACATCAACCTACTGAAAAACGGTTTTATGGCCATAAAATGAGATTTTGGGGGTGTATTAGAAATTTCTTCTATTCCATTTTTTTTAGTTTTTCTATACCCACAAATTGTGCTAATATAGGTCTCCATAAAAGTATATTTAATTTTTGTTTTTTTTGTCACACAGTGTTATCAATTCGAATTAGCCGGCGCGAATTTCCATAGGCATCACAAGACAACCTCGTTCTCTTTCAAATTGGCAAGATCTTGCAATCCGGTGTCGTAAAGTAATTGACGCCAACTTTTTCGCCTGGTTTCAATGAAGTGTCGCACGATTTTATCCTATCTTTCCTTTTCATTTTGCATTCTGGGAGACGAACAAACTTAAGGGATTATACACTTGTAATTTTCAAAAAATCGATTTTCTTTTCATTTTCGGAATGTATATATACTTGAGTATATCCTCTGAAAATTTCAATTCGATTCGCTAAATATTTTCTGAGATATATCTGTAATTGTAAACACGTTTTTGAGTGTCGAAAAATAGGAAACGGAGTAGCAGCTGCATTCACTGCCCGCACTACCTGCGATACCTTTGGCCATTATTTTTTCGCTCGAAACGCGAATTCAAGAAATTCATAGTATACCTGAAGGTAAAATTTAGTTATTTAAACTTTTAGGCATCAGTATTAAATAAATTGTGTCAGTCTATGCAGCTCTGTAGCGTTGTAAAGTCGTTAGTTCTGGTCAACTTACTGTTCTTGCTTTTTCATTATATGTTTTATTAAATTTACTTTAACGCGCTCTTTTCTCCAAGTTTTATGGCACAACAAAAACAGTATTGCCTGTTAACTTTCTTAGCAAAAGTTTTCATTTCTATGCTCATTTCGTACTTTTGCTATGGAATTTGAGTTTTCAAATAAAAAGTAGCCTTTCTAATGTCCTCTTGGACGGATTTACTAAGTAGCTCAAAATGACCGACACAAGGTGAAAATTAGACACCTAACATAAATAAATAATTGGTGCGTACACTTCTGTTAGGTGTTTAGCCGAGCTACTCCTCCTATTTGTGGTGTGCGTCTTGATGTTGTTCCACAAATGGAGGGACCTACAGTTTCAAGCCGACTCCGAACGGCAGATATTTTTATGAGGAGCTTTTTCATGGCAGAAATACACTCGGAGGTTTGCCATTGCTTGCCGAGGGACGACCGCTATTAGAAAAATGTTTTTTTTAATTTTGCTTGCACCAAGATTTGAACCTAACACACCGAAGACACCTAACATCACCTTTAACAATTGCTTCGAGCTGTTTTCCCATATGAGAATTTACACATTTTTTCTTAATATTTGGTCATACGTAGAGTTGCTCTTTTCCCCAAGGATTTTTACATTTTTTCCCCTATTTTGTCATGCGTAACATAATTTTCCCACTTTCTATCAGTCATACATAACTTGCTAAATGCTTTCATTCTTACATTAAAATTTTCGTTTTTGCATCTTTTTTCTGATTTTCCATCTTTGCTTCCATTTAAATTCCAAATAGCTTTATTTTGGGCGGCTATTTAATTTTGCATTAAATTTAATAACTCCATTTTAATTTGTTATTACCCATTTGCTTCACATTCAACATACATACATATGCATGTCTTTCAGCCTTTTCAAGTTCCCCTCATCCTTTCTGGCATCTGTACTTTTATTCACAGAATAATATCCTTTTGTGCCTTTAATGATGTTGGGAATTGCCAGCAATGCCGTTGGGCTTTTACTGCCGCCCCTTGATGTATAAAACGGCTTGTGCGAATTTGTATGTATTAGAATACATATCTACATGTGCAGATCTCTACATAAATTATGCAGTAGTAATGTCTATGTTAAACCAGTGGGTACGCGTCGCAGACATCTTGCCTACTTCCGTTTCCAGCTGTACATAATACACAAATATAATTTTCTTAATATGCTCGCCTTTGAATTCGTTTTTATTTGCTCAACATTCGACCCTAATAACAATCTTCCGCATCATCTGCATTCACTTTCTATGGCGGCTAAATAATTTCGCTCCATCTTTTATTAATTTGCTAGAATTTCAGTCATAAGTATTTTGGCTTTTGTCCCTTTGTACTTCAACCGCGTTTGCCTCTCTTCACAGCTCGCACATTTCTTTGCTATTCTGTTTCATTGCCAATTCTCCTTCTATTCCCTTATGTATTAGCGCTCGGCCAGTTGCCTTTTTTATGCTTTAAGCAACCCTTTCATGCGATTTTTCGCACTACTTCAGTTGTTGGTCGGCCTTTGTTCTTTGACTTCTGATTCTTCATTTGCTTTAATTTTTGTGGACTGTTTTTTTTCTTTTCTTCGCAAAGCACTCACTTTTAGCTTGTTTAGTTTTAGCCTTCAACCTTCTAATTAATTTTCCTTACTTTTTTCTGTTTGGGCAAGCTAACTGTTTATAAATACAATATGAGCACAAAGGTTTTTTCCTTATTTTTCTTCCGTTTGCGCTTCATGTTGTTTCCTTTCATAATTCATAAAAATATTAAATTACTCAAAGGAACTCAAATTATTCATAAATGATTGTCATAGTTGTATTCAATTTGTGGAACGCCGGAAATGAGACAAATGGCAGTGTCAACTGAATGTTATGAACTTGTAAATTTTTCTTTTTAAACTGCGTGGATGCTCACTAACATAAAAAATGGTTTGACGGCAATTAGGAAAAATAATTGTTTGTTGAAAAGGACAATTTGGAAAATATTTGCATAAAAAGCGACTTAAAAAAGCAACAAAAAGTAGTATTCATATTTATAAGGGTGATTGCCGGTAGGTACAGGCGCAGACAACACAATGTTTGATGAGATGGCCCTAGTGGTGTTCGAGATTTATGATATTTTGTGTGACTACAAATATCGTGGATGATGAAACAGTAGGTTTTATGAGCTTTAATAGGGTTATAGACATCAAGTCGCGAATAAATAACCCCTGCTTGCTAGCTGAAGTCAAATGAAATGGATGCAAGCGCTTCGGCGCTGAAAACATTCCAAGTGCTATCTGCTGCTGTTCGTAGATGCCTCCTGGTGCTTCTCTGCGTAGAAAAATGCAAACGAAGAAGGATTTGGCTTCACTTGGGCTTTCTAATTGCCTTGAGTTAAACAGATACGACTGGCTTGCTTTGTTGTACTCAGCCAAAGTTGCTAATCTAAACCACTTTTTTAAATTATCCAAAGAATTACTTTCTGCGTAAAATCAAAATGAAGTCACATAAAGAATAATGTAATAAAAAATTGTTTATCGTTCTTTATGTGCGTCTCTTAATTCATGCGTTATTATTTATGAAATAAATCACTTCATTCCATTTCTCCACTTAATTTTCCTCTCCCGCAAACGGCATAAAACACTTTTAAATTTTAGCACCGTTACTGGTTTGCGTGAAAATGAGATTAGTGTAAACAGTAAATTTCGCTGTAAATCCTTTACATAACCACATGCTTTCACATCCATCAATAACCGCTTACTCTTTTCACCTTCAACAATTTTTGCTATGGGCCTACCCGCCGTACTATATGAGCAACACACATTGAATGGCAGCGGATGTGCAACCATTTGTACAGGTGCATGTGTGTATGTGCATGTGTAGTTATGAGAAGAAGGATTTAGCTGTAAGTTATGCATAATCTTACAATTTGTTTATTTATTCATAAATTGTTTACAGGCAAATTGATGTGAATATGTAAATACACGCACACAACCGTATGCTTCTAAGTCCACAGGTATGTACATATACCTATGTATGTATGTACCTGGTGGGTATGGTTATTTTGCAAGCGCATTAGAAGGCTTTAATATCCTGCCAGCACATTCGCCCTTGCTCCAATTTTTATGTCAGATTGCGTTATTTGGTTGCCGTAGATTTGAATGGTTAAACGTAAATGGGGTCACATGTGCGAGTTCGTTCATTGGAAATGTGTTAATTTGTGCAAATGTGTGCATGAAGTCGTATAGGTTAATGCAAGGACTATTTGGGAGCTGCTGCTGGAGCAGTGAAATTTTTAATTTCCTCTTGAAACCACAAATCATGAAATAAAAACATTTGATTGAAGACGGAAAATAATGAATGCGAAAAAATTTAAGATCAGATATTAGAAAAAAAGAAAAATGAAAAGAGATAAAAAAATTACAAAAAAATTAAAGAAAAAATTAAAGAAAAAATGAAAGAAAAAATTAAATAAATAATGAAGTCAAATAAATTAAATAAAAAGTCAAGGAAATTCAGTAATTTAATTAAATGATAATAGAAAAGAATTGAAAAACTTATAAAATTAAATTAAATAAAAGGGAAAGACAAAATAAATAAATAATAAAAAATAAAAAAAAATTTTTTAAAATGTAATGATATAAAATAAAGTAAATTGAAATAAATAATAAATTAAAGTAAAATTAAATAAAATGAAATAGATTAAAAGAAAATTAGTTGAAATAAAACAAACCAAAATAAAAGAAAATCGAATAAAATAAAACAGAATAGAATAGAATAAACACAAGAATAAAAATAGTTAAAATACAGTAATTTGATAAACAAATAATATTATATTAATAAAATAAGCTAAAATCCAATAAAATGGAAGGAAAATTGAAAAAAATTTAAACAAGGAATAAAATAAGATAAGGAAAATTAAAATAAATAAGTTGAAATAAAAGAATATAAATAAAAAAACAAATGAATAAAAAAATAAATAAATAAAAAAATAAAACAAAATAAACTGAATAGAATACAACAGAAAGAAAAAAAATTAAGCGAGAAATAATATAAAATAGAGTAAATTAAGATACATATGGTGAGATAATGTAATATAAATAAATAATTAAATAAAGTAAAACAAAATAAGCTGAAAAAGAATACAATAGAACAAAAAAAAAATTAAAAAAGAAATAAAATGAAGTAAATTAAGATAAACCAGATTAAATAAAAGAATATAAATTAAGAAAAAATAATAATAAATAATAAAATAGAAATGTATATAAAAAAATATTTAAAAAAATAAAATAAAACAAAATAACCTGAAAAATAATTCAACAGAAGGAAAAAAAATTAAACAAGAAACAAAATAAAAGTAAATTAAGATTAATGTAATAAATAGATAATTACTTGGCATGTCGAAAAAGGTATGGAAGGTAAAAATTTTGATGAATGGCATGAAAGCTGTGAAAGATTACAGTAAAATAAAAACTAAATAAAACAAAGATGATCGAAAATTAATAAAACTGAATATAGCTAAATGATATTGAATACGACGGGGTGGAGCCGTTGAAGCTCTCGCTAATTTAGTTGTGATGTTGTTGTTGTTGTAGCAGTAAGAGAATCCCGTCAGCGTAGTAAAACTAGCCCTGTCTAGTGAACAGTCTTTAATTGTGATCTCGTTTATGGGTTGCTATTTTGGCTAAAGGTGCACTATGCGTTCAAAAACTGCAGTAAATAGTGCATCTGTAATTTCCTTCTCTAATTCTAGCTTAGACTCCACGAAAATTCCGGTCTTTTGCACAAAAAACAGAAAAATATAGTAAAAGAAAGTAGACGATTGTTCGTCTGTACGCATGAGATTAGACTCCCTTCTCATTAAGCTCCGTGACTACTTCTCAATTCAAAGCGTCTCAGCTTGTTAATGATGAAGGAATGAAGTTTTTAAAATGAACTCAAGGAACATTCGGACCTGAAAGCTGTCCCTTTACAGTTAGAAATATAGTTTGTGGCCTTTAAAGCACTTATAACCTATATAACTCCTATAGTATAGCCCCCATTTGGTATAATTTTTTTCCTTTAACTTCTAATAGAGCAGAGGGCGTCAACTATGCCTCTTCGCCAAAGGACACGGGTTTGAGCTACATATCCCAGTTCATTCCACGTAAGACCAAGAGAGTTCATTCCAGCTTCTGTTGTGCGTCTCCTGGTGGTACGCGGCCTATCCAATCCTCGGCTAGCTTGCTGGAAGGAGTCCCAACGCATGGTCTACCTAACAACATTTTCACCATTTTTTCTAAGCGTGTGTTCTATTCACTGCTACTTCCTTTTTGCGATTTTCAGTCTCCACGTCAAGCTGGTTAGCTTTTCTTAGCAAGTCCGAGTTGAGCATTGTACGGGATCAAAAAATTCCCAAATACGGCGCAGGTAGCGGCTGACAAGTTTTTGCGAGCGTCTTGTGATTGCCGTGGTTACTTTCCATGCGGTCCAATCATATAGAACATAACAAATTTGACATGAGTGTTCAATATGCGCAATTTAGTATGAAGGCTGATGCTGTTATTTTGCCACAAAGGTGCTTGGATGCCAAAAGATGAAATAGCTTTACTAATCCTACATTCAACATCTACCTCAGAGCCGTCTCCGGGGGTGACAATGCAGCCAAGGTAGCAAAATTTCTCAACAATTTCGTACTGTTCTACGCCTACTGGAAGAAATAGAATAAGGTATTCTCACTAAACAACTTCGACACCACAGTTTATACAGATGGCAGTAAAATGGATTGTGGTGTTGGAGCTGGCATATATTCTCACAGACTTAAAATTGAAAAATTGGTGCGTCTCCCTAATGCTTGCAGTGTCTTTCAGGCGGAAGTACTGGTACCTGTCATGTCCGATCGACTGTCGCAAACCCTTCTGTCATTAAGCAGAGGGGAGTGCAGACGGCTGGTTGGACTGATGACGGGCCACTTTCTGTGGGCAAAGCACATGGAAAGGTTGGGCATCTCAGACAGTGTACTCTGCCCAGCTTGTGAAGAGGAGGATGAGACGGCGGACCACTTCCTGTGTGTCTGCTGCCCCGCCTTCGCTCGAGTCAGGTTTGAGGTCTTTGGCACTGATGTGTTAAGAAGCGACCATCTTGGCTCCTTGGCACCACAAGATCTACTCCAAGTGTAGTACAATGGATTCAATTAATGTCTGAGTGCTGCACTTGCTAGTTGTCCCGACAAAAAAAAAAAAAACTGGCAATTGGGGAAGCTTGTAGGCTACTAATCGCATATCCCTCTTTTAAGGGCAATATCGCTATTCTTTCGGATAGCCAAGCAGCAATTCAGGCACTAGATATGGCGACAACAACCTCAAACCGGGACATCGGAGCATTGAAGGTAATGAAAAACCAGATGAACTGGCAAGAAGGGGATCTGCCATGAATAACGCTCTTGCAGAATTGGTATTCACACCATTAGGTGCAGTCAAGAGTACAATTTCCCTAAAATACCTCCGAATTGCGGATTGTAGATGGAGAGACCAGACGAAATGCAAAATTACCAGAACGTTATGGGCCACCTATAACCTCAAACAATCGTCAACATTAATAAGCGTGAAACGAAGGGACGCCTGGAGACTAACGGCAGTCATAACTGACTTTTGGTTTGTGGGACAACAATCAGCCAAAATGGGCTCACAAAACACACTGTCACAGTTGTAAACAATCAGAGAAAAAGGAAACGACTGTGTACATTTCCTCTGTGAACGCCCTGCCCTATGGAAGGACAGAATATTAACCCTGGGCAAACCGCTGTTCGAGAGTCTTGAACAGCTGTCTGGCTTAGATGTCAACAACTTGATAAGGTTCCTGAACTGCACAGACTGGATAAAGTCATGCCGTAAATAACTGGTAAACAAGTTGGTAACGAGGATGTGCCAAAAAAATGGTGCGGAAGCGCTAGTTGGATTCTGGAAGAATCATCACTTAAACCACGCCCACTGTAATCAGCTCTGATGTGACCTCATTGAAATGCAGCACTTTCGTTTTCTTAGCGTTGATCTTGAGGCCGGTACTTTGCAGATTTTCGGCATGGGTTAATAAACAGTTTTAGCTTGCAAAAGTTTATAAGCTAATAAGCAGATGTTATCCTTGTATGCCAGGTATCTGAGAAATCGATTGCTTATATGCCACTGAATCCCTTTCTGCTGATTTTCATTACAGAAAGCAGCGGACATGACGTTTTCGATGACAAGAAGAAACAGCATTAATATCCTCTAAAGCTTCTGTAATATCTATGAGAACCAGCTCTGAGCCTGATACTGGGGCAGTAGCGGATTTAAGAAGTGAATAGACCAGTGAATAGAATTAGTGACGGCATCAATACCTTTGACAAATGCTGAGTAATGCGCATAGCAGTCATTGGGTTTTGCGTCGTTAGCATTCTACGAGTATAAACATCTTCCATAGCTCCTCTGCTAACATCTATCCTTTCTGTATCTTAACTTGATTCTATTTACAATTTCTGTTTTACAATTTCACTTTCAAAATTTCATAAAGCAAATCATTGAGCTCATAAGCAAAGCACAAAAAAAATATATATATAAATCACAGTGGAGTGGAAATGATAAGCGCACCTGAGACGAAGGCAAAACATAAAAAAATTAACGAGAATCGAATGAGAAAAGGTGCTGCGGAATGATATAAAATTGCATATAAAATTATATTGACAGCTAAAAACGTGCGAATAGAAAATAATAAAAAAAATTTCAAGTATCAATAATAATTCAGTAAAATCGAATTTTTCTTCTAGTATATCGACCGAACCCTTCCTTAGAATAACTTATCCAAAATATTGTACGAACGAATATATGTACGATTGAAAGCGACCTTCCCTTATGACCTTCAAACTTTATCTTCTGCTTTGACTTGTTCCTTTTCAAAGCGTAAAGTAAAAATATTTATGCGCTTGTATATGTGAGATTTTTGTTTACTCATCATTGTTGCAGCATTTTATCAATGCGACGGTCTGACAAGTTATCCATATCACAAAATCTGCCCGAGTGAATTCCTTTGCTATTGAACTTTTTACACAGAAAAAAAAACACACATTCGTATGCGTATAAATATTTATTACCCTGTAGGGAAATTACTGAAATATAGGTAAACTGGCAAAACTTTGCGGATTGTGAAATATTTCGCCTCTAATTTTCGGAAGGTTCGAATCTTCGGAATTAGGTTCGAATTCAAAGCCATTCTTTATTCGTTGCGCTATGTCTATGTCGTCGTAAAGCTTATACAGCTCATCGTTCTATCGATTACGCTACTCGCCGTCACCAACGTGCAAAGGCCCAAAAATCTTTCGCAGAATCTTTCTCTCAAACACTATAAGGGATGCCTTATGGGATGTTGTCCTAGCTTTTGCCCCATTCGATAGCGCGGCCATAATGAGAGCCTTATAAAGTGTTAGCTTTGTACGTCGAGAGCGGACTTTGCTACTCAATTCCCTACATAGTCCAAAGTATGATATGTGGCACTTGCTGGCTAGAGTGACTCTCCGTTGGATATGAAAAACTGAAGCAACACAAATAAGCCATTGATCTCAAATCACCAGAAGCGCATTAGTTAGGTACTACTACGTATTCCTACAGGGTACCTGCAAGTATCAGAGCAAATGTTGTTATTCAACGCCAGTGCTCGAGCCCAGAAACCTTTGCCATCTCAATCATTTAACCCAAACATTCCGCCACACTCAAGCACGCAATCACTCATTCATTCCGAGTTCATTAATGCGATTGTAAGTTTGATTAACGTGAAAATTTGTATAGCCAACTGACACATACACATTCAAGTCGGATACACATTCGCGTGCAGACTTCGCATACTTATGAGCACAATTGTGTGGCTGCCACAAATGAAAAAGGATATTGCAAACCGCACTTTTAATGGGGAAAAATTGATGAATTGAAAAAGGAAAGCCCCAAAACATGCGTCCCTGACTACGAGCATACTTGTGTATGTATGTGTGCGAATGATGGTATATCAGGCCATTGACATTTGGGGGAAAAAGGTTGTAAAAATGCGGCAACTTGCAAATGACAGTCGTGCAAAGTAGATTAGAGAGCGAAGAAAAGAGTGAGCGAGACCAAGAGGGAAAGAGAAAAAGACATAGGGTAAAAGAGCGAAGAAGTGACGAAAGAAAAATAAAAGTTTGTGAACGAAAGCGGCACCAACTTTTCAAATTTAAAATATCTAATAAAATGTATCGCAAATTGAATGAAAATTTAAGTACGAAGAGAAAAATGATGGCAGAACCAAAGGATTTAAAACTTTACATCAGCTGGCATACTCAAGCATGGCTGCAGCCAAAATTAATTTCTTGCAGTATTTTGGGTGCTTCCTCCACTCGGAGGAAAGGTAACGAAAGTTAGCTGACAGCAGCCGCCTTAGCGGCAATAGTTTGCTGAATTGCCTCTCTCTGCTAGTTGACACTTCCTTCACCACCAGTCAGCTATCATCGCCTTTCATGATCTCTTTCAAACCGGCTTGTGATTAGCGAGGAAATTATCCTGCAACTGCTAAGTTTTCATAAACAATTGATTTAAGTGCGCAAAACAGGGAACTGCTGCTGGCTGTCGCAAAGAGACAAACCTGTTTTGTTTATTGTTTCTGTGGTCATTGTGTGACATTCTAACGTTTCCCTGCAGGGAAAATCTGAACTAATCACTTGCCCACTTACCCCCTTGATGACGGTTGCGGCATTTGTTTTCAAAATCTGAGCTCTGTGTCTAAAGCTATTCAAAGCTTACTCGCATTTTACAACCGGAGCGCCATGAAGCAGGAAGTTCGCTGCCGGTTCGAGTCGGGTTGGAAGATGATGCGAGTTTTTTCAAATTCAGTAACGCGAAGTAAGTTATTGTGTCACGTTTGAGTTCTAATAAAATTTAAATTAATTTAGAGCTATGTATTAAAAAGTAAATGCATCTTTTAGTGAAAAGCCAAAGTACTCAGTAAAAATTTTTAAAAATTTATGAACAGGTTTTTAATCTCAGTTCGATGGTGACTGTGCCAGTTGCCCAATTGTCCACAAGACGGTCATGCCAAACAAATATTATTCTTCTATTGTTAATAAAAATATTTCAAATTTTAAGTGTGCTGAAATGAGAATTATACGGATTATACCATGGCGAATTCATTTAAGGTGATGTTATGCAATTTTTTTATCTTTCACTTTCGTGATTTGATTTTTTCCTACTCTAATTGGAATTCGTGGCATTGCTTTTCTAGTTTTTTTCTCACAAGTAAATTGCTATAGAAGTAATACTAACTTACAGAAAAAAAAAACCAAAAACCCAAAAGTTCAGATCAACACATTTTTTTTCTACGAAGAGAAAAATGCTGACATAATCAAAGGATTCAAAACTTTACATCAGCTGACACATACAAAAAATTTATTTCGAGAAATCTTGAAAATTACTTGACAGAACAAAATGTAAATTTTCGAACTCGGCGGCCGACCGATTTTATATAAGACTTGAGTCGTCTGGCTCTTGGGTAAAAAAAAATATTATTTGTAAGCCAGTGCAAACGGCTGATTTGAGATTCAAACCACCAAATTGAGAAAGTGAAAATACAACCAAATTCCTTTTATGGAAATATTAATGGAGTAAATTATCAGTTTTTTTTGTATATCTATTTTGGACTATTCGTGGACGTATGGCGCAGAAGCGTGGACGATGACAACATCCGATGAAGCGACGCTAGGAGTGTTTGAGAGAAAGATTCTGCGGAAGAGCTTTGGGCCTTTGCACGTTGGCAACGGCGAATATCATAGGCGATGGAACGATGAGCTGTATGAGCTTTAAGACGACATAGACATATCGCTGCGAATAAAGATCCAGCGGCTTCGTTGGCTTAGTCCGAATGAATACAAACACTGCGGCCCTGCAAGTATTCGACGCGGTACCAGCTGGTGGTAGCAGAGGAAGAGGAAGGCCTCCTCTGCGTTGGAAAGATCAGGTGGAGAAGGACTTGGTGTTTCCAACTGGCCCTGGTTAGCACAAGAAAGAAACGACTGGCGCGCTTTGTTATACTCGGCTAACATCGCGTAAGCGGTTATTGAGCCACTCGTACTTCGTTAAAACCTGTAATGCTACGCATTTACTGATAGGCTGATCAGTCTGACATTTGACACTTCGTAGGACGTCGTCATGCTAAAAGTGCCAGTTGCTAATATTGTAAAAAGCGGCCGTCGTAGCCGAATGGATTGGCGCGTGAGTTCGAATATCCGTGCATGAAACAGCAAAATTATGGAAAAAGTTTTTTTTAAGGCAAGACAAGCAATGCCAGGCCTTCGAGTGAGTGTATTTCTGCCATGAAAAAGCTCCTCATAAAACAAAAACCATCTGCCGTTCGTAGTCGACTTAAAACTGTAGGAGGAGGAGCTCGGCTAAACATCTAACAAAAAGTGTACGCGCAAAGTATTACTGTTTTTTTCCATTTGGAAGTAAGCCTGGGTTCAAATCTTCATGCACGAAACACGAAATAATAGAACACGTTTTTTCTAATAGCGGTTGCCCCTCGCCAGGCAGTGGCAAGCCTGTGTAGGTATTTCTGGCAAGGAAAAGCTTCTCATGAAAAACCATTTGCCGTTCGAAATCTGCTTAAAGCTATAGGTGTCTCCATTTCTGGAACAACATTTAGATGCACACCACAAACGTAGAAGGAGGAGCTCTGCCAAACACCAAAATTTATATAGGTTCTAGCGAATCAGAGCTCGAAAATCGTGGTGTATTCTGGGCTATTCAATTTTTTATATTAATCAAAAAAATATTCTTTAGCAGCACGGAATGTCAAAGCGAGGGTTTGCTAGTTATATAATAAAGTACGAACGTAAAATTTATATTAAATTAAATTCACCTGCGCCTTTATTCAATTAATTTGTATATATCTTTGTTTGTTTAGCTTCGACAAAAAGTGAAAGAGCAGGCCAAAACAAAAACAAATCCCACTCTTAAAACGCATTTTAATCCAAGGCTTGTGATAACTAACTTCTCGGCATCAGCGCAAAAATGAATCAAAACAAAACAACAAATGAAACACAGGTAAAACGCTAACTCAATGAACTCTTTGATGTCAACAAATGTAGCCACAACAACAACAACACCAGCAGCTACAACAAAACATCCTATTTAGCTGAATAAATAAATAGTTTGCCGCTATGTAGCAAAATAAAATACGAGAATCAACAAAAGCAAAAAAAAAACAAAGCACGAAATTTATGATGCCAATGAATGCTGCTCTATTTTTTGAGCTAGAGCCGTATTGTGAATCTTACAAAATAGAACAGGCTATAAATCAAGTAGATCCAGAAAAAGTACTCAGTGACACTCGGTGGCTGCATTTCAACTTCAAAATCAGTGGGAAACAGCACAGGGATACAATTAAAGGGTGATCAGATTGGAGGTACTTCTTCCAATAGGGGGTTTTTGACAGATCACGCGTGACTACTGTCAAACTAAATACATAATTTTTTTTCAATGTTCATTGGCATTTCATCATGGGAAAACTTACCCCTCAACAACGTTTACAAATCGTACAAATGCATTACGAAAATCGACGCTCTGTGAAAAGTGTTCATCGCGTGCTCAGGCCAACTGAATGGACTATTCGGCAAACCAGTGGCAAAATTGAGAACAATATTACATTATTGGATGATACTCGACCTATTAAACCACGTATAGACCTAAGTAAAGATAATAGTACGGCTGTAAATCAGAGTTTCCTGAAAATCCGGGAGAATTGTTTCGGCGCAGATTTCAAATACTTGGTTTATCTTACGGACCTACTTTTGCGATTTTGCGCAAAGATCTTGGTTTGAAAGCGTATAAAATAAAACTAGTCTAAGATTTGAAGTCGGCTGATCTTCCGAAACGTTATAATTTCATTCGCGGGGTTCTTGAAAAACTCGCCGTAGATTCGCATTTTGGGACCCGAAATTCGTTCAGCGAAGAGACACAGTTTTGACTGATTTGGGTTACGTCAATAAACAAACTGAAGAGCAACCCGAAGCCATTCAAAAAGAGCCATAGCATCCATTGAAAACAACCCTTTAGTGCGGCCTATGGGCTGGAAATATCCGAGGCCCATTTTTCTTCAAAGACGAGGCTAGCGTCAATGCAATAGTGAATGACAAACGCTATCGCGCTATGATAAACGTCTTTGTGATGCCTGAAATTGAAGCCCCTGATCTCCACAATATTTAGTTCCAACAAAACGGCGGACGGCACTACTTGCCATACAGCCCGTGAAATCCATTGTTTCGTCATTTCGGTGGGCAATTTGTCTCTCCTCTCGGACCAGTGGATTGGCCACCAAGATCGTGTGGTATTCCACTTTATGACTTTCATTTGTGGAGGTATGTAAAGTCTAAATGCTTTGCGGATACAACAACTTCGATGGAGGCATTGAAAGCCAACATTACTAAAGATATTCACGACATACCGACCGAAGTGCTCCAGCGAGTCATTCAAAATTGGTGTTCACCGATGGCTGAATTACGGCACAGTTGCGGCCAACATTTGGAAGGGTTTATCTTTCAAAAATAAATATCATGAATGGTTCTACACAAAAATAATAAAGTTTGTCCAATCAAACTGAATTTCGTTGTTTTATTTCAATGTGAAATCTGATACCTCTACATAGATCACCCTTTATGTGTATGCATGTCGACTATCTTTTATTCCAGCAAGAGTTTTGCACAGCTGTGGTTTGGGTCTTTTGTCTTTACGAGCGTTGTTAATTCATCATTTGCTCAGGCACTCTTTGTACTCTTGTAATTGCTGGAAGTAACCAAAAATGCGAACAGCACAGAACAGCATCCTATACTCAAGCTAACTTTTCGTTGGATTTGATGATTCGTAGATATCAAACACATACAATATGTATACTTTAAGAGGCATAAGAACGTACATAAACACTAAGGTGAGTCAATTTGTATGGAATGATTTTTCTAGATTCGGTTTTTCAAGCAGGTTTGGTTGCTACATGACATTCTAAGAGAAATAGTCCATTCGAGCATAGCTCTAGAGTCAATTTTGAGCCCTCTGAATTTGAAAAGGCCCCCCTAATTAATATAAAAATTGTAAATACATTGTTAATTGTACAAAAAAAAGTTAAGAAAAAATATGTTAAAAGTACTGTAAAATTTAGTCGTTTTTGGTATTTTTTTTTAACTAAACTTTACTTTTCAGAGAAAAAAATTGCATACGGTTACTTTTCCTTTTACGATATTAAAAAGTACATGCAGTTTGGCAATGAATATAAAAAGAAGAAAAATACGCTTCCTGTTGAAAGTAAAAATGATGTAAAACCTAATAATTGTAAATGCATTGTTAATTGTCAAAAAAAAAAAAAAAAAAAAAATACCGATTAAAAAAATGCTAAAAAACTGATTTTTGAAATATCCTATTTTAAATTTAATTGCTTTTTGCGGTTTTAATCTAATTTACATATTGTATAAAAAAATTACACACAGTCACTTTTTCTCTTATAATAAAAAAAGTATGTATTTTTTGGTTCTTAAAATATAAAATAAGTATCAGAAATAAATTCTTCGTATCAAAAAAAATTCAAAAATGTTAAGTTTGTTTTGAAAAAAAAAGTTGGTCAGTATAAATTTTCATAATACTGAAAACTACCTTCTTTTAAAATTTGGGAGGTCAAAACTGAGCTTAGAGCTATGCTCTGGTGAGGCACAAAAGGCCTAAAGGGGTCCCGGTTGTCTAGAGCTTGGAAATTTAGGGTATGTTCATGAATTTTTTTTTACAATAAACGATATTTAAAATTTTGATGCTTTTTATTTAACTTATTTTACAAACAAAAATGAATTTTTTTTTTAATTTTAATAATTTAAAAAATGGCGTTGAAGTTGACCGTCCTGAAAAATTGGACCTGGACGGTGTTGTCGATTTTGGCTCTTCTATTTATATAAAACATATAAGCCAAAAAATTATTAATGTCCCGTACTAGAATTAAAAAAAAAAATTTACAAAATGGCGCGGTTTTGAATTTGACACTCTAAAATCGTTTTTTTTTCAGTTTTTTAATCAAAAAAATACGAAATAATTGAAATAATAATTTGATTCAAGAACGGGCGATAGCCATTGATGTTGTGAAAACGACGATTCGATTGAATTGTTTTTTTTTTTTTGTTTTGGCCGAAAAAAGTCGCTTCGAGATAAATGAGTTTAAAGTTTGAGGTACAGCAGCGCGCGGACCGCTCTCTACCTAGTTAATGGGCTGTAGAAGCTATAATATTGGGAGTCCCGCATCGAAATTTCACAGTGTATTCTTCAAATATTATGCTATCGAAATATCGAAAAAAAAATCCATTTTTTGAAACTTCTCGACCACCGGGTACCCTTAAGGTTGAAGTGCAAACCTCTCGCTCTTTTCATTTCATGCTCTAGTAGACTTTGTTTCCTGGAATTTTATGTAGAATCCGTATCTACTTAGAACGTTGTCAAAAAAAGAAGAAAAATGACCCACCCTAATAAACATTTTTGTATGTAAATATGTGTATAAAAAAGCCATTCCGAGAATTTTGTTCGCATCAACGTAAGTAATTACCTATTAAATTTCACGGCCATTACTATTACGACCTTTTTCGACATTCGATTACGGCATATTTTGCCCAATCATTGGTTGTTGTATAAACACATAAGAATGCAAGAAGTGTTGCACAAACATACTTTGTTATATTTGATATTTGGCCGAGCCAATTCAACATATTATTATTCAGGACATATTTTGTGAAGAATGAAATAAAGTGAGAAAAACAAATTTTGTTTTGTATGCATTGACATTATTTATTAAACAAGATTTTAGGCATGTGGCAGCCTTAGTGGTGATCGTAGAAGGACATTCTCTCAGGCCAATTTTCTAAAATGGACTACGATTTTTCACTCACTTCATGTGCATCGAGCTTCTGTCTAGGTAGGTAGGTAGGTAGGTGGGTTGGGTGATCGTCGTAGCGACACACTTAGACCTTTAATAAACGAGTAGAGCTTCGTTTGTTTTAGATGCGCTTTGTCCGCTACATCAGTTAAAAATGCTGAAAAAAAGTGTGCTTAGCCTCCTCATAGCTAAGTTTTCACACTCACATAAAAGGTGTCTGACTGTTTCCTCTTTTTCTGTATTAAGACAGCTTCTACAGAAATCGAAGTACGGGAGCCCTAACCTTCTAGCGTGGCTGCCTATTAAAGACTGACCAGTTAGTACGCCTATCATTTTTCTTATAGGTACTCTGTTAAATCTTAACAGGATTTTCGATCGACCGCTTTTCCAATTCGACAATGTCTGTCTGCTTAGTTCGCATGTTGTGAGGTTTTGCCAGCTTTTATTTACCTTTTTGATGGTCTATAGGTCTATAAGTAATTTACAAGTGGCTATAGGCATGGGTATCAGCGTCTTGTCCGGTTGGAGATCGAGCGTTGTACCGGTTACTCCGAGTTTATCGGAGTAAACCCCTCCACCTACTTTGTTGTCTAGTTTTAAGCCATCTCTATAGATATTTATATCATATTTCTTAACAATAAGCCCGTTATCCCATTCCTTTTGGGAAGGAAATACTGTGACGAAGGATGTATTTAAGTTGATATCCTTGGTCTTACAGAAATCCGTTGTGCCAGGAATGCAGGGGAATTTTTCTAAAATTGAAGAAAGTCCTCTCTGGTTCGTTCTGAGTAGGCCGATTTCTCTTAGTCTGAGAGCTGCTTTGGCATCAAGATACATTGTCTTGTTTGTTTTTGAGTCATCTCAATATACAGTAGCGGACACGGAAATCTTGATACTAGTACAGCGATCAATTACAGCTGCATTTTGAGGGATGAATTAGGCTTACAATTTTGTTTTACATTATTTGAAAGTGCATTTGGTAGGTTGTGAAAAAAGTGGAAAATGTTAAACCATAAAAAAAGCGAACATTTTAACTTTAAGTCACGAAAACTACACTCTTTGCGAAATTAGTGCTTAAGTTAGATCTAGCAAGGTTATAATTTTCCCTCTAACTAAAAACAAGCACCCTTTTTGGGTGATTGGCCGAACTACTCCTCCTGTTTGTGGTGTGCGTCTTGATGTTCTTCCACAAATGGAAGGACCTACAATTTTAAGCCGAGATTCCGAACGGCAAATGGGTTTATGCGGAGCTTTTTCATGGCAAAAATACACTCGGAGCTTCGCCATTGCCTGCCGTGGGGGCGTCCGGTATTAGAAAAAAATTTTCTACTTCCAAGCATTAAAAATGTTAGGGTTGCTTAAAAAATACTCCAATTGAAGCCTGTTAAGAATTATAAAAACTTGTTTCCTAAATATCAATTAACGTATATCGGCTCTTAAAAATGATTTCGTCATATGTTTCACGTGTGCAAAAATACAATAAAACTGTTTAAAAATCTAGATTCCGTCCGTATATCAGTGAATTTCTAGAATTTTGCGTAATGGTGTAACACAAATACAGCCTTTTTTGCATTCATACAGCCATTTTGTCTGCCTGCTTCAGATACTTTAACACGCGCGTACATACACACTACACGCACACACATACACACATCCACACATGCTTCCATTTGACTGATTTTTGCTGACTCAAACTTCCTTCTGTTTCGACAAATCCATTCGTTTACTTTTCTATTCTACGCTAAATAAAACCACTTTCACTTTCTTCTCTTCGTACCAGCATTCTCTTTCATCTTCGCACTTCGCTTTCATGCGGATCTAATCGACCCATCTGCCCCATCTGTCTTTAGGAGCATCTTGTCTCAGTAATTGAAGTGGAATGGGTTCACATTTGAGAAAACTCAAGTGGGGAGTGTTGTTTGATGTGCAGAAAATTATCGAAAATCTATTAAGCGATCAAACGCATCTTTGCTTGCTTGTTTGATATTATTTAATCAGCTTTTTACTTATACAAATATCGAAATGGTTAGAACTTATAATTTTCAGCATGGAAGAATGTTTACCATTCACAGTAATTATTTTCATGAGGGTATGACTTTACGGGAACAAAAATTTACGCGTGTTGTTTGAAAAATAACGTGCAACAATAAAAACTACTTAATTGTTTGGGGTAAATATTTTTTGTTTTTCGACATAGTCTTCTTTTAGGCTTATAAATACACCTCGTTCAACGCCAATTGTGTTGCCTTTTATTCCTGAGTGATCCGGAACCCAGGAAAGTACACTTTTATTTATTGTACTAAGTTGATTAGGTGCCACAACAAGTCCTACTTTGGACTGAGTAGGCAACTGAGCAGTAAAGTCCTCTCTCGACGAACAAAACTAACACTCTACAAGGCTCTCATCATTCCCGTCCTAACGTATGGCGCTGAAGCGTGGACGATTACAACATCCGATGAAGCGACGCTTGGAATATTTGAGAGAAAGATGCTGCGTAAGATTTTTGGACCTTTGCACTTTGGTAACGGCGAATATCGCAGGCGATGGAATGAAGAGCTGTATAAGCTTTACGACGACATAGACATAGCGCAGCGAATAAAGATCCAGCGGCTACGTTGGCTGGGACATGTCATGAAAGTATTCGACGCGGTACCAGCTGGTGGTAGCAAAGGAATAGGAAGGCCTCCTTTGCGTTGGAAAGATCAGGTGGAGAAAGACTTGGCTTCATTTGGTGTGTCCAACTGGCGCCGGTTCGCACGAGAAAGAAATGACTGGCGCGCTTTGTTAAACTCAATCAAAATCACGTAAGCGGTTATCGCGCCAATGAAGAAGAAGAAGTTGATTAGGTTGAACTAATTGACTTCATAGCGACACCAGCTGGAGTTCATTAGCTATGTGTTTTGAAATAGTTCATCCGAATGGTGCCTGTTTCAATTCCGAATTTAAGGAGACATTTCCAACCTACTATCTTCCAATCCATCAAACAGTGGTGCCCCCAAATATTTCCATCCTATTTTGAATAACGGAGGACATCTGCAAAGGAGATGCTCTACAGCTTTCCATGAGCCCTGCTCCTTTAATTTCTGTACTCCTCGCAGTCCGAGATTCCTATCTTATAAACTTGCGCTGTTATTAGGTGTTACAAAGTACCACGAATACTTATGACCAAGCGCGAACAAAAAGGGGGAAAACAACCGGCTTCAGTTACAGAATTTATTCAAGTTAATTCGTAGTTCTAACATTTATTATGTCAAGTCTTTGTAAAGGTAAAAAAGGAGATAATGGCAAAAGAGAGAGAATTAAATATGCGTTTGGAATGTAGATTTATTTCCGCACAGATTGAAATTGCTTGAATTTCTGCCTGTTCTTTGCCCATTGGTTCGTGCTTGGTCCATATACTCTCGCACCGTCTCCAGTGAATCATTCGGGACAATCGCTATGATAACCAGGCTCTCACTTTATTTCACAGAACGCGTAATTCAAGTGAGAATTTTTCGGTTGTGATAAATGAAACTTAAAGCGGTCGGTTCATACTCTTGAGTATTGACGCTCCTTATCTGGTTTTTGCAAATTCACCCTTCAAACAACCAATTTACCAAGTATTGAATTTTTCCATTGAATCAAAGAAGCAAATTTTTTTTTAATGTTGTTGTTTGCTTGGGTTGAGATTTTCATGTTATTTGACATACACGTGTCACGCAGGAGACATTGTGAAAGTATGTATGTGAGATAGTGACATAAAAGCAACAATAATACTATATGCAGCAACAATAGCGAAATTAAAGTACAAGACAAATACTAAAGCTTGAGT
The DNA here is from genome assembly GCF_027943255.1 of Anastrepha obliqua. Classification (NCBI taxonomy): domain Eukaryota; kingdom Metazoa; phylum Arthropoda; class Insecta; order Diptera; family Tephritidae; genus Anastrepha; species Anastrepha obliqua. The sequence continues at coordinate 114,477,056 of NC_072895.1, forward strand.
GAGCGACGCTTTGTTGAGTAGCTTAAGAGATATACCGTTCTCTGAAAGAGTTGGTGGAATGAAGGACGTGAGAGACGTAGCGTGCGAATATGCAAACATGCATGTTTGTGTGGGCAAGAATTTGAGCATGTGCTTGTGCTATGACAGTCAGATTGCCCCATGGCTGAGTGTGTAGTATGCTCATATTTTATGCATGAGTATGTGTGTCAATGTAAATATTTACAAGTCCATGTATGTGTAACCGCTGGCTGGACTAAACGCAAATACTAGATAAACGCCACTGAAGGGTTCGCTCAACGCCAACTGCCAAGTGTAAAGTCGCAACCAGTTTTGGGGAAGGCTCACGGATATATCCACTTGGTGATGTATTGGTAAGCACGAGCAACTCGTGCTAACCGACCAACAACATCACATTATTTCAACCTCCACAAATGACACTGGCGTTGTGATGACTTTATACTCCTATTATGTAAATATGTACACATCCATACTCGTGGGAACATATGTATATATGCACGTGAGTGTTGTAGTTGTGCTTGCGTCGGTTTGTTGTCATTTTGAGACGCTTGTTACAGCGTTACAACTACAAACAGTTATGTCTAAACTGCTGATAAATTTGTAAATAATTTCGCAAGGGCGCACGGTAGATTTGTGCTTAGGTGTGTCGGTGTGTGCATGCATGCGTGAATCTGTGCACACCGCCAAGAAAGTGACAAGCAGGCAAGTGAGTTGGAAGATATACTACTTATAGATCTATGTGTGTATGTGTGTGATATGGTCCTGCTCACGTTGGGCTGTCACAAGCAGTAAGGGACAGCGGAAAGCAATAAAAGAATATAATAAAAGCGCACGAATTTGAGGTGCTTTGGTAATCGGTAAAAAATGGGAATAAGCATAAGAAGCGTGAAAAATCAAAGTGACACTCGCAAGGCCTTCGAAAGTTATAAATCTTGTTAATAAATATAATTAAGAAATAAATAAAAGGTAACGCAAAAATACCATCCAATTGTTCATCCATTTGACGGTTACGAAATTTATTTTGTTTCAAAAGGGAGCGGTATAGGGTGGAAGGAGAGCGGCGTTACACCTCGTTTTCGTCGACTACCGTACCGCTTTCGTCAGCATTTATAGAGGATGCATATGGGGCGCCATATATCGCCGAGGCATTGAACCGAAATTAACCAGCTAATTAAAGCCCAGTGCGATAGCTTCAAATGCAAGGTTCAACATAATGGAAGTCTATCGTCCACCTTTGACTCTATATCTGGTGTTCGGCAAGGTTGCCTGATTTTTCCTATGCTGCTCCTAATTGTGCTCGATGACGTGCTTTCAAGATCTGTACGCGTATGCCGCGGAGGTATACAATGGAGTCGCTCAAGCTCCAGTTCAGGGATAGACTCTAGCCTTTCAAAACTAAGAGCACTCAGGTAGCATAGTCTAGTTTTCGAGAGAGCCGGACAGTAGCATCGAACATACTCTAGGATATTAGGTACCTCCTAAATTAAATGTTAGGTAGAGTAAACAATTTTCAATGTTTTTTCGTTTAATTCTGATTATGAAGTTAACATAGAATGGGGTTAATAACACTAACACAGGGACAATTTTTTAATTTAATTTTAATATTTTTTTATGAAAATATATAATAATTCATTGCTCAGTTTTGATAATTTATTTGTTCTTTATTTAATTTGAATGATTTTTTGTGAAAATATAATTCATTCTCCTACGAAAATCATATAAATTTAAGCTTCAAACTTGGTGCAAATTAAAAAAAATAAACAAATTTTCAGTAAAATTTCAAACCTTTTAATATTACTGGTTATAAAGTGGAACACTAATCCAACATGGATAAATGATGACTCAAAAAAATGGTACACAGATGGTTCCAAAACGCTCCAAGGAGTAGGAGCAGAAATAGTGGGGCCTAGAGCACGCAAATCCCTAACACTAAGTACGGATACCACAATTTTCAATGCGGAGCTCTACGCCATAATGGAAACAGTGGAAATTATATCCAAAAGAGGGTTCGAGAAAGTAAAAATTAAAATACTTTCGGACAGCTTTGAATAGCTTTCTCAATCAAGTCAAAAGTCCTAATAGAGTGTAACAATGCACTCAACAAACTGGTCACTCATAATCAGGTCTCACTGATTTGGCTAGCAGGACATGAGGGACACGAAGTAAACGAGAAGGCAGACTTTTATGCCAAAAAATGGGCAGAAGGGCTTTTTATTGGACCAACCCCATTTTTCGGCTTTAACAAATATAATATAAAACAGGAAACCAAAAAATGGATCCAAACTAAAATCAGGGAACACTGGAATGGGACAAGCGGCCTTAATCACTCCAAAGAGTTTTTGGATTTCAATGCCAACAGAGCAAAATCTGCTTTACCCCTAGATAAAGATATTACTCTGTGGAGCACTGACAGGTCACTTTGCCTGTAATAAATACTTTAACACAATAGGGTTATCTAGTATAAGATTATGCAGCTTCTGCTGTGATGAATAGGAGTCTATGAAACAGTTAATCACCAACTGTGAGCCATTAGGCCACAGGAGACACAGAATTATGGGCTAGTACCTACAAGAGGAGGAAGACCTACAATTACTCCCTCTTAAGGAGCTGGTTCGATTCGTCTGTATACTCAATAAAGAACTCTTGAAAATTTTTAACTATTGCGCACATTGAGAGATTCTGTATCTCACGCCAACTGCCCCAACCAACCACCCGTGACATTTTCGCCTAGTGGCAGGGCAATTTAACATTTTCAAATACACAACTACAAAATTCAAGTGCCTTTGTCGCATGTGTACGGAAGGAGGCTGAAGGTAAGCTTTGAAGAAAGTTGATGTTCTTCGTTTGAAAAAATGAAGGCAATACTGCTCTATTTAATATCGTCCTAGTCGGCGGATCACAGCCACATGACGCACTCAGCTGGCGGTATGGCATAGAGCTACCGCAAATTGTCTAAAGTTTGAGTTGCCTTTTAAAAAGCGAAATAATAATTTATGATTTGTGGCGGTAGCGTGTGAAAAAAATGCGTGTGGAGGTGAGCAGTGGAAATGAAATAAAGTATGAGTGAAAAAATAGGTTGCGGCAGCGTAATTTTCGAAAGCTCTTGCCGCATTTCTCATTTTGTGATACTTCACTTTGTAAAGCATTTAAGATGTTATATCATCTTCGAGTCCTCATATTTGCGCCATTACTCATCATTACAACCCAGTCTCCTTGGCTTTGCTTTTTCCATTTGTATAGTCAAATATTGCCAGCTGGATGCCAGCGCAAAGTTTTAGCGCCTAAAACCGCAATAACAACTCCAAGAGCCACTTGGTGTTTCTTAATGCTATTGTTGCTACTTGGAAGCCTATTACTTTACTTGCAGCTGCTTGAAGTATTTTTCTTTCGTTTGCTTGTTTTGCAGCGTTTTTTCTTCCTTACCTCCCTTCTTCCTTCTCACCATTGGAGCTGGTGTTCTAAGTTCCAGCTCAGCGAGCAGTTTACTGTGCATCAATTTTTGCTGAGGCAGTTATAATTTTATAGCTTAAAGTAATTCTAATTTGTAATCTACTGCTCAACCACCAAGTATATTAGCACTGTGAGGCACTCAGAGAGCAGTCATATGTTTATTAAGGTTGCCGCGAGAAATTACATTTTGGAGATTAACCAGAGTTAAAGGTTTTAGTGAATTACTAAATTTACACCTCGTGCCAAAAAATAGTAAAGAGTAGTTGAATTTTTATATCTTTCTAGACGGACTACCGTGCTGAGTGCTCACTTTAAATAACGGATATCAGACAGTGAAATCTACATAGTAAGGAATCGAGAATCAATAATGCTCAGATAGCGCTTCTCGATTCCACACTGGCTAATCCAGTGTAGGGAATAGAGACGAAGGGAGTGTCTACTCTGTTCAACTAGGGGTTCCAAGTTTGTTACGGCAACTCGACCACTGTAGCGCTTTTCAGGCCAAAGACGAAGCTGTTGTTAACCCAACTAACTGTTGTCACGAAAAATTTGATTTTCATTTACTCAGATAGCCGAGCTATCCAGAAGGCGCTTGGCCCTCGAACGATCAATATGGAACCAGAAGTGAATCGGGACAAATTCCAAGCGTCCGTCTGGTATGCATGCTTACTAACTAAAATGTAAGATATTTGACAGCAAAAAAAAAACCAATTCATCAACTGAGAGGAGGCTCGTCATGACGCTCATTAGTTGGAAGCTCCTAATTTGGAGGTATTTTTTTTAAATGAGTGTAATTGCACAACGGAGCCAAACTCATGTGACTGGGGTTGAACCTGAGGATATAGCTAATGATTGGGCAAATTCTTATCGTGAGACACGCAGTACGACAAGGCGCCACAGTAATGTTCCACTTGATTTGACTGCTTGGAGAGGTTTGAAGATTAGTAGGGAGTTCGGATCTATGCGGTAGCTGGAAGTGTTAAATTTCGGGACGGAGCTCTCAATGGCCAGCTCAATTAAACTAAATTCGAAACAAAGAATTTTCAAAGCTCAATATTAGGTTTCCAAAAAAACGACAATTTCAGGGTCTACAAAACAGAGACCGAAAGCAAATCGGAGCGCGCAAGACCAGAAAATATATGCAACACTAAGCAGCATAGTCGCTGTTTGGAGTGAATGAGTTTGCAGAAAATGTTTCCAATGCTAGGCATCGGAGGCAGGACGTAGAGGACATTAATAAAGCGAACACGCAGTAGGTCAAAGAATTACGCAATTGCTTGTGGACTGGCAAAAATTCACATTGCAAAAAAAAAAAAGATCACATGGGCTAATAGTCCTCAATCTTGGACTCTTGATGATTTGAAAATTTGAAGATTTTTTCTAGATAAGCGTAAAATTTAAAGAAGACTGCCTTTCCCAAGCTTTGAAGCTTTCAATGGAAGCTGGTTTTATGCGATATTCCCAGGCTTAGGCATAATTAGATCTTGGGATATTTTATTTAAGAATACATTTCTTTAGTGACCCACTTGCCTCAAGACAAACGCCTGCTTGAAGCTGCACTTACTAGGGACAGCCGTAGTAGAACCTGGTAAGTTCTTCAGCCGAATACGTCGGAGTTCGACGAGATTCTCCTCTTCACTTTATCTCGCTCTTAAATGGAAGTTTGGAGGTTATTTAGAAGTTACTTGGCTGTGAAGTAGCGAAAGGAAATGACTTCTGGAGGTCAATCGAGATCAAAGAGATTTAATTTGGGTTGCTGTTGTTATTGTTGCAGTATAAACATTCCCCATGCATGTGAAGGGAGTGCTGCGGAGTGACAGTCCTTGGCTGAATATAAATCCGGGTCATTTCGGTAAAGTAGGACCGACTGTTATGGGAACGATTTAAGTCTCTGCTTGCTTGGCTTGAGATGCCCGATTCGGAGTTATTGGTGCGTTCCGAACCTAAGCGAGTTGTTCAGCGAGTTGTGGTTCATTACTTTCCTCTTCTGTACGTATGCATTTTTCAGCGGCGGTTTGCTCCATTGCACCATATTGGTGTGTGCTCACAAGTTAACCTTCATATCAAGCGCAAATACATACATAAATAATCTCGCAACAAAGAAGTACTCACTCGTACATCACTCTATTTTCTCTCTACCGCGATACCTCACTCTCACTAAGTTAATGATGCTAATTACTTAGCATCAAGAAAGAAACCGCACATGATGAAGAGAATGTTTTTCTCTCAACACATGAACTTATTGGCTTACAAGAGTGCATTCACCATGACAAAATTAAGTTACTTCTTTTTTACTTTGCATTACAGAATGCATTTCTGTTGTTTTCTCAAAAAAAATTTTGCTCATTAGTATGTTAAACTTAATAAGAGTTTGAAAGGCTAAAGAACTGAAAAATTAAAGAAGAAGAAAAAATGCGAAAGTTAAGCTTTGAAAAGACATGCTGCTAAAGCGAGAAAAGTTTAAGCGACACGAAGTTGGGAAAGTTTAAAATGCAAAGGTAAGAAATGAAAATTTATTAAGCAAAACGAAAAAAAAATAGGAAAAAAACTAACAAAGTGAGAAGTCAGAAAAGCAGTTTTTACCAACAGAAAGAAAAAAAGAGAAAGCTTCGCAAAAGTTAAGTGCTTAAATTAATTTTTCAACGACAGATTCGTTAATTTCTTTTTAGTAGAGAATGGAAATATTGAGAAAAAATTAAATATATTTTTTTCAAACTGGCTTTTTTAGATCTATATCGAAAAAGTAAGCAAGTAATTGGCTGCTCTCTAGCGTAAAATTATATAATATGTGGCTGCGATGTAGGTAGGCATAATCATGGTAAAAAACTGACTAATATCAGACCGTTAACCGGCTCTCAGCGAATTTAAAAGCAGCATCTGATGAGCTGACGTAACTGGGGTCAAGACAGCGGGTTGTTTACGAAAAAACTGTGATTGTGTTGGTGATATATGAAAAAAATCCAGGCACTCTCTGCTCACGTTGCTTCGTTGCCATCTGAACAACGGCTAATTGGACGAGTGTGTGAATACGTGTGAAATGAGCGGTCAGAATTCTGTTGCCGAGTGACGTGGCAGCCGAAGTAGCTAGCACAATTTTCTGCAAGAACGATAGAATATAAGATTGCGCCTTCCGAATACGTTGTGACGTCAGGGTCCGAGAATATACAAACTACTAATGGAAGGGGAATTACTTGTTTGTGAAAAGGAAGAGTAGGCGAAAGCTAGTTAGTTTGTATAAAATCAAAAACAAGGCATTCTCGTATAGAAATAAAACAAGGCTACACTGTAGTACTTAAAAAAAATTTAATTTGCGTTCGTTTGGGATTAATAAATTTGCCAAATTGTGTGAAATGAAAAAGTTTCATATTCCCGTGAGCAGTTGGAATATATGAAGATTAAAATGGTGAAATGTTTCTTAATATTTCGCATGAAAGCAATTTCGTGTCACGTCCAGTCTCTTGACCATGTTTTTCCATGGTGAGGCAGTCATGGCCCTGGCATGCTCAGCCAGATTTTGCGCCCTTCTTTCAACAAAAAACACACTTACACACGTTTGATTGCCTTCGCTTGGTTTCTGCAACTGATTACCGCGATTTAAGCTACAACAAAGTTGCCAGCAGTATCATTCGGTTTGATTACTTTAGAATTGTTTGAAGACAGGAAAGAAGAAATCTCAACAGCTAGAAGCGTATAAACTAGAAATGCGTGCAATAGTGCTGCCGTACAGCAAACGGCTTTGCCTCACTTCCATCTCTGTTTAGCAAACAGAAAATTGCCTACCTCGTCCACTTTCATTCTCACACGCCCAATTTATTGCCTATCAACTGTGGGGGCCGTGATGTTATTGCTTGCCCTGTTTGCTGTTACGCTTTGCTTGTGCATTGTCTGCGCGCTTGGCGGCTTGGCTGTCTGTGTATTTACTTATCTGACCGTCCTACATTTCAGCGCTTCTTTCATAGTCATTTGCTAACTTTTCACTTCCGTTTCCGCAGCTAACTGCTTTTGCTTTCTGAGCACGCGAGACGAGAAATCGATAGCTATGAGTTAAAGACGAGCCAACGTGCCTCGCATGTTGCAAGGCATCAATGGCAGCGTGCCATTGATAATGCGGCCGGAATTATTTGCAATATTCGTTCATGAGCAGAAGGCACAATGACAGCGAGAGAGCAGTTATGAACGAGATGCGTGGATTTCTACCTTTGTCTACATAGATGAACTTTTTGCGTGTTGTGTATCTGTTAATTGTAGTTGTGTGTATGCACGCATACATACACTATATATCGGTACAAGTACATTTCCCGGGCGGCCTAAAGTTGTTTATTTTTCATTTGGTAATAAAAATGTTTTATAAAGAGTAAAAATAATAATATATTTAATTATACTATAACTTTATTAACGCGTCATTGTCACTTGTAATTCTGTTAAAATTGAATATAAAAATTTGCATAAAAAATCAACAGCCATAAAATTTATTTATCTCCAAATAATTGCATATACGTACGGGTATAAAAAGATTGGCCATTTTTTCTAGGACTTTCACAGCAATTTTACACTTTGTCGTAAAGTATTGCATAATGAAAACCAGGTATATTACACGAATTACCAAAGTGCTGCAACCTAATTGGAAAAGGAAACCAGTAATAAAGGAAAGAATTACTAAAAATAATTTTTATCTTATTGTTGCAAAATGAGTAACAAGGCAGTGGCATATAAGAAAGTTTTAATCCAAACGGCAATATTTTCACCTAATTTTTAATGGCAAATATAAATTAAATACGATATGTGTTAAAATAATAAGATTTGGTATCAAACTAAAAATGTTCAAAAGAAATATTTTATTAAAATATTTTTGTATCGCGTTGCCACCTAACTTAAAATGCAATGCGAAAATAGTAACTGGTTTAACTGCTGAATTAAGTATTAGGCTATGGCTAGCCCACAAGGGATAAACAAAATTTTATGATGGCGTTGCCACCTAACTTTTAAGGGACAAATATAAATTAAATATGAAATTTGTTAAAATGTTAAGATTTTTATGAAATGAAAAGTATAATATTTAAAATAAAGGGTAGTAGAAAATAGATTTTTATTGGCCTTGCCACATAATTTTTAATAGAAAAGTAAAAAATAGCTACAAATTCAAGTAAATATTAGAATAACGGTGTCAGAAGAAATATTTTCAAAGAAAATATTTAATTAAAAAAAATTATTTTGTACCGCGTTCCCACATAACTCCAAATAGTAACTAGTTACATAGCTTAATTAGGTATTAGAAGAAGACCATCACGCTAAAGATGATTAAAAAGTTGTTTTTAGTTGTTCTGCCACCTAATTTGTAATGAACAAATATAAATTAAACACGAAATTAGTGAAAAATGGCACTGCCATCTAATTTTTAATATAATAAATAGAAAAGTTGAAATTAGTTACAAAATTCGATTAAATATTAAAACTGCGGTGTGAGAAGCAATATTTTCCAAAAAAGTAAGTTTGTACCCCGTTGCCACCTAACTCTAATTAGTAGCAAAAATATTAGCTAGTTGCACAGCTGAGCTAAGTATAGAATGTGACTATCACAGAAAAGGAAATTTAAAAATTTTTGAATAACGTTGCCACCTAGTTTTTAATGGAAAAATATGAACTAATTACAAAATTTAATAAAATATTAGGTTATGAGCATCAAAGGTATCAAGTGTTCAAATAACCGATTTTATTTAAAAATTATTTTTGTACTGCGTTGCCACCAAACTCTAAATAGTGGCAAAAATAATAGCTAGTTACACAGTTGAATTAAGTAAAAATGAGGCTATCACACAAGAGGAAATTAAAAATATTTCTGAATAGCGTTGCCACCTAATTTTTAAAGGAAAAATATTAATAATTTTCGAAATTGAATTGAATATTAGGTTAGAAGCATCAAACGTATCAAGTGTTTAAGTAACAGGTTTTATTTATGGTAAAAGTTATTTTTGTACTGCGTTGCCACCTAACTATAAATAGTAGTAAGAATAGTAGCTAGTTACATAGCTGAATTATGTATTAGAAAGTGGCTATCGTACAAGAGAGTATTAAAAATAAATCTAGAAAGCGTTGTCACCAAGTTTTTAATGCGAAAAAAAAATTTTTTGCGAAATTTAAATAAATATTAGGTTATAAGCATGGAACGTAACAAGTGTTCAACGGGCAAATTTATTTGAAAAATAGTATTAAGCCGCGTTGTCACCTTACTTTAAATGCCGAAATCGTAAATACTTATTATATATAGTGATCCTATGCTTCACTACGGAGCGAAAGGAATAAATATATACGAGTATTTAGCTCTAATAAGTATTAGGATGTGGCTAAGCACACAAAAGTTGATTGGAAATATATTTGAATAGCATTGCCACCTAATTTTTAGTTCAGAAAGCATTAGAAATGTCCGCAAATCTAAAAAATATCTGCTAAATCTACTCTCACAACAACATTGAAATTGACTGGTACTCAACATCGCCTCTTAAAGTTTCATAGCTCTAAACTATCGCTCTATTTATATTTTTGAAGCTTCTGGTCACACTTGAGCAGTGAAGTTGATAACAAAAATTATAGAGAAAATTTTTACTCTCAGGTTACACAAAAGTTGCAAAATTATCTCTTTTCTTTCTTTCATACAAAATTGTGTAGGGGCGGCCAATCTCATTGGCAGTACAAAAATATTCACATATTCCTCCTTAAAGGCAGAGCTCAGTGGGAGGGAGTCTGAATATTTATAAATATTTCCTTCTCGACGAGTTTATTAATTCTTCTCGGCTTACTGAAAATAAGATAATTTCACGCCTTTGCAGGGAAGTGTTATTTAAGTGCGTACTCATAAGTCAATTAAGGCACGCACACAAAAGTTTCACTTAATCGGCTAAACGCAACACGCCATTAAATTAAATTTAATATTTACCTTTTCAAAACACTACGCAAGTCAACAAAATGAACGCGAAGTAGGATGTCTTGTGAGCCAACACAATTAAATATATACACTTATACATATACACATATACATCTACATATAAATCTATAATAAAGTGGTGATTTTTGTTTGTACTCACTTTTAGTGCTCCAAGCAGGCTCACAATTCTGCCACGGCAACTGACGACGAAATGAGGCGCACATATAGAATATTGTCCAGGCAATAATCAAATTATAGTAGAGCATTACAATTGCCGAAACGATAACCATGCCAGCGCCGAGACCACGAAACAGCGGGCAGAAGCGGCGATAAATTGCTACTGGGCCCAAGGCGGCATACTGGCCGAACGATAGCTCCATGAACATGAGCGGCAGACCGGCGATAATTAACATTATTGTGAAGGGTATGAGAAAAGCGCCTGTAGAAGAAAGCGAGATGGAGAAGGAGACAAATAGCGAGATGTGAAATAAATAATTCTGATTTGATCTACAGCTTCACACTTCAAACTTACCACCGCCATTGTTATAGCACAGATAGGGAAAGCGCCACACATTTCCCAGTCCCACCGAATAACCGAGTAGGGAGAGTAAGAAATCGAAGCGTCCAGTCCAATTGCCACGCTCCGGTTCGTTTGACTCGCCTGTGTCAAGTGCAATGAGCGCAGCGCCAGAATCGCCACCGCCAATGGCTACTTTGGCTGCGGGTGTGGTGGGTGTGTTCGGTGGATAGGTGATCACATCAATGGGTTCACACGGAGTAGGCCCACCTGGACCATCCCCTCCACCACCATCGCCGCCAATACTGATGCTGATCGATTTACCAGGTTTGCTGCTGCTGCTGCTAGCGCTAGCGGGTGTGGTACTTGTAGCAGCTGTTGTCGTGGCACTGCTATTGTTCGGCATTTTGACGCCGGCGGGCAGTTCGACGGTGGTGAAGCGATCCTCATTTTGCTGAATACAGGGAGTGAAAGTGAGAAAAATGTAGTATTTAGTGTGAAAATATTTCTTTTCTTAACTGCAGTTTATTGGCAAATGTTTAATTAGGTTAAGGCAAGAAAATCTGATATTTATTTAAACTGCATTCAAGTAAATTTTTTAGGAAACAACAATAATAATGGTATTAAATACTAAATTTGATTTTTCTTTTACAGTTCATATCGATAAGTAGAGGTAACCCCATTGTGAATCGAAGAGTTGTCCATTCCACACACAGGAAATTGCATTTTCCTTTTTTTTGAAATTTTCGAAATAAGATTTGGCATACAAGTAATAATTTTGAAAATTTTTATATAAGCACCAGTTTTGGAAACGTTCTTTAAATGTTTTCCCGTTTAGCTGCTTAATCATTGATACAAAAGGCATATGCGAAATAGTGAAAGAAATAATGAAAGAAAACCTGCAGGTAGGATAGGATCAGGAATCATGAAAATTATACAATTTTGGCAAAAAAAAAACAAAAACAAAATATAAGAGTCTATGCTAGGCAGCGAGTCTTTGAATTTAGCTACGGCGGCCGCCAAAGTAGAGAATTTAGTTCAATATCGCTAAATTCGATGCTTCTGATTTGTCTAAAACCAACTAGTCAAAATGCAACCGAGTATCAAAGTGATCAGTGGAAGATCAGGTTAGGAAATATGTGAAATTTTTTTACTATCGCAAAGTTTCTTAAACAAATGTAGAGCTTACAACTTTGCGAAGAGGTTCCCAAACTCAACATCGCTAAAACTATATGGCCGATAATGAATCGAAGGTTAGCTTTGATTGGCAATTCATATAGAAAGACCCAAACACTTACTAGGGGGCATAATCACCTATTGTGGCTGCGCTCTGTAAGTGCTTCGTGCTGACTTATCCCGCAGTATTTGGTTACCGTAATAAGTCAACGTATTGGTCTTTTGAAATTTAAATAATTAAATACTAACTCTGAAAATGAGCCCGGAAAATACTGTTTTCGCTCTTTAACGGATGGCTTTAGGACCGAGTACGGTTACGGCTCTGATGTCTACACGGAATCTACGCGAGACAAAACTGCACTTTGTTTTTGGAATGCATGCATCTGTGTTTCAAGCGGGGGTGTATGCTATTCAAGAAGCAATGAACTTTGTTGTGGAAAACAGATGGAGAGGCAGATCTGTATGGGTCTGTTGCGCTCATGGCCTTAAACAGGCCTCCAACCACTTCAAGGGTAGTTGAGTCCTGTAAATCCAGGCTAAACTAAGTCGGTAGACATAATATTCTAATGGGTCCCGGGACAAGCGGGTATCTTACTCTTTAGCTAGGATGGGCTCTGAGGCCAACTTCTTTGGCCCGGAACCCGTTCTGGCACACTTTTCTGCAGCTATCAAAGCCGCGACTAGCAAACGGGCTACTTCAACCCACAAGCGAGCCTGGCAGGTTGAGCGAGGCTGCAGATGAACAAAACTGATGTTACCTGTCATATCCGAACGAATGTCTTAGATCCTCCCGTTATTAAGCAGAAGAGACTGATGACGGGCCAGTTGGCATCTCAGACATTGCACTGTGCCCAGCATATCTGGAGGAGGATGAGACGGCGGACCATGTTCTGTGTGTCGGCCTGGCCTTCGCTCGAGTCAGACTTGAGGTCTATGGCACTGATGTGTTAAGAAGCTACTACCTTGGTTCCTTGGCACTACAAGATCTACTCAGATTTCTTCGGAGATCGGGTAGATTTAAAGAAAATTAAAAAGGAATTCCGAGTGCAGTACAATGGGCTTAATGTTGTCTGAGTGCGGTAATTGCTATATGTCAGGACAAAAAAAAAACAAAAGAAATTAGTCCAAACTGGCACTTGTTGCCGCATTTGTTAGAGCAAGGCTGCGAATTTTAGGTTCCAATGTCATGAAAACAAGTAAAAAAATTGTCTCAGGTCTAACTACCTCTATTCCTCTATTATATCCTATCCTTTTACTTTTGTTACTTTTCCCCTTTCCTCTTTGACTAACTATTATTTCACTTTCCAGAGTTGTAAATAAAATGGGCTTTTTAGCCTCTGTGTTTTAGGAGTTACCAAATATCTCGGTGCTTCTTGGCTGGACTTTTCAAATTAAAAAAAGGAAGAAGTTTAAGGGATTATACGTTGGATTTCAAGGCTGACGGTATTACCGGTGTTAATACTGGTTCCTAAATGAACGAAGTCTCTTACAACCTATGGATATTAACTTAAGCTATATTTAATTACATAAGCGGTCAGCCACTTAGAGCTTGGCTGTTAGGTAGTGTAAAGAAAATTGAAGTTGCTTCACCAAAGCCCGCAGGTTTTAGAAAAAAATATTGGGGTTTTAAATACAATAATTTTGAAATTTTTTATATTTTATTTTCAGTTCAAAGCTATATGTTTGCATGCATCAACTCGTTTCTCCAGTCTGAAAGTGAAAGAGAAAGAAATGCGTAATCCCATCGAAGATTTTCAGCCCCACTTAAGACCAAGAGTGCGTGCCGCTTGGCAAAAGCTATTTCTTGGAAAAGTTGAAAGTATGTACGAGTACATATTTATAACTAAAATGAAGTAATTGCGTGGAAATATGGCATACATTTTACCCTATCGCAGGGCTTTAGAATTTCTACGCCTAGCGAGTTGCTTAAGTAGTTGGTGGAAGCGTTTGTTTTTTGTTTGTGTTTTCTGTTTATTTTGAGTAAGCGCAAATCCGCTGATGAGCGCAAGCATTAGTTGGCTGTTTAAGAGCAGACTTTTCGCTAAAACTTAATCCTCTTACGCACACATATATAATAGTATACACATAGAAGTGTGCACTGGAGCATGCTCACGCCCACAAATTCATGGCCGTAGGGATGCACGCAAGTGTGGTATGAAAACCCACCTACCAAATCCACTGTAGCTGTGTTCAGGCTAAAAGTAGATTTTAACTTAAGTTATTATAATTATTGTAAATATTAAGTTTTCTATACGATTGAAATAGCAGCAGATGCGGGAGAATATTCATAGCTATGGATGAATCTATGTGTATGTGCATGTATATTAGTTCACCACATTTCTGTTTGTTGTCGTAAGAGCAAATACTGCGTTTATATAAAAAAGGAAACAAAAAACCAACATTTTATAAAAAATAATATCTTATGGAAAAAAATATATGAATTTAAAAAACTAATCTAACATTGGTACCGGAAGCTGAAAACAGAAGAGAGACGTATTATCAGAGGGAGGAGCTTGAGATGCTGGCCAACAGGAAAAAGGCCCCAAAATTCTACCAGAATGTTTGGCGGTTTACAGAAGGCTTAAAGACAGAAGGTTTAAAGTCAAAGACTGACATGCCGAGGGAACACTTCTCAAACCGGTTAAAAGGTGGCAACTACGCATTTCACAGAGAATGTGAAGATCCCGATAACTCAATCGTTGACGACGGGGCTGTCGTTCCGCTTTCCGACCATGACGAGGTGAGAATACGAATAACGCGGCTAACGAACAACAAAGCCGCGGGAGCTGACGCACTGCCGGTTGAGCTATTCAAACATGGTGGCGAAAAGCTAGTAAGCTGCATGCTTCAGCTCCTATGATGCAAAATATGGTTGGATGAAAGCATGCCTGCCGATTGGAATTTAAGCGTGCTCTGCCGAATCCATAGGAAGGGTGATCCTGCAATCTGTGCCAATTACCGCGGGATTAGTCTTCTAAATATCGCATATGAGGTTCTAGCGAGCGTATTGTGTGAAAGGCTGAAGCCCAACGTTAACCAACTGATTGGACCTTATCAGTGTGGGTTTAGACCTGGAAAGTCTATCATCGACCAAATATTCACAATACTCCAAATCTCGGAAAAGACCCATGAAAGGAGAATCGACATACACCATCTTTTTGTCGATTTAAAGCTGCATTCGACAACCTCGCTATTCGTTCTTCCTGCCCAAGTTGGATAAAGAAGTAAAACGTATGGGTCTGGTGGTGCACGAGGACAAAACGAAGTACCGCCTGTCATCAGACAAACATTCGGCACACTCGCGTATTGGCACTTGGACGATGACAACATCTGATGGGGCCTCCCTTGGGGTGTTTGAGATAAAGTTTCTGCGGAAGATTTTTGGACCTTTGCGCGTTAGTGACGACGAGTATCGCAGACGATGTAACGATGAGCTGTATGAGCTGTACGACGACATAGATATAGCGCAGCGTCAATTTAGAAGAAGAGAGCTTAACATTCCCATATTACGAGTATGAAATAAGTGTGGCATTTGAATCTAAATAACTAATTTGTCAGCCTGCTGTATACTGCGTTCGGGAAATGAGTTTCAAAATTATGGTAGCGTATTGACATTTTTGTTGAAATCTTCGTAAAAAGCATTGAAAAATATAAGGCGATGATTGTTCTTCCCGTACATAAACTTGGGCGTTATCTAATTGTCATTTTCAAATGAGTAAATAGAGCCTTCCACGAGAAAAATTAGATTGTCCATACATTGAACTAACAGCCCAGATATTATTGAATGAAATGGAATATCAAATTCCAGATGTCACAGATATCTGTATTTTATACCAATTTTTATTCTATATTCGATCCGACTAAGGCGAAATTTGGGTAAGAAAATCGTTGCCGATAAAGCATGGAAATCTTTAAGTCATTTCCGCATATGAACACTTTTTTCATTGAGCGATTTCATGTAAAGTGATCCAAGTAGTTTGGACATTATCGTCAATTTTTCTGAACATTTTTTGCTAGTGTTTTTTACAAATGAAGAACTTTTTTTTTGGCTCAATAAATTTTGAATGAAAATACTATACTTTTTTCTCTAAGAATTTCTGCAGATGCCGTTGCCGAATGGGTTAGTGCTTAACTACCATTCGGGAGTACACTGATCTGGAACGTTCGTCATTAAACCCAATTACAGGAAATGTCGTTTTTGATTTTTGATTGAGCGATCGCCCTTTGGCGTGTATTTCCGCCATGATATGAGCCAAAAATGAGGAATCACTCAAATTGGAAGCCTATTTAAGGCTCGCGATCAAGCATAAGAGACCACATCGGAGGTCGCAGTGGACTCTGGCTAACACAACTTGTTTGTAGTTTCATCAGCTAACAAGTCAGAAAAACAGAATATTGTCGGTTGGGTATACCTGTACAGGTGGAGAGGCATGTGGCGCGCTGTACAAGGCTTCGGCAAAGGTACTTTTTCGATTGCTAAGCACAGCCCTTTACTCATTTTGCAATTTTAAGGTAAGTTAAAAGAATCAATGACAATTAAATGAGCTACAGATATCCTAAGCGAGCCTTGATATACTCCAAGGGGCAAAAACTGGGTTTCCCATTTTGTGAGTTCCTATTGTTTTAAGTACGAAAAATGTCGAAATTTCCTGCTTCATGTGGATTTTGTTGCATTTTCTGCTTCTATTGCTGATTTCTTGTTCTCTATATTCGCCACTCTCCTGCTTTTCCTCTTCTATTAGCTGCAAATTATGTATGTCAGGCATAATTTCTCAATATCTCACCCACACTCGGCTGTCCACAGTTAATACAATAGCGCAAATGAAATAAGGCATATCCATTGTTTCACACTTAGCCATTGAAATCCGGTTGAACGGTAGCATTGAGTCGATAATTAAGTTTATTAGCATCAGACGGCAATCTCGTGTGCACACAAGCACACCCACCCGATTCGCTATCTATCCACGCTAATGCCTATAAAATATAGAATTGTGAGCACAATGTTGCGCCGTCATATTTAGTCGAGAATGGAATACTCTATCGCATAGGTTCAATCCAATTTTGTAATTATATGCACGCTGCGTTTTCGTCGCTTGCCTCACATTTGACCTTTGCAGAATTACGTGAAGGCGAGTATTGAAAATTTGTAAGCAAACCAAACTAAATGCCAATCGATCGCGCGCATTAGCTATTGCACTCCCACAGCCAGCCGAAGGGATAGCGAGTGGGTATATTTCAAGTGTGAATTTGCAACGAATTTGTGAATTCAAAGCCATTATATGGATGCATGTGTGTGTGTGCAAGTGTTTGTTTAAAAACTATTTGTGCAATAAATAAATTTATATTATTCGCTTGGAAATTGCTTAATTATTGACAGATGACGGCAATCAACACAAATGCGCAAACGCTCCATCGCCCAATACATCAGCGCATTCGATATGTGCGTGGGGAATACGCGGCGATGCAAGCAGCTGCTGTCATGACACAAATGCATAAACAATGATGCAACGAAATGAATGAATGAATTGCTTACATCGGTGCTGCTGACATGAATGCAGTGTTGTACCGCGGGGCGTATGAGCAACAACTGTCAGCACCTAATCTCCACGGGCGCTGAGAAATGAGAAATTAAATAAACAAAGTAATAGAGAAATGTTATGAAATGAAAATGCGAGAAGTAAGAGGAAAATGTGCAGTGAATTAAATAAATATTAAAAATTGATTTATATATAGTAATGGCTGAAAAACTAGGAGTGGGAAGAGAGAATGTTATATGAATGCACAGAAGAAGAAGGCATACTAAAGGGTCTTTCAAAAGACGTGCTTATTTGTTGTTTTAAAAAAAGATATGTGAACATTTAGAAGCTTTTAGGTGTCACTAAATTATTTACTGTAAACAATTATATGTGAAAAGGTATTAAACGTCCACCATGAGAACGTCTACAGGTAAAATCCGCCAAACAGTCGATTCATAAATGTCTAACTTTTGAGAACGTGGAAATATCGATGTTGAAGTTTGTTCACCAACACTTCAGCAACTGCGCTCCAGCTGCAATATTCTCAACAGAACGTCCAGTTTTTGGTCTGTCCGTCTTTTTCCTATACTCGACAGAACCAGTTTCTTGAATTTTTTTCACCAACCTTTGAATTGTCGACGAAATGATCGATGATGATTTTCACCAAAAAAATCATCAATTTTGCGATATGTTGTTCTTAAAGATCGACCATTTTCATGAAAATTTTCATTAAGTTGTGATTGATTTTTTAATTTTTTTGTCTACTTGACAAATACCAAAGATGACATAAAAAAATAGGTGCCGTCTTGGAATTATTTACTACTGAGATTTAGGCGTCAGGCGGATTTTATGTTTAGACAAGACATGCTTATAGCGCACACATTTATATTATTAAATTTTTCACATATAATTGTTAAAAGTCGCATTTTGAAAAAAAAACTTGAATTAATATACATTTTTACATGTTTTATTTAACAATAACAAAGTTTTGTACGTTTCTTTGTCAGGGCAAAGTATTGGCAAAGTGAAAAACAAAGAATGAATTCGCCTTGTTTCATTCTGTGCTGACAGTCACATTGACATGGCGAAAGAAAAAGTAAATCAGCTGATTTACCAACACCACCTTCAATAGATTTGCGAAAATGAAATAAATGGAAAAACACAAAAATTGTTTTTTTTTAATTGTGAAATTGAGGTATAATAATAATGCAGCGCTCCCGAATTATTCCCTGCTGCCAACTGTCTTATATACAATATTTAAAAATTCTAGGACTCAAATACAGTAGTTTCTGTTTATAATCTCATCCATTAATTTCACACACAATTGGAAATGTGAAGATTATAAAAAAAAAATTGTACGGATTAAATTTTACTAAAAAATATATTTTCCAGTAGAATAATTTTTCTATGAAATATCTACTTTTCTGCAGATTAGTTGCGCAGATGGCATTTAAATTTCCCGGGCTGGGCTACGTTGAATATTTCAGTTTTTTCTAAAAAAAATATTTTGTTGGTAATCAACTCTTTGCACGCTACTCTTTCTCTTCTTTGTTGATTTTCTGCAATAGCAGAGTTGGTCCACTTTACCTTTAGCATTTTTTTTGTTAAAGAATTATAGTTACTCTGTGACTTTTGCATTACGTTGGAGCATCTGTACTGAGCATTCATCCACTTCACACTTCCACTCAAACAGTTAGGCCGTGCATAAGTCGCATTATATTGACTTATGTGAAGCAGTTGGATCGTCTAAACTTTGTGCCTTCTCCCTTTATTCGCTAGGAATTAAGCAGCTATAAAGCACAGGGCGACTCATGTGAGGCTTACCTTTTTTATATTTTGCGCCCCATAATAATGAAAATACAGTGAAATCATAATGAAAATGGCTTTATTGTTTTTAAAAATATTCTCTCTGGAAGACAATACACTTCTGCATTCGCTTAAATTAATTTTCAAAGTACTTTTGCCACTCAGAAGTGGACACCTCCAATACGAACTGTTTAAAGCCTTCAGCAGTTAGCTCAGGCGTTGAAAAACGTTGGTGTCACATTTAATTTTTGAAGTTCAGGAACAAAAATAAATCATTACATGTGAAATGAGGGATGCAATGCGGTTGACGAACTGATTCGATTTTTTGAGTGCTCAAAAACTCTCTTGTGTGAGTCGATCCGTGAGAGTTCGCATTGTCTTGATGAACGATGGATGATTCGTCTTCAGCGGTTAGTTTTTCTTAATTCTTTGAAAATTTCTAGCAAACAACTAGTTTTATGCCACTCAGAATTGACTATTGGACATTTTTCTAGTGATACAGTTGCAACATGACCAGATTTTCTGAAACAAACAGGCAACCACTTGCTTTGAGGTGCTTCTGTTCATAGGCATATATCGAATGTTTGTCGCCTGCTACGATGTCATAGACGTGCTTTGAATCACCGCGGCTAAATGTCCTAACCCAATCCACGCGATGCATTTTTTGGGAAATTTATGCCAGTTAAGGAGAATGAGAATGTCTGAGGGCAAAAAAAAAACCTTTGTAATGATTCTATTTAAGCGGGTAGTGCTTAATATTGTTCTCATCTGCAGGCGTGCCGCAAATTGAGCCTTTTATTTATTATTTAATTTGCGTATCAAATCTGCATGATTTGCATCAAGCTCTCATAACGGTAACGGGAAATCTTCAATTCAAGTTAAAGGTAGCTAGAAACATTCATTGGTGTGCGCTTACCTGCCCAACGAGCTATAAAGCCCAAATAAATAACACAGCAAATAAGCTCACCATGAAGCTCACGCAATCCTTTGTCATTAGTCTGAGCTCCCCACAATCCCTGAGCTAATCAAACTTGAAAAATGCGTAAAAAATCGACCAGTAAAAAGGCACCTGGTAAACTGTTACTTTAATTATTATCTTCTCAATCATAAATTCTTGGTTGTTATTATAAAATTAATCGCAAAATTATACAGATATTCATCGCACAGTTTTATTAGATACTTAAATATTTATTCCTGTTTCAAAGGCACTGAATGCGATACTGACCCTTAACCCCATTATAATTTATTATATTTACTTGTATATACGAGTTTGTATGCATGCAATTACTGAGAACGAGCAATTAAGAAGAGAATAACGGAAATTCAAAAGCTTGAACTTGAATGTCATTAAACAAAGGCATTAACTAGAGAGTGCCGAGCTGCACAGAGGCTGGCAAGGCAAAAGAGCAAACAAATAACTGAAGGTAAACAACCTTGACGGAGAGGCGGAGGACAAGCAGTTTTTTGGTGGATATTTGCGAGCGAATGCGGAAAAGTTACATTCATAGAGAAGAGTGGAAGGTAAGACCGAGAAAATACTCAATTGAAACGGTGTTGAGCACAATAAAGCTGGTCACATACCTAGGAACACAGATAAGCGCTTGAAAAATATACGGAGGCAGTGTGGGCGAAACAACAACAATAACACGAAATACTTATTTGATATAAAAGAACACCGAAGGGTACTAAAAGGGCTATGAAATGGGTGTATAAAAACAAAAAAAAAAAAAACAAAAAAAAAACACATAAAACGAGGGCAAGTGTGCGGACAACCGGTATCGCAGCAGCCATGTTGCTTTTGGCTATCAAATTGGTAACACTTGTCGTTGACACTTTGAAGGCGTGATCAAAGGCAAAACGAAAAAAAAGGAAAACAAAAACAACAACCAACAAACATGAAATATCAACACCCCTTCACACACACTTTCGCTGAGGGCTTACTAATTTTCAAAGTCATTGCGATGTGCAAAACAGGCTCGTTCGGAAGCTGAGCGGAACTGAGTAAGCACAATAACAGCAATTTGGCGAGCAGCCAACAGTCCATGACTAAATGCCAAAAAGCGACACGGCCCAAATACAGCAAACGTCGCGACACCCGCACGGTCAGTTGATGGCGCTTTTATTTCGCAATTCAACCATAATTTACTGTCAAGTGCGAGCAAAAAGTGCAAAAACAAAAACACACAACAAAAATGAAACAATCAACTAACATTTTTGCACTACAATCAACCTTCACTTTGAATTATCCATCCATAGTGGGTTTGTTCATTTCAGACTCTCCATTTGCATTCTAAATTTAAGGGCGGCATTTTTTTTATTTCGCAATAATATTTTAGTAGCGTTAAAAATGTGGCTCCGAAATGAAAATGTGCACAGTTTTAAGAGAGTGAGAGTGAGTTTAAAGTGTATATAGAGTGAGAGTGGGTTCGAAGTTATGATAACTGTTGGGTTAAGCTGAGGTTCTGTCCGAGGATAAATGGATCACAATGTGTAAAGTTCAACGTTCAATTAAGGAGTGAGAAGAGAAATAAAAAGTAAAAAAAAAATTGAGTTAAAGACAAACGCATTGTTATTTACACAGAGTTTCTAATTTAAATAGTAGTGGGTGCTTTTTTTAAGAGCTTGAGAACTTAAAATTATAATACAAAACAAATATGTTTTTGAAATAAATTTGTTTTTCTATTATAAGCTGGTAGATAAGTTCTTATACCAAATCAAGATGTTGAGAGCAGAATAAAAAAAAAAACACTTTTGCCTCCCATGAAATTACAATACGCTAAGCATATTTCAAAGCAAACCAAACTTCGTATTTTCAGTTGAAATGTGAAATCGATTATGTTGTATGGGAGTGAAACATGGCACATGCCAGCAGAACTTCATACTAAGAAACTTCAAACATTCGCCAATCAATGTCTCAGAGTCATTATTCGTATATGGTAGCCAGATACTTGGGTTTCAAACCAACAACTGCTCCAGCACAGTAAAAAACAACCGATTCATTTTGAAATTTTGAAAATTCGGGAGCACAAATGGAGATGGATAGGCCATACACTATTTGAACCTACTTCCGAAATCAGTGGAACGGCCCTTGAATGGAAAGCAAGCCGATCGCGCAGAGGCTAATGCAGACGCAGTCTAAATAATGAAATTAGTACCACCGGACTTAATACGACGTGGTCTCAAGTCAAGATAAAGGCTGAAAACCAGAGCGATTTTGAAATATTTGGGAAGCCACTGTGCGCCCACCAGACGGCACTATAGCTATAAGTCTGGCATGCAGTTTAATGCTAGCTTGAATATTGCGATCTTTTAGCCGATTAATTTTTGTTAATAAAAATTCAGTCAGAATGGTTCGATAGCGCTCGTTACTCCCCGAAATGGCTGCTCCTTCCTCATTTCGTAAGAAATATGGGCCAATCATGCCGCCAGTGCTCTATGAACTTTGTGAACAGATTTATTTATTTCTTTCAAAGTAAATTTTCACAGTTTGGAAGCATTGTTCTGGCGTTAAACTATTCATAATGACTGGACAAACTTTACTGAACAGAAATGTCAACCTTCTCACATTGGAGACCCAGCGTCATTTTGAGTTCACATGCTAGTGACTACTAATCCCTCAAACCACTTACTATCACGCGGCACTTGGTGCTACACCTTAGATTTCTCTGATTATTGGAAGGGAAAGAACAGCTCAGAGGCACATCAAAAGGATGAAGAAAGAAGATAATCAGTTTTCAGATTGTGCTTTGAAGTCTGACCCTCATTTCTAGAAATTTCCTTCTCTTCGCCCGAGTAGGCTCCGTATGACATAAACTATGGACATATAATATAATCAGTTATACGATAGCAACAATTTCAGCTGTGAATACAAATACTCCTGGTATCGGTGATGCTAAATATTTTGTGAAAGTTTGCTTTTCCTTTTACGATTGCCATTTGTTGGAAATATAACCAAAATTACAGGCTTATTACTTGTCACAGTAGCCACTGAGGAAGGCATAACCGAAAGTCTGGTCGCGCATGCATACGGATACCATCCCAAAAAGAGGGGGAAAGATGCCTGTAATCCGGTCACCTGATAGAGATCCAACATCCTCAGATCCTCTTGGTCTACATCTAGCCATTGCAATATGCGCTGATGCATTGTCTTGCTCTATTTTTAGAGGTAACCGTTTTTCCAAGAAACACAAAAAAAGGACTAAAACTGGAATGAAGAATATGACCACATTGACTTATTTGTAGAAAAGAGATACAGGATTTGAAAAAGAAATCTTCACACTACACAGGTGGGGATCGCGAGAAAGGATATAAAGGCAAGAACGTAGAGTTCCTTCACTGTTTCGCTGACAAAATTTGGTTGGGAAATCTACAACTCAAAACCCAATTGGAACTAAATAGAGTCAGTGGCTCTATGCTTCAATTTTGAACTTTAGGAGCTGATGATGATGATGATAAGAGTCAACTTAGAGTAGTAAGCGCTCTTACAATTAAGAATGTCGCTTGTCGGCGGAAATTTTCAATGATTTCCAAACGTTGTGCATTCATGTGAATAATTACGATAAAAGCGTAGGCGCAAGTGGCCGCTGTAGTCGAATAGGTAAGAGCTTGACTATCATTCGGCATTGCCCGGGCTTGAAACTACGGGAATGGAGCAACAAATGATAGAACAAAATTTTTCAAATAACGGCCACGCTCGGCAGGCCAAAGAAAAACTCCGAGTGTATTTTTGTCATGAAGAAAAAAAGCTCTTCATAAAAAAGTATCTACCGTTCGGGGGCGGTATGAAACTGTTGGATCCTCTATTTGCACAAACATCAAGATACACCACAAATAGGAGGAAGAGCTCCACCAAAGGGGTGTTAGTGCCAATTATATGCCTTGAAAGACATTTTGATGCCAATTGCCTGATTAAAAAAAAAATTGCGACTACATCTTTGAATGCTCAATGATTGTTATTTCTATTTAAACAAGAAAATTATATATTGCAAATAGTACCAGAGCCATATATGAAGGTATGTATGCATTTTTATTCACAACTACTTACCTCCCATAGGTCCACATCCAATGCTGTGCTCGACTCTTTGTTTGATTTCAAACGTTTCGGTTTGGTTTTTGATTTCGCTTTATTCTTTTTATCCATATTGTTATGATTTGTTATGTTGTTTTTGTAATTTATGCTAGAGCAATTTTTGCCTCGGCACACGAAGTTAGTTTTAAAATTTTGCTTATTTGGTTAATTATTGTTGTAGCAGTTGTTGTTTCTACACCGAGTTCCTTTAAGGAACAAAAAACGTTCAAATTGATTTCTAATATTTGATTAAAAAAAATCAAATTCCTAATTTTTTTCGAACCCTAAATTGTAAATTCTTTTCGTTTTTCTTTAAAAAATAGTTGCTATATTGTTGCTGCCTCACTTTTATAGCAATTCCAATACCTTTTACACCTTTACAATTTTTTAGTTCTTTGCTGCTTCACCACTGCTTTTTTGCATTGTAACAAAGTGGCACTTTCATAGTTGGTATAGTATTGAGTCTACTATGAAACAATGAAATTATAAATTACGGCAAACCTTTTTGTTATTGTTTACCAAGGAATATGAGAAAGTCTTAGCCAGCATTCAAACCAGCTCGCGTAAAAAACTGCTTCGATTGGATAGTCTTGGATTCTTCGCTCGCTGTTGTTGTAAGTGATCTGATTGACTCTGTTGGTGTTTATAGTATTTTGTTTTTCTAAATTACTATCTCTTTAAAATATTTTATTATATTTCATCTATATTTTTACTTTTCTTTCTTCACATTATTTATTTTATTCCCGCATTTTCATTTTAATTTTCATTTTTGCTTTGTCTTTATTTCCCAGCTCCTTTTTGTTTTGTTAATTTATAGAAAGGCTAGTTGCGCTCTTCTGCTTTCAAAATTTTTCTATTGTTGTTGTGGTAGCTTTTGCTAATTTTCACTTATGATTTATGCTCCTCACTGTTGGTGTCCACTGGTAATGTTGGCACCATGTGGCTCACTGTTGCGTTGCTCTGGTCTTGTCTGTTGCGTGTCGCTTGTCGGCTGTTGTCGCCTGTTGTTTGCTGTTTTTGTTTCTGGCTGGGTTGACTGGGTTGGTTTGATATTCAATACGAATGTAATTTAACCAAGCGAATTCGGTCAGCAATTAACCAATGAACTGTAGCGGACACTGAAATAAGTTGAAGAAAGGATACAAGAAATTTGATTACTTGAACAAGTTTGTAAGCAGAAATTGTAAAATATGAAATTTCTATAAAACAAGTGCTTTTTTATTTAAAAAATAAACTTATAAATTTAATTTGTTTAACATAAAATTCAGAGAGTTCAATATAACGGAAGCACTGCTCATCAGTGGAGACTGCTGCGAAGCGTAGGAATTCGTGAAAATTAAACAGAAATGTATATTAATTTTTTTCGGCTTCCTGAAGTAACTTCTTGAAATCAATTGGAGCCGAGTGTAGTTCGAGTTGGGTTAGAGCCTTCTGTTGCAAGTCAGAGGCATAAGAATACAGCTGTCATTATTTATTTTATGCTCCTCAAAGAAATAATTTATTGATTAAAATTGTTAGAAATTGTTAAAAACAAAAATATTTATGTAAAAAAATTATTTAAAAATATCTAAATTAAAAAAAAAAAAAATTAAATATAAAAAAAAATTATATAAAAATATCTAAATTTTGTTTTTATGTAAAAATAAATTTTTGTGTGCTTTTATTATACACATAATTTTGTTATAGTATCCATAATTAAAAAAAAAATTTAAATAAAAAAAAATTATGCAAAAATTTGTAGATAAATGAGAAAAAAACATTAATAAAAAATATATAAATTTTTTCAAAAAAAAAAAATATGTTAAAACATGTATTATTAATTAAAAAAAAATTAAATTACAAATAAATGTAAAAATATGTAAAATTTTTTTATGTAATAATAATTTTTGTGTGCTTTTATTATACACATAATTTTTTTATAGTATCCACAATTTAAAAAAAAATTTAAATAAAAAAAAAAATGATGTAAAAATATGTAAAGTAAAAAAACACATAATTAAAAAGTATGTAAATTTGTTTCAAAAAAAATGATGAAAAAACATGTAAATTTTTTACAAACAAAAAAAAATGTAACAACATATATTATTATTTAAAAAAAAAAATAAATAAAAAAAAAAATGTAAAAATATGTAAATTTGTTTTATGTAAAAGTAAATATTTGTGTGCTTTTATTACAATATATACAAAATTTTTTGTAATATAGTAAAAAAAAATTTAAACAAAAATAATAATTATGTAAAAATATGTAAAAGTTGTTTTTATGTAAAAATAAATTTTTGTGTGCTTTTATTATATACATAATTTTTTATAGTATCCATAATTAAAAAAAAAAAATTTAAGTAAAAATATGTAATTTTTGTTTTTATGTAAAAATAAATGTTTGTGTGCTTTTATTATACACATAATCTTTTATAGTATCCATCTTTGTTGGAAATTGATGCTTTTAATCTTACTTCTGCTAGCCACATTTTATTAATTTTATTCCTATTTGAAGCTGCACCCTACGCCCATTACCGCTACATGCGCATGGGGCACCACCTTTCACATTTGTGATTTTCACAACTTTGTGCTAAGTAATTGGCACTAAAAATAGCAAACTTGCGGAAGAAGAAAATTTGTACATAAAGCTGAAGAATTCAAGCGCTAATTGTGTGGGTCTGAGATAATGAAGAGAAGGTGACTACATGTGAATAAGTGACTCACTGCAGGCTTACTTTGTAGTAAATCATTACTTTATTCCTAATTTTTTAGTTTTTATTCTTTGTTTTTTTATTTTTTATTTTTTGTTTTTTCATTTTTTCATTTTTTTATTTTTTTATCTATTTTTATTTTTTTATTTTATTTATTAAACCGTTTTTTTTTGTTCAAAGCTGCTAAGCGTTTCTCTCAAACGATGTGTGTAATTTTGTTTTGTACTTTTTTACCATTTCATTACTGTTGGCTAATCACTTCAAGGAAAAGCGCTAATTCGACTTGTCACTTTTGTAATTTTCATTGTCTTATGAGTAATTGGTAAGGAAATTATGCACATAAAAGTTTTACAATACTAATTAACAATGAATTACTCATTTTATGAATGATTAAAATTTCCTTTGAATTGTTCACGTTTTTCAATGGAAGCACAAAATTTTGTAGGCATTCAGGGCCATTTATGTAGATAAAATGTAAGCTGTTGCAAATACAAGGAGCTCAAGTTTCTATTTTGAATTTTTAAATAAATTTCAAGTCTTTGCGACTCGTGCAAGCTCCAGTCAGATCTGACGATAACGTCGCGGCTTGGTGTGATAAAAATCGCCTTCGCTTAAATTTTAGAAAATATTTTCAGATTTCGTTTTTTAAGTCAAGTTTTTTGTTTTTCTAAGTCAGTTATTTGATACCTCATATTTAATTAAGGAAAATCGCGTCCCACCATTATGAATGAAGTTTCGCAACTGGTTGTAATTTTTGAATAAAAATTCCTATTTCGGTGTCATTTAAAGTATTTATAATTTCTAAGTCATATTCTTTTAATTTTCCTTTGGTTCAGACTTTACCGATCCATGCACGCTAAAGTTACCTCACTTGGGTGATCTAAGTGGAAATATGCCGTCTTAACAGGGTGGTGATGCAGTCTTGCCATATTAATAGATTGAACGAATTCAAAAGCATTTCGTTTGTTTCGCTCTCAGATCGCTTAATTTTGGTGATGCGATTCCTTACAAGATGTGCCTTAATATATTTGAAGTTGTTGCAAAATAGAGGTAGGCATATTTTCACTCTGCCTTATCTTTGGTAACGTGCCTGCTTTGATGAATGCCCTCTGTTTTAAGTCCTCGCATTTATTTTTATATTTGCACATTTCGCGAAAACATTTGCAGAGTAGTTTATTCATTTTGGTGCGGACTAGAACGGTCTATGCCCCTTATGCTCCGAGGCATAGAATGATGAAAGAACTTAATGAGACTTCAATGTCAACCCTAGGCAAAGCACTGTTCGAGAATCATTCTTAAAACGCACAGACTGGATATAGTCACACTGTAAATAACAGTTGAACAAGTTGGTAGCGAGGAAGTAGCAACAAAATGGTGCGGAAGCGCTAATTGGATTCTGGATGAATCACCACTTTAACCAACCAATCAGCCAATGCGACTTCAAATTTTTTAACTATCCATTTTTCATCGTCTAAACAAACTTTACTTAATGAATTATTTAGATAAGTATGAACTACCTGGTTTGGTGGTAAGCTCTTCGGAAGGGCTATGATAAGGGATAAACGCAAAAAAACACTTTTTTCATGAATTTATTGTAGCGAAACGGTTCAAGTCAGTTTATTAAAAGTTGTTGCATATTATAAAGTAACATTTCAAGAATATTTGATAAAATTTTCATGTAAAAATATTGCAAAATGAGCGAATGAGAGCACATTTATGTAGACGTCTTTTCAAAAATACATTTTGCAGTAGTCAGCATATCTCAGCGTAGAATCATCTGAAATCAAAAAAATCGAATAATTTAGTTAAAGTATGAGTTAAACTTCCCCCCAACGTTTATTTTGACGATTTATTTTCATTTTCAGCCATTTGGTAGTCGTTTGAAGTAAAAAGTGATTTTTGACGAAAAAATGCCGCCATTTTGTAGGTGTAAAACCACCTTAATATAAAAAAAAATGGCGAAAAAAAACGTTGGCGGGAGGTTTTTTATATGTAAAATATGTGTGCAAAATTTCAAAAGGATCGGTTGAGTAGTTTTCAAATGCCAATGACTACGCACTTTAAAAAAAAAGGTTCGAGAAAACCGCGTTTAAAGTTTGTAACGGACTACGCGCGCAACTGCTGCGTCTCGGCAGATGTTTGAGGCGGCTCGGCTTAATGCTCTATAACTTAAAAAGTTTTACTCGGATTGACTTAAAATTTTAACACGGTATTTTTGAAATGTTTTACTACAATAACATGAAAAAAAATCGATTTTTATCCCTTATTAAAAATTAAAAATATTAAATTACAGTTTCAGTTGGTCGAGACGCGCATCCTCCAACAAAGCATTCCTTCAAGAAAGGCTGTGCAACTGTCTTTTGGTTTTATATTGCGTGTAGCCTAACTTCTCATTACCTGCCAAACGTGGCACCATCGAACTCTAAAAAAAGAAACTTGACCTTGAAATACCCTGCACGTTAGAGCGGCTGTAATTTCAACATGGAAAATTACTAATTATTATTTTATGGGGAATTATTAAGTTTTTCTGGGCAACCTCTAGAAATAGAAGCTTATTACCAAAAAAAAAAGCAAAAACAAAACAAAAATTACTAAAAAATAAATTTTAACCCGATCGGAGAAGGTTTAGAAGTTCCGATTAAAGTTTTAGTTTTAAAAAGGAAAACCCTAACGCATTGACTGCAATGTTGTTTGAAAAATAAAACAAAAAATCGTAACAATTTTTTTAGCTTATATCATCTTTGCTTTTAAGAAATATAAGAATTTTTCGTATTTTAACTTCAAGTCACAAGTTTTAAATCTTATCCGATTGGCTTAATATTTCATATTCTGCCAATTTTCCGGTAGCGCCCCCATGTTAAGTAGTGTTCCGAACAATATCAACAGTTTCAGAAATAGCGACTACCCTAATGTGCAATTGTATGTGCGAAATTCACTTCCAAGTGCCTTCACTTTGTATTAAATTTTCATAATTTTACTATTTCCAGTTTAAGATTTCACCTTTTCCCCCGAGTGGCTTTGATTTCCTCATTCATGCACTTACTCATGCACTCGCCTTGGAAGTTGTTTTTCAAATATCTTTATTTTTTAGCATTTATTTGCAAACAATTACGCCCATTCACACTTGTAATGCAGTTAGCGCCTTGTATTTATGAGTGTTGGCCTCGATTGAATGCGTTCGACTCTCGACTCTTCGCATACATACAGACACACATGCCTACATATGCACGCACTTAATAATTTTTTATGACCTACTGACTTCCTTGATTTTTAATTGTCTACTTATGCTTTGTTTACATGTTCTGTCCTCCGTGTTTTCTCTGATATTTTTATTATTGCATTTAATTTTTTGTTGTCTTAAAATTTGATGTATTTCGTTTTTCTTTTTGTGTTCTTTTTTAATTATGCCTTCCTTCATGTCCCATAAACACTTTTATTTGCTCTTTTATATAAATTCATTATTTTTTCTATTTGATACGCGCAATTGTTATTGACATTTCACAATCCCGCGCAATTTTTGTTTACTTAGCAATTTCTGTGACCTTTTGTCAATAAGCGCCTACAATAAATGGATGTTCTGCGTATTTGCATTAATGGCGTGTACTATATGTATGGGTGTGTGTACATTAGTCTGAGTGCCCCTGAGACGCATTATAATTAAATAATAAAAAAAAACTGAAAGCTTCACTACGCACGTAAATACACGCACACACACTTATATACCTGGTGACACTGTTTTTTTTCATAATTGCTTGTATTGCTTTTTGATTGGCTGTGTATTCTTTTTCCTTTCGAGCAATGCCAAATAAACTGATTAATTTTACGCTCGTTCTTTCAGGATTTCAGGGAGAAAAAAGATCGAGACGAATAGTAAACGTAGTTAGTAGACTTTTTAAAGAAACTCTGCCAAGTGGTTACTCATAAAAATGTGCTTAATGCAGATCGGTTTTTGATGGATTCTTTTCCGGGCCTAAAATCTTACGGTGAGTGATTCTATGTCAAGTCATCCAAGTAGTTTGGAGATTGCCGCGAATTTAATTGGGTTTTTAGTACAAAATACAATTTTTAAAATTTTTTTGTAATTTTTTTTTATTTATAAAGGTCTTTTTAAGATTTAACAATTTGTGGTTTTTAAGTTTTTTGGATAAAATATAAAGGGCCCGCCATCTATCGTTACGGATTTGAACTAGGTATTATTTGAAGAATGGTAACACTTAGCTGTCATCTGATTTGACAGAAAATTAGTTTTATTCTTCCGCTGAACGAAAATGGTTGTGTATACGCTCAAAGAACGCTGGGAAATATTGCGACATTACTTTGAAAATCATGGTAATGCTGCAGAATGTGTACGAAAATTACGTACGGCAATGGGAAGAAGAAAAGCACCGAATGAAGCGTATGTGCGTTACTTTGCGAAAAAAGTAAGAGAAAGCTACGATTTGACGCCGTTGGATTATTATCTTTGGGGTGCCATCAAAGACCAGTGTTATGCCAACAAACCAGCAACAATTGATGCACTGAAGACCAACATACGCGATGTCATAGCTGAAATACAGCCGCATGCAATCGAAAATGTGTTGAAAAATTGGACCGATCGTATGGGATGGTGCGTGGCTAGCCGAGGCAGCCATATGAATGAAGTTGTGTTCCACCATTAACCGGAAGGATTGTACTTCAAAATAAAAAAAAAAAGTTTGAAAAATATTGAATAGTTCCTTTTTTATAGTATTTTTAATTCCGTAAAGTTATATGGCGGACCCTTTACTTTAAGAGAAGTTTATTTTCAAAAGAGGAACTTTTCTTGTTCACAAATTTCAGCGGTTACTGAACAGCTGTAACCAGTAACTCTCTGTAGCCAATTTTCAATCACTTTCGAAGAAAAAAATCTGAGGAGGGACTGTTTTTAAAAATGACATAACAAAAATTTGTGAAAAAAAGAGTTGAAGTAAACTGTAAAGTTTTAGAAAAGAGAAAAATCTTCAGTTATTTTTAACATTTTTTTCCGAATTTTTAGGCTTTGTTTTTTAAAATTGATTTTGCCATTTTTGAAAAACGCCCTGTCAAATTTTTTTCTTTTTTTCGATTCGCTATAATTTTTCAATGTAACTCGAAATTTTATGGGAAACCTTCCAGTTGAAGTAAACTGTAAACATTTTTGTTTATTTTTAGAATTTTTGTTTGACTTTTTTGAAAATCTTTTAAAAGTTTTTTTTCCATTTTTTTCTTTATTTTTAGAACTTTTTTTGCCATTTTTGAAAAACACCCAGTTAACTTTTTTTCCTTTTTCCGATTCGTTGTAATTTTTCAATTCGAAATGCCATGGGAAACCCTTTAAGGACCCTTCAGCGATTATCTGTAGCCTGTTTTCAATTAGTTTCGATTAAAAATGTAAGACAAAAATCTGAGGAGAGGCTGTTTTACAAAAATGACAGAACAAAATGTTTCTCCCTAAAATTGTGAAAACCCAGTTTTGAAGTAAACTGTAAAAACTTGTTAAAAAGCAAAATATTCAAATATTTTTACCATTTTAAATTTCAATGAAAAAATATTCGACAAAAAATGTTTATCTGTTTTGAAATTTTTTTTGTTTTTTTTTTTCAATTTTTTGTTAACATTTTTGAACAGAACCCCTCTAATTTCATATTTTTTTCTGGTTCTGGCTGTTTTTCAAAAATGTCGAAACAAAATTTTTTTCACTGAAATTTTGAAAAACCAGTTTTGAAGAAAACTGTAAAAACTTTTTAAAAGGAAAAATTTTCAAATATTTTTAACATTTTAAATTTTTATGAAAAAATATTCGCAAAAAATTATTTATTTGTTTTGAAATTTTTGAAAAGGACTCCTCTCATTTTTTTCTTATTTTTTCTGGTTCTGGCTGTTTTTCAAAAACAACAAAACGAAATTGTTTTCTCTCAAATTGTGTAAACCCAGTTCTGAAGTAAACCGTAAAAGCTTTTTAAAGAGAAAAATCTTGACACCTTTTTAACATTTTTGAAAATTTTCCTAATAAAATATACGTTAAGAAAATATATGTTTAAATTTTTTTTTTGAAAATTCTTTTTTTGTTTATTTTGCTTTCATCCGTTTGCTAAACATTGTAATACAAATGGATTCTTTTTTCAATAGACTGATGCTTTTAAGCAACCTTATGAATTAAAAAAATCAATCTCGTTTCGAGAGTTGTTTCACTGACTCGAAATCAGCAATTAAGTAGTCGAGTCAAGTAAGTCGAGTCAAGTAAGTCGAGTCTCAGTTTGGTTGTACAAAACGAAATACTCAAAATAGCAGGTAGACTTTATGAAAAATGCGACACGTTCGTCTCTGCGCTCCAAAAGGCGACAGCCTCCAGCAATAGCAAGCATTTTTGTGTAAGCAAAATTCGTTGCACGATCAGGTAGATGTAAAGAACTTTTTACCTCCAGGATAGCACCGAAAACTCCTTTTCCAATACACCATCCCTGAAGGAGTTGGTGGTGTATAAGCCAGATATCAAGGGTGGAAGGGTTCGAGAGGTTCAAAGAATTTCTTTGAACTGAGCTGAAATTGTGCTTATTTTCTTGATACATTTTAAAAGTACACCAATAAAAAAATTTCGTCTCATGGTAAGAGGATTCTTCAACATGGCGCTGTTGCGTATAGTTTAACGTCTAATTAGTACGCCCTTGCCGACTAAAAACAAGAAATATCAAATAAACCGAGGAATAAAAGGAAACTAGTAAATATTCTTGAGCAAACAGTGCATTAAATTTACGCCTTTCCAGCAAAGCTCAGCAGCAGCTGCTGTAGGACGAAAGAGTATTATTTATAAAATCACATCACTCATACGCCTACGTGTGCCAAGAAAAGCGCTGCTGGACACAAGTAAATGTGGACCCAGGCAGCATACAATTGGCGTACTTTTCCAACAGAAACCTAGCAATATTAGTGGAGAAATCAACGCAAGGAAGGCAAAAGGTGTAAAGCGGAGAAAGTTAAGTAGCACAAAAAAGGTAAATAGAAAAGGAGAGCGCGAAAGGTATCTAAGGAAACTATGTAGAAAATTTTAAAATTCAGAAAAATTCAGGGCACCAAAATAAGATAAAAAAAAAAAAATGCTGCACAATATTGCCATAGCGACTAAGAATAATGACGTCAGTTAACAGTAAAAACGGTCGAGCATGCACGAGCCATAAAAACAAGTAATATTTTACAGCAAATATTGATATTAATTTTTTGCCTTTATAAAAGTTCTCATTTTTTATTATAGGTATTTATAGCCATTCCTTCTTGCTTGAAATGCGTTGTAAATTTTTTGTTACTTTAATTGCCTTTTTTAGCTACTTTGCGTTTCTGTATTGTTTTGTATTTTATTTTCAATTTTTTTTCGTTATTTTGTTAGCAGTTTTTATTATTATGCAGCTTTGTTGTTGTTTGAGCTTGATAAATACGCTTTAATTTGTACTCATAAATCTGCACTTAGCCTCACTCGCTACGATTCAAGCACGGATAACCCAAATATTTTAAGTCTGTTGCAATGGCTGTAGATAAATGCGAGCAACTGGCATATGCATGTGTGTGTGTGTGTATGTGTGTAGATGTTAGGGTAATATAGTTGAAAATGTGGGCGGTTAAATTTATATTGAAGGCGAATGTTGGGTGAGCCTGAGTAAATATGTATGGAATAGTGTGTCGCACAAGAGAGGAGCTTCAAAATTTTCAATGTCATGACCGACTGAGCATTAAAGATTTTATGCAATGAAGATTTAATTGCCTTTTTTAATGTGATTTTTTTTGCCACATTTTCCAAACAGAAATAACAGATTTTAAATGTTGATAATTTTAGAAAAGCTTCACTTAATATAGTTTTATGTAACTGGAGAGAGTTTCAGCCAAAAACGATTCATTCTTTGCTGCATTTATTACGAATTTCTAGAAATCGATTTTGGTGTTATACATAATTTTGGTAATCTGCGTTTTGAGAAGTATGAGAAAGCTCTTGCTTCTGTTCTTCGGATTTATATTTTGTATCAGCATTCTCGCAAATGTGTGAGCCTTTTGACGACTGTGTAAATCTCAAAATATATGTCAGAAAATAACTTGCTGTCTCCATTACTGTCAGGCTTCAGGCCTAAGTACCAATAATAAATGACGTGACACTGGTAGAGTGTGATGCGACACCTGGAGATGATATCTACATTTTTACTGATAGCCAGAAGACAATAAAACCCCCTACAAAGCATTCGAAAACCTCCAAAGTAGCCTTGAAATGACGCACATCTTTTAATGAGATGGCTGAGTCATTTCACCTGAGGGTAACTGCAGAGCCAATGAACTAGCGAGACTTGGTACCAAGTTGACAATGATGAGTACACAGAGAATGTCATAAACATGGCTTTACAGACATGAAAGTTACTTATCCTTGAGGGAATCGTAAGAGCAGCGAACGAAAGATGTCGTGATAAACTCAGAATTGCCCGACAATTGTGGCCGATTCTCAATGCTAAATGGACAGAATCTTTGCTAAGCCAAAAAAGGGATAATCTTAGCACACTGATTCCAGTTATAGTAAGACCCTGCGGGTCCGTTCATAGGATAGCGGGTACGTTTACTTCTGCAGAAGTTGTCGAGATGAGAAAGAGGAAGAGACAATCTCGCACCTCCTGTGCCATTGTCCTGGTCTATACAGACGTAGCCCTACCCGGTTTAGGTAGACAATTTTTTGGAATATCTCAGTTCCGCGATCTTTGGAAGTACACACTGTTTTCAGGAGAGATAAGGACAAGTTCCCCAAGCGGCATCACAATGAGCTGCAAGCCTGAGTGTGGCAACCATACTTTGCTTTTATGGAAACGTGGGCTCTTCTATGCCTTTTCCGACAGCGCCATATAACTTTTAATTAGCTACTTTGTGGGTAGAGTTCCACAAGTTAAAGCAGAGAGGGTTTCAATGCGGTTAAAAGCAACAACAGCGAGCGCCCCTCAGGGTTCGGTTCTTGGTGCTCTCATTACCTTAACGGAATTCTTAAACTATTGTAAGAGCCCTGCCAGGTAAGTTAGTAAGTAAGTAAACTGAAATAGCTGGAATGGGTTGAAATTCTTTTTAATTTTTTCTTTCTTGTAAGAAACCAAACAATTGCTCCCATCCAGTCCCACCAATGCTAGAGCCGCCATACGCATGAAGTACCGCTCATTTTTGTCGTGACATCTTCTCAAGAAAGAAGAGAGGTCTTTTATTGAGAGAGAGGATGGTGTAGTTTTCTTGATGGTGGAAAACGAGTTCGATATAACAAAATTACTGGAATAACAGTTTACATATTTGCATAAGGATGTAAGTGGGCCAGAAAAAATGGGCTAGAAATGGACCTTGTGAGCTGATTGGTTAGTTTTATGAAGTGGCGATTCACCAAGAACCCAATTAAAGTTTCCGCGCTATTTTGCTGCCATATTCTCGCTACCAACAAGTTATGCCGTTATTCCTTCACGACTATATCCAGTTGAAGGATTGAGAATCTTTATAGTTTTGCTGACGTCTATGCCGGTTCGATCTGCGAAGTATTCAAAAAGCGGTTTACCTAGGGTTAACATTCTCGCCTTGAGTACAATGCAAAGTAGACTGAGACAATTTTGAGAAAATGTTTATAATTTTTAGATTTATTTAATGTTGAAAATTTTGGTACCATGTATTTTAAAGAAGCAGACTTAGCCATAGAAAACACTCCTCCGAACCATCAAATAACCCTTAGCCAAGCAGCCATCAAAGCAATAGCAGCTATAATGACAAACTCACACTGCGTACGACCATGCCGAAACAGTTGGGTGAGCTAGGAACTGAGAAACAAGCCGCCATCTACTGGGTTGCAGAGCACAAGTGAATTGAAGGAAACGAGAAAGTAGATATAGTAGCAAAAAACGACTGGATATAGATGCAGCAATGATTTAAGAAGAGAACTCAAGATGGGGAAGAACCAGCTCATGCACCAGCTCTGTCATTGTCCTGCACTTAGCAAAACACGAATAAACTGCTTAGGTTCTGCACCCTTTTCAACCTTAGAAAGTGTGGCAGATTAAAAAATTAGCAGCCTACTTAAATTATCTACGCTGTGTATTTGAGACAAAATATAAAGTTCTTAAGCTCTCCATACACACTTGGTATCACTTGGATCAATTTCTGGTCTATGTGTAATCTAACCTAACCTAACCTTTTTGTAGTGAACTACTTTCGGATATAAATAACATTCTTATAGTTTTTTTAAATTGTTTTACAATACAATTTAATTACAAATTTTTAATTCTTTTTAATAAATTTTATTTTTGAATAGTTTTTTTTTAGTAAATTAAAAAAAAAAATTTTAATAAATTGTATTTTTTAATAAAAATTCTTGGGGAAGAAACTAAATTTTTTTTTGGTTGAAAATTGTTGGAAAGTGTTTTTTGTCTGTTTGAAAAATACTACCCCCATCATATTTTTATGTAATTTTTTTTATTCATAGCTTAGACTATATTGAACTATCTCTGTGTCATAATGGGAAGCTCATAATTTTTCAAGTTAAACAAAGTGGCGCAAAATTAATCAATCAATTTTATTTTTCAAAAACCTTTATACAAGTAAAAAAAAATAGTTAGTGATGGACATTTTTATTTATAAAGGCGCTACTTGTTGGTTTGTGTACTTTAAAAGTCAAAAACAAGGGCCAAAAAAAGGGTTGTTCATCTTTTACCATCCGCCATTTGTTCGTAGTTCACACGATTACGACACTCATACGGAATAAGAACCTTTTTATCATTTTGTTTTCAGACAGCTGTGAGTCCCGGAATCCGTGTCGCCAGCGAAATACCTTTTTTGGGAAGACCAGTTCTTGAAGCCTGACAACTTTTTGAAAAAACCTCGTATGACTAAACAAAATTTTTGTTTCTTAAAAATGAATCAAAAAATTAAAAAATACTGGAAACAAAAATAAAAAATCATTTTTCGTTTATGTTTTACGCGCTTTTAAAGAAACCCCCAAAAAACACCATTTCAAATGATCGAGGGCCTTAAATATCCTCTGATAGGGCCAACTACGTACAAAATAAGAGGAACAATATTTGCGTATCTGGTTACTAAGATACGTAGCGATGCCTCGATCGACTTACAAACAGGCCTAATATACTGCGCTAGCACATCGCTGGAGCAGTAGTGCTCTACTCAACATGTCGCCTCATAATTGCTTTCATTGTGCGAGTAGTCTCATCAAGCCCTTTGTATTTCATGGCAATCAATTTGCACATCCTTTGCTGCCTTAGAAGTAGGCACATGTACGTATATGTAACTATGTACATGTGTGTGTATAAGTAGATAAGCTTCCATCGCAGTTAAATCATTTCCTTCGATTTCGTTAAGATTTCTCCTCATTGACGCTTGAGTGGAAAATTTGCAAAAGTCGCAACTTAATTACGAAAGCGACAGATGAGGGAAAAGTCGGAGTGATCTGTTCCTAAACATATTTTTGTAATTTTTATATGACTTATATATATATATGAGCATACTCAAGTGCATATTTATTGGTGATTATCATGATTTGTACATTTTTTTATAGTATCTTGCAAGCCATTGTGCGCCTGATGGAATCTCATCTCATAATCCATTCCGGCACTTTGCTTGCGCAAAATACGAAGAAATAAAGAAATATGGAAGAAAAAGTGCTGCTAGGCGCATACAGATGTGCGCTGCACTCGTTGACAAGCGCTGAGTGTCATTGACGTGAACGTCACTTGCGGCGGCCCGAACAGCGTGAGCACACTCATTAATCTTGAGGCAAGCCACAAGGGTGTGGGCCACCGTTGACAGATACTCGTATAATATGAGTACAATACACTGACACTTTCGTACTTTTTATACTCGTATGAGCGAAAGGCTACAAAAATGTGTTGAAATCAAGGAGAATATGTTGGAAATAAATCTGTGAGAAAATAAGAAAGCGCAGAAGAAGCAGAGCAAGTGCTGAAAAAATGAATGATAGTGTGCGTCAAATGCGAGGCAAAAAGCAAGAAAATGAAAAAAAAAATGGTGGCAAAGCAGTGGAGAGGTGGTTGACTGGAATGCCTGCCGGCAGCATAAGCAGCAACATTTGCAGCAATTCATATATATATTTATAATTTGTTTCTACTTGTTTTTGGGTACATGTACAGCGCTTTTACTCAAGACAAATTTTGCCTGCATGCCATGCGTTACATGGCGTAGTAAGTAGCACTTTTTTGTTATTTGTACTTTGTTTTTTTTTTTTTGTTTTTTGCCATGCCTTGAATGCATGTAAAAAAGGTTTAAGTTGGTGCTGAACATGCGCTGTCCGGAAGCTGTGCGAAATTAAATTGTACGCAGAATATTAAGCAAAGCACTCGGGCGCAAATATGTGTGTTCGATAGCCGCAGGTTGCGTATACGCCGTGTTGGGCTACAGCGCGCGATGTGTAGCGAGAGAATGTTGAATGTTGAAAGTTGGAAGTTGAAAGGTGTGAAACGCCGCCAATGCAACTTAATTAAAGTGCGACAACGTGAGTGAGCTTATGTTTATAAGTGTAAATACGTGAATGTGCGTGAGTGTGCGTGAGTGTATATAAGCTGCGGTGCGTATTTAAGCTGACCCCTGGCACTTATGTAAGTATGCGTCAGCTCAAAAATAAATGCATTGCCGTCAGGTAAATGTAGTTGGATGCTGAATGTTGCTATGGCAGTATAGCTATAACAGTACAATACCAGCAACAGCAACAACAACAGTAGCAGTATCACAACTTAATCAGTAAACAAGCTGACAAATGCAATCAAGCGTGGAAATGCAATGAGGATATGGCACTACGTGGTGTGCTACAATGTGTGAACGCAGTACGGATACGTCCTCGGGTCGGCTTTATGCAAATAAATATTGTAGTTCATATGTATATGAAGTGAGTATAAAGTGCGATAATAAAGTGCCATGCACGCATATAGAAAAGTTTAGACAATTTATTTATTTCGGTTTTAATTTTTACACATTTTTTATAAAAATGTATTTCATTCACAAAGAGCAAAAAAAAAAAAACTAAATGTTTTAAATTTGCTCATCCAAGTAATGTGTAGTCTTACCATTATTTTCAATAACTTTAAAGGCGCTACTCGGCATTTACTCAAATATCTTTTTTTTTAGTTGTATGCTCATGAATGAAGAATGACGTCATTGTTGTTGTTGTTGTATCAGCATAAACATTCTCCATATTTACATACGCCGGATTTAAGTCCGGGTCGTTTCGGTAACGTAGAACCGACTGTCGTGGAAACGGAATGACACCCTTCAACTCTTCCTTTGTAGAGTGCTGCTTATTTCATTCCTAAACTTCTCGGGAAAATTGTTGTTCTTCATTATATTGAGATCTGGAAAAATTGATGGCCACTCAAGACAGGGGATACATTGTTCGGCAACCCTACTCCAAGTGCGATAAGATGAATGACAGGCCACCTTAGAATGCTGTAAAACAAGATTTTCGCCAGATTGCACATTGAAAAATGGTAGCAATTCATTCGCAAGAAAGCTTCAATACACTTTGGAATTTATGTGTGTTGATGGTAAGTGGATATACATCTTTCCCAGTGTACGCACAGCTCGCCACACCATTTCAGCTTCAAAATTTCTTTTTCAAAAATATTCTGCCTCTAAACGTATATCTCTTCAATACCTACTGAACCCATCTGTCCCATCAAAGTTAAATTTATTTCCTTCAGAAAAGATAGCCTCAAAAAAAAAGTGGACAAATTTGGAAAACTAACATATTTTTGGAAAACTGTTTTACTTTTTTTAAACTACCAGATTCCAAGAGGTATAATAACGAGCGAGGGTTTTTCGTCTAATTTTATTGGCAGTCCAAAGCTTGGGCCCCCTCCCTTCATATTAGAGAATTTAATACTGCACGAGCGCTTTAAAACTCGACTTAACGTGACCCGAGTAACATTGGGGTCACTTTCAGCCTTGATATCACGTAAGTCCTTTGTATTGTTTCGCGTCATATAAATAAAATTGGGTAGCTAATTACAATTGCGTTAACCACTTCCAGCTATTTATGCAATTCACCAGGTGTGTGGTATCTAAACCTCCCATATCCGCAGGTGTAGCAAACGAGTGATCCTGACTCTTGTCTGAGTTTTAGTCCGGCCAGAGCAAAACGGGTAAGGAAAAGGTGCTGATATGATTACACCTCATCCTCGAGGCAGTTGCTGTAGAAAGTACTTGAAGCGAAGGCAAATATTACCACATGGATGCCAGAGCTGCTGCTTAGTTGGCCTTAAAAGTTCTCTCGCAAATAGGTTATTATTATTGTTAGTGCG
This sequence comes from Anastrepha obliqua, assembly GCF_027943255.1. Taxonomy (NCBI): domain Eukaryota; kingdom Metazoa; phylum Arthropoda; class Insecta; order Diptera; family Tephritidae; genus Anastrepha; species Anastrepha obliqua. The sequence continues at coordinate 114,518,525 of NC_072895.1, forward strand.
CAGTAGCACTGCGACCAAAAGAGATGTATTGTGCAAAGACTGCTGAGATACCCTATATTTTGAGTTTTTTGTTTAATTTTCAGCACATTCTGGGGTTTATTGTTCCATAAATTATATGGATGCAAGGCAATACGAGTACCAATGAGGTGATTTAGCCATTTTTTGCCTAGCGAAGAATATTTAAAAAGAATATGTCTTGAGTTTTCAGTGTCCATTTCACACAACCAGCAGATAATGGTCACAGAGATACCAATTTTGTTTAAGTGATATCTCAGGCTGCAATGGCCTTTAAAGTAACCAGTTAATAGTCTTGAGTCTAATCTGCTAAGTGAAAGTAGCTCATCAGAAATTTCTTTGTTCGACGTTAGGAATTATTTCAGACTTCGCCATACTACGATCCTTAACCTGCTTGGCAATGAGACTTTTAGTCTTCCTTAATGAATAATAAAAAGCACTTGGACTATGTAGGAGTTGAGATCTTTCATTTTTTGTCTGATAAGTAGCAGATGTTTTCACAAAATATGCTCAAATCGCTCATCATCTCCCAAGCAAGCCGGCCAAATGTTTCAGTAGGCAGACTTCACTTGGGCTTATGAAGACTCTTTCGATTGTTACCGGTTAGATAATTAATGAGGCAACGAATGCCAATCTTACTTAACGAGTTAATCTTCCTCCTATCGAACGGATACCAAATAGCCTTGTATGGCTTATACCACTTTATTATTCTCCAGTTTTCACTTCACTCAGCAACTCTGAATATGAAGGATGATCAACTAGGGCCGCAGAATGGACTCAAGTACCAAAATTCAGAGTGCTCCAAATATTCCAAACTATTTCAAAGAGGAGTCGAGCAAAGTATTTACTCTGCATACACTGACGTGCAACACTGTAAATTCAAATTCTAAAGAATCACATAAATTTGTTGAATAATCTGCGTTTGGTTACATAACCGGCTCGGGAGCCACTCTAGTTATGAGACGCCTGAGGGATGGAAGCAACTTTTGTTTTTCATTTTCTCCATATGAATTCGGGTGATCCTTATAACCTGTAATGGTATATTAGTTTGCTTCCACAACTCATTTCTCCTATGGGGTTGGTTTATATATTAAACACACTGCAATTTGGCCGCCGCCGTAGTCAAATAGGTTGGTGCGTGACTACCATTCGGAATTCACAGAAGGAACGTAGGTTCGAATCTCGGTGAAACACCAAAATTAAGAAAAACATTTTTCTAATAGCGGTCGCCCCTCGGCAGGCAATGGCAAACCTCCGAGTGTATTTCTGCCATGAAAAAGCTCCTCATAAAAATATCTGCCGTTCGGTGTCGGTTTGAAACTGTAGGCCTCTCCATTTGTGGAACATCATCAAGACGCACACCACAAATAGGAGGAGGAGCTCAGCCACACACCCAAAAAAGGGTGTACGCGCCTATTATATATATATACACTGCAATTTGTCATAATGCCACAAATTTTCAATTGAATTGATGTGAGAAGATTTTGAATATGACTACAAATGATGCAATTTTTTTATTTTGTATCTGAACTTTGCCTACAGCTCCGGTATGCTTTGCGCTACTGCATTTCTAAAAATAACACAAAATAACATAGAAAAATCTATTTGTTCCACTACACCGGGCGCAGCTTATTGCGGGATGCTTAGGTACTGAAGACAATTTTTCGAATTTCAAACTCAACGCCATTATTGATCGCCCACTATATTTCATGGATTGGCTTACATTAGCAGGGCGGTTTGAATCAGAATGTGAGCACATATTACAGTGCCCAATAATGAAAAATTTGCAGAAAAAGTGTTTGGAGCGATTTGCGTGGGGCTGGTCTGAAGAAAAAGCTCGATGTACAAGAATTTCTGTAAACTAATCTTCTGGAGCTAATTGATGTCTGCAATGCTTTGCAGAAGCGTGAGGAAATCGTCCAATTTATGAAGCTGAAGGTAACTGGTGAACGAGAATAGCGCCCATGCTCGAATCAAGAAGGTTTTGCTACGCATTTGGTGTAAGTGGAAGAGAATCATCCACTGTGAGGTACTTCTACTGGGGCTAAAGCCTCGATTTCGGACCTTTACCGCTCATTACCTGACCAGTGTGAAGCAGGTGAAGTGGCCAAAATTGACGAATAGAAATGTTGTTATGTTTCAGTAACATATCTGCTTTATCATTTTTCTAAAACTAAAATTTCTTGGTCCACACTTAAAGCAAAGAAAAATAACAAGGAATACCCAGAGTGCCGCAACTAAATTTGTGAATGCCTTCCAAAGTTCACACAACTGTTGCTGTGATACTACAAATTTTTGCTGCACAACATTCAGTTTTCACATCATTATCGTTCTCGTAGCGTAACAAGAAAATTCTTCTGCTTAATGTTGAATTTCCATAAAAATATTTTTCATATTTGTACTTTTGTACTGCAAATTAATTACAGGCAATTTCTTGCAAAGAGTCACATTGGCGCAGCAGAATTCATGAATATGAGAATAATAGCAATTAAATGTGTATGTATGTATGTGTATACATGTATGTGATAAATATGTGCAAGAATGCAACCGTCCTTTCGCTTCCTCCGCCTGTGTGCGTACACTGCATATCGCTTGTTCAACTAAAATTTCAAGCACCCTTAAATATTCCACCGAAATTTATTTGAGTCTTCACCCATTAGTGAAGGTAAAATGTAATATATATACTTATATTTGCATGCGTATGTGTATATAAAATTTCCTTTCACATGTATGGAAAAGCGTGCAAACAGCCTTCGCCCCTATATCCGTCTCGATCTGGGTCTCGGTCTCGATAACATGAACTTGCTATGCTGGCGATAATCACAATAAGAGCAACAACAATGCAATCCCCACTTTTTGGCATTTTCGTTTGCATCGCTACAAGTGCTTGAGCTTGATCTCTCTCTCAACGCAGGGTGAGTTTAAGGACATGTGCAATGAGGTCGCTGAGGAAATGTAAATCGCATACCCACATAAATAAAATCTATAATTCTTATAACGCTCTTGTTAATGTGAGTGCGTGTGAAAATTTCAAATAGATTGAAAATCCATGCAAGGAATTGAAAAATTTTTAGTGAATGATGTGGAAGTAAAAATCGGGGTAGCACAAATTTTAGTACTCTAGGCTTGGAAAAATATGTATATATGTAAAAAATCATAGCATCTGGGGCTATTCACAGAATGCTTAGATTTGCACAGTTGTTTTTCTTTTGTTGCAGCTAATCTTTTGTGGAACGTTTTGTTTTGGGCATAACTTGCATAAACTTTCAGAAAATGCATACCAATTTGCCTACAAAGCATAAAATTAATTTTCGAATTGAAGCAAATCAAAAATGACTAAACTGTTGACGCCCAGTTCTTGTTCTGTGTTAACGTAAACTGAAAAAAATTTCATTTTCGTTTTCACAGGCACTTTTCACTCTGCCCTTTTATAAACGACCGGCAGATTTCAAAAAAATGTATACTGCTTTTGAAAAATATAAAAAAATCGTGCCTGATCGAAGGATTTTTTTTCAAAATTTCGGTTTTTTTAATTGGACAGATACCTGTAAAATTTCGAAAAAAAAAAAATTTTTTTTTCATAAAATGTTAATATAATCCTATAAAAATTTGTCAAAAAAATTTTAGAACGTAAGTTTAAGTATTTCTTAGACGCGTTTTTTTCAAAACTATATTTTTCGAATTGGCGCACACGATAATTCGAAAAGTTATTGACCGATCTCCCTGAAATTTTGCACACATCTTTTCTATGATATTACTTTCTATGTGAATTTACAAGTTCTTGAAAATATTTCAAAAAAATAGTGTTTTCGAAGCAAAAATAGTAGGAAAATTCGGCCCAAAATTCATTTTTTAAGCATTTTATTCCGCGAATTTTTTTTTCATTTTTGTTTCATCCATATAGAAATTATGACATTAATAAACAAAAAAATTTTTGGTTTTTTGAATTCAGGTCACTGATGCCGATGCTCGTCGATTGAGAAGCCCCGCTGCGGCTTCCTGGAAGAATTGAGTGTACATCCGCCATTTTAAATGATTAAAATAAAAAAAAAAAAATTATACTTTTCAAATGTATAAACAAACTGTATACCAATTTTGCAAAAAAATATATTGACTTCTTCATCTATACTAATATTATAAAGAGGAAAACTTTGTTTGTTTGTAATGAATAGGCTCAAAAACTACTGGACCGATTTTAAAAATTCTTTCACCATTCGAAAGCTACATAATCCACGAGTACCATGGATTATATTTTATTTTGGAAATAGGGCTCGAGATATAGGTCAAAACGTGGACCCGGGTAACCTTCGGATGTGTATGTACAATATGGGTATCAAATGGAAGCTGTTCGTGAATGCTTTAGTCCAGAGTATTTTTCATGCCGCTCCGTGACTAGGGTCTTGAGATAGAGACCAAAACGTGGACCCTAGAATGTGTTTGTACAATATGGATATCAAATTGAAGCTGTTGGTGAATGCTTTAGTACAGAGTATTTTTCATGCCGCTCCGTGACTGGGGTCTCGAGATATAGGTCAAAACGTGGACCCGGGTAACCTTTGGTTGTGTATGTACAATATGGGTATCAAATGAAAGCTGTTGATAAGTTCTTTAACACGGGGTAATTTTCATACCTATTGATGACTAGGGTCTCGAAATATATGCCAAAACGTGGACCCGCCGTGTCTTTGCACCGAATTAAACCAAACTTACGCACATTGTTAAGGAGGTATTGAAGATGGTTTCCGTATAGTTTGGATACCTATTGGTAGATAGGGTCTCGAGATATAGGTCAAAACGTGGACCCGGGTAACCTTCGGATGTGTATGTACAATATGAGTATCAAATGGAAGCTGTTGGTGAATGCTTTAGTTCAGAGTATTTCCATCCGCTCCGTGACTAGGGTCTCGAGATAGAGACCAAAACGTGGACTCTAGAATGTGTTTGTACAATATGGATATCAAATGAAAGCTGTTGATAAGTGCTTTAATACGGGGTAATTTTCATACCTATTGATGACTAGGGTCTCGAAATATATGCCAAAACGTGGACCCGCCGTGTCTTTGCACCGAATTAAACCAAACTTACACACATTGTTAAGTAAGTATTGAAAATGGGATTCGTTAAGTTTGGTTGTAATTCGGAGCACTGGCAACGGGTACAGCGTTCTTTTGAACCAGCCATAATGTCACTTACTTTTTTAACGCTTGGGGCGGAACTGAACTGTCAAATTGACAGTGTGAGTTACAATGTGTCAATATTTCTTTCTGATTTGGATGCCATAAGGAAAAAACGTAAGTGCAACATGTAAAAATTGTTTGTGAATTTTTTTGGAGTGGATTTGGGAACAGTGAATAATTTCTTACGAAATTTGAGAATTTAATGTGAAATCCGAATGAAATTAATATATGTGTTCGTGGAAAAAAAATTTTTTTTCGTTTTTTTTTTTTGAAAAATATAAATGGATAATGGTTAAAAAAGCTCCAATGCTTAATAAAACATATAAATTGAAACGAAAAATTCATGGATGATCAGGAAAAAAGACGATTGTTTCTTAGTTATTCATATGCGTTGATTTGAAATTTAAAAACAATCTTCTTTTTTCCTGATTTTCAATTTATATTTTATATATACTCAAAAACAAATAGAAAAACAAAAAATATTGTTTATGCCAAAGCGCTTGAGTAAAGAATAAAGAAACAAATAATATGAAAATCATATATTTTCTGTTCTAAACCATATCTATTCTATTTTAGTGTGGGCCGGGTTTGCTAGTTTTAAATAATTTGAAGGAAAATCAGGGATAATATGGCCATCTACAGGCCCATTCCCTTACACAATTAATTGTTGGTTTTTTTCTCGAAAATCTGAAAAAGATTTCCTGAGGACGCCATATTGTTAATTTTGAAAAAATGGCATAAGATTGTCTATTAATAAAACTAATTTCTCTTGTCCGATTGATTTTTGATGAAGGGACTTGTTGGGAACCGCTCTAATGAATAGAACCCAGCACTTTGACTTTGCAATTTCTTTCGTTCTGTAGTCATTTACAGTCATTTACACTCAATGCATACTTATATTACATACATACACACATACCAATTAAGCGCTCTCATTTTAATCATTTTGCCTATTACTTATATTCGTTTCTAATTTACTGTAACATCTTGTACATACATTTTTGCTATATAAGGTCCTACTCAACTTATGTACATTACCATTAGAAAAAATACACTAGCGAAATAAAGTGAATTGGAAGTCAAGACAAATCAGCCTTCCGACTCTTAACATTGGTGACCCCGACGTGATCATACATTTGATACGTCGTACAAACAAAACAAAAACAAAAAAAAACCAAAAACTAATAAGCAAACGTTGGCGCTCATCTTAAGTACCGTGTGCTTAAGTACATTCACCTGCATAACCGTTGCATACACGGTCAGCTACCTTGGCCTACGGGACTTGCATTTACTTTTGCAGCTGTAAACTCACGCCATCCTACCGCTAACTTAGTACTGTATACGGCATACAGTTGGGAATTTTTGTAATCGCTATCAAAGGCACTGTGAAAATGTCAAGGAATGAAGACTCTCTATCCGCACGACCAGGATGGTTCCTGAAAAGGAAAAGTGAAGCTATTTTTAGGCAAATGGAATCCATACATCGTCTCGCAACAACCGAAGCCCTACGCTCACTGGATCATGTAGATCTCACGTTGAAATTGGAACTGGTAGACAACATAAGGAGTAATTTTGAGCTCACACAAAACCGCCTGGAAGAAGAAGATCCTGACGAATTAGATACTGATGCTCGACAGCAGTTCTTGAACATATTTATTTCAGTCAAAGGCGCCATCACTCGCGAGCTACAGTCCAACCGCTTAGATAGCCATTTACATTCAACCACGCGCAATTTTTCGCCTCAGGACTCGCAATCTGTGGTTGTTCTTAAGCAACCAAAATCTTGTTTACCGGAACTGAAGTTGCCAACGTTTAGAGGCAACTACTCAGATTGGCCACAATTTTTCTCCATGTTTCGCACCATAAGTGACCGAGAAGCTGAATTAACTAAAGTGGAAAAACTCCAACATCTCCGCTCATGCCTTGCAGATGCCGCGTTGGACACCATAAAGTCCTTAGAAATTCGCGAATCTAACTATGATAAAGCTCTTGAATTACTAAATAACCGATTTGATAACAAGCGTTTAATTTTTCAGGCACATATCCGTGAGTTGTTTGGACTAGAAAGTGTCGAAGGAAAGGTGGCAACAAATCTCCGGCAGTTAACGGATAAATTTTTGTCACATATTCGTGCATTACAGACTTTAGGCAGCATAGAACAATTGGCCGACAGCTTGCTGATACACATCGTTATGCAGAAACTTGACTCCGCTACTCAAAACATGTGGGAGGAAAAAGTGTCATCCAATGAGCTACCCACTTGGGAAGGCATGGCGTTGTTCCTAGAAAAAAGGTGTCAAACTCTGGAGAATGTTCCGTTTGTTACGCTCGGTAAGACTCCAACTAAGGTGAGCAAATATGTGAATCGCAACAAGTCTTTTGTGGTCTCGAAGCCTGCGCAAAGGTCATGTGTGTTTTGCAAGCACCGTGATCACCTCATTTATACTTGCCCGTCATTTGCGAAACTCTCCCCAAGCGAGCGCTGGAAAGAGGCAAAAAATGCTGAACTTTGCCTGAACTGTCTTAAGCTTGGACATCGAGTACAACAATGCAAATCCACTCACTGTTTTCGTTGTAAAGGTGCTCATCACACCCTTTTACATAAGGATATTCCAGAGCAACCCTTCCAAAATGCCTCATTGGCAGAAAAGTTTCCTCAACCAGGATCAGCAGCATCTTTGGTTTCCATGGCGCCTCCATGCATATCAAACGAGCACTCAAGCATTAAACTAAACGAATCCGTACTACTAGCTACCGCAACGGTGTTTGTAAAAAACAGTGTTGGATGTTTTATCCCCTGTCGTGCTATTTTAGACTCAGCTTCGCAACTAAATTTCGCTACGAGCAGGTTATCCAACCAACTACAGTTGAAGAAATCGAAGTTCCCAGTAGCAGTTTCGGGAATTGGAGAGTCAGATACAACAGTTGAGTACACAATCAATATTATTTTTAAATCTATTCACAGTGATTACACAAACACTATTACGGCGTCAATAATTCCCACCATTACTGAGCAGCAACCAACCACCACGTTCAGCATATCGCAATGGGTCATACCTAAGAACATAAAATTGGCCGATCCATCATTCAATACTTCTCGTAGGATTGACCTCTTAATTGGAGCCGGCATATTTTTTGACTTGTTGTGTGTCGGCCAAATACGTCTTAAGGAACCAACACACATTTTGCAAAAGACACGTCTCGGCTGGATCGTCTCTGGCGGTAAACAACGCTCCAACATCAGCTCTTCGTGCACGGTGTCATCCAAACTCGTCGAAAGCAACGAACCACATGGATCACTTGATCAAATGGTTCGCAGTTTTTGGGAAACAGAAAATTGTCTCGAAGGAACCACGAAGGTAACAAAAGAAGAACTAGATTGTGAAATACATTTCCAAACAAACCATTGCCGTCTGGGTACTGGCGAGTACTCAGTCCGCCTTCCTGTCAAACTGAGTCCAAATATGCTTGGTGACTCATATCAATACGCCGATTAATCTCTCTAGAACGACGTTTGCAGCGAAACGACAACGTAAGGTTACAGTATTCAGCGTTCATGCGAGAATATCTTGATTTAAAGCACATGACTCTTGTGGATGCTCTCCCCAATGTACCAACACATTATCTTCCTCATCACTGCGTTTTTAAAGAAGATAGCACAACAACGAAATTACGGGTAGTATTCGATGGTTCAGCTTCTACAACAAGTAACTACTCTCTGAATGAAATTCTTATGGCAGGTCCAACAATTCAACCAAAACTTGCAGAAACTTTAATACGTTTTAGGTCAAGGCCCATCGCATTAACAGGTGACATATGCAAAATGTACCGCTGCGTACGCATCACCTCACCAGATGACTATCTTCAGTGCATACTTTGGAGGGAAAACCCGATGGAAGATGTTAAGACCTACAAATTAGAGACTGTCACTTAGGGAACACGACCAGCATCATTCTTAGCTATTAGAGCTAACGATGAAGCCGAATCGTACCCCCTTGGTGCTCAGATAGTACTGCGGGATTTTTATGTTGATGACATGATCACTGGATCCGATACTGTTGAGGAGGCAATTGAAATAATGGGGCAAACTTCGCAGCTACTTGCAAAGGGTAACTTCAAAATACGAAAGTGGTGCTCCAATGATCAAGCTGTAATAGCGCAGATTCCTCTAGCTGATAGGGAAAAACGTCTAAGGTTTGACGACGGCAGCAACATAACAAAGGCACTAGGGTTGCAATGGAACACAGATCATGATTTATTTTTCTTTGCATTTACCCCATTTCAGAAACCAACAAAAATAACGAAACGCTCTGCACTTTCCATCATTGCCCGTTTGTATGATCCGCTCGGCTTAGTCGGCCCATTTGTATTAAAGGCAAAAATATTTCTTCAGCGTCTATGGATGGAAAAACTTGACTGGGATGAAAGTTTACCGATGTCTCATGAAACAAGTTGGGAGAACCTATGCAGCCAATTCAACGATGTCAAACATTTGACATTTCCCCGCTTCATCGCTAAAAGGAATGCATCATTGGAACTTCATGCCTTTTGTGACGCCAGTTTGTCTGCTTATGGTACGTGTGTTTACATACGTGCTAGCAATGGTAAGAGCGTATGTATAAATCTGCTTTGCTCAAAGTCGCGAGTTGCTCCGATTAAATCTCTCACTGTGCCAAAGCTCGAGCTGTGTGCTGCCTATTTGCTTGCTCAGTTAGTGCACTCTATTGCTCAACTTAATATCTTCAGCTGTATGTTTTATTGTTGATCAGACTCCAGTATTGTGCTCTCATGGTTAAAGGAGGACTCATCCCGGTTCAACGTATTCGTAGCTAATCGCATTAACAGTATTCAAAATCTCACAGATGGTATGGAGTGGCGTTATGTCCCAACAGCTGTAAACCCTGCTGATATACTATCACGCGGAGCCACACCAACAGAATTACTAAATTCTTCGTTGTGGAAACATGGACCGCCGTTTTTGTCTAATCCGCACAATGAGTGGCCTAAATGCTGCGTTCGAACTCAAGAGCTTCCCGAAATGCGCAAAACCTTTTTGCTAACTACGCGCTCTGCTTCTGATATGTCAATAAACTGCAAATACGTAAATTCTTTTGCATCTATGCAACGCATCTACGGTTACGTTTACAAGTTTGTGAAGAAAGATATCTCAGGTCATTTAACACCTAGTCACATTCAGAATGGAACATACTTCTTAATCCGCATGATACAAATGGTACACTTTTCAGCTGAGTATACGTCACTTCAAAGAAAAAACACAATTTCCTCTAAAAGTGCATTGTTTTCTTTATCACCTTTTCTGGACCCGGTTGGACTTCTGAGAGTTGGTGGCCGTCTCAAGAACACAAACTTAGATTTTGATTCCAACATCTATGATTAGTTATTTCCATTTAAAATATCTACATGTAGGTCCTCAGGCATTGCTTGCAACGATTCGTTTACAATATTGGCCAATAGGTGGTCGGAAAACGGTGGCACAGGTTATCAACAAATGCATCATTTGTTTTCGTGCGAAACCAAACTTGATGGAACAAATCATGGCAGATTTACTGGTGGAACGAGTAAAAGCGGCCAGATCATTTTTTACTACAGGAATAGATTTTTGTGGCCCGTTCTATTATCAGTCGGAAATTCGGAACAGGCAACCACTGAAGTGCTACATCGCCTTGTTCATATGCTTTGCCACGAAGGCAGTTCATCTTGAACTCGTCAAGGATTTGTCGACACCCGCGTTTCTAGCTGCGTTGCAAAGATTCATCAGCACACGAGGTAAACCTAAAACAATTTGGACGGATAACGCAACAAACTTTGTTGGAGCCAAAAACGAGCTGCTGGAACTAAGGCGATTATTTCTGAGTAGCGAACATCAACGTGAAGTGGCCAAACATTGTGTCGAAGATGGAATCGAATGGAAGTTTATACCGCCAAGATCTCCTCATTTTGGTGGACTTTGGGAAGCTGCTGTTAAGTCAGCGAAATTTCATTTCTACAGAGTCGTTTGTTCTTCGAGGCTGTCCTTCGAAGAGCTCCGCACACTTGTTTGCCAAATCTCAGCAGTAATTAATTCACGGCCTCTTATTCCTCTTACAGAGCATCCTGATGATCTTGCAGTTCTTACGCCGGGACATTTTTTGATTGGCGGCCCTTTCACAGCTACAGTAGAACCAGACATCACTGACCTGAATATTAACAGGCTCAGTCGTTGGCAGCAAATTTCTCACATGCAACAAATATTTTGGAAGAAGTGGAGTACAGAATATCTTACCCAATTACAACAACGATCCAAATGGCGAACCCATAGGGAAGGACTTAAAAAAGGTGCTCTAGTACTCATAAAAGACGAAAATCTGCCGCCGCTTCGTTGACCTCTGGCACGAGTTATTGACATAATTCCTGAACCAGATAGTGTAGTACGCGTAGCAAGCCTAAAAACAACTTCAGGAATCACCAAAAGAGCTATAACTAAATTGTGCTTGTTGCCATTAGACGATCATCTTGAAAGCTTAAACTTTCAACGGGCGGAGGATGTTGGGAACCGCTGTAATGAATAGAACCCAGCACTTTGACTTTGCAATTTCTTTCGTTTTGTTGTCATTTACAGTCATTTACACTCAATGCATACTTATATTACATACATACACACATACCAATTAAGCGCTCTCATTTTAATCATTTTGCCTATTACTTATATTCGTTTCTAATTTACTGTAACATCTTGTACATACATTTATGCTATATAAGGTCCTACTCAACTTATGTACATTACCATTAGAAAAAATACACTAGCGAAATAAAGTGAATTGGAAGTCAAGACAAATCAGTCTTCCGACTCTTAACAGGACTTATGGGGAAACGGGCTTCACACAAACAGCGACAACTTTTATAATTAATAAGTTTTTTGTTTTGAAATTTTGCTAGGGTCAATTCGAAACATGATGTATTAATGCCATGTTTTTATTTTTGTAAAATAAAGCAACTGACTAGCAAAGTCAGTCAGTTGTTAATTTAAACTGTTTTTTTTAATTTTTTAATTCACAAAATCAATAAACAAAAGAAATAAAAGTGAAAAATACGTACAGTTTTTCTCCTAAATTTTTTCATATGAAAATATTTGGCAAGAAAAAATGTTTGAAGTGAAAACAAACAAATTAAACTTATAATATTTTTCCGTCATTTATGAAAAATTAGATCATTAGTTATTTTAAGTGAAAGCAAAAAAAGCAATTGAAAAAAAAAATTACATTCTATGTCAAAATTCTCTGGGCGGGAGAATTTAGCATTTTTGTGCAATTATGTAAGAACTAAGGCCTGCATATGTAAGAATTGTGCTTGGGATCATTGCCTTGGTATAGTTTCAATAACAGTCATTTGGATCATTTGGATCAAGATCACTGATTTTTGCAAATTTCGTTTCAAATTATTACTATTATTATTACATATATGTAAAATATGTAAATAGATTTCTTTTTTTATGAAGTCTCCAATAATTTTAATTTCATCAACGCCTCTGCTAGAAATGCAACCCCATATCATTACACTTCTTCTTCCGCTCAAGGGATTTTGGCCGAGTTCAACAACCAGTTGGAAACACCAAGTGAAGTCAAGTACCTCTTCACCTGATCTGAAGCAGAGGAGGCCTTCCACTTCCTCTGCTACCACCAGCTGGTACCGCGTCGAATACTTTCTGAGCTGGAGCTCTTATTTCTATTCGGACGCCAACGAAGCCGGTGGATCTTTATGCGGATCTATGTCATCGTAAAGCTCATACAGCTCGTCGTTACATCGCCTACGATATTCGCAGAATCTTTCTCTCGAACACTCCAAGCGTCCCTTCATCGGATGTTGTCAGCGTCTTAGCTTCTGCGCCATACATTAGGACGGGCACGATGAGAGTCTTGTAGTGTGTTAGTTTTGTTCGTCGAGACAGGACTTTACTGTTCAGTTGCCTACTTAGTCCAAAGTAACACTTGTTGGCAAGAGAGATTCTACGTTGGATTTCAAGGCTAAGATTATTATCGGTATAAATGCTGGTTCCTAATTAAACGAAGTCTTTTACAACCTCGAAATTATAACTGTGAACTGTGACGTGGGTGCCGATACGCGAGTGCGCCGACTGTTTGTTTGAAGACAGGAGGTACTTCGTTTTGTCCTCGTTCACCACCAGACCCATTCGCTTTGTCTCTTTATCCAGTTTGGAGAAGGCAGAACTAACAGCGCGGTTGTTAAGGCCGATGATGTCGATATCATCGGTATACGCCAGCAATTGTACGCTCTTATAAAAAATTGTGCCTGAACGATTAAGTTCTGCGGCTCGTACGACGCTCTCCAACATCAGGTTAAAGAAGTCACACGACAGTCGTTTGGTACCAAAGGGCTCGGAGAGGTCCTTCCCAATTCTGATGGCGGTGCTTGAAAAGCCGTATTAGTTTTGTGGGGATACCAAATTCAGACATCGCGGCATACAACTACCTCCTTTTCGTACTGTCGAATGCAGCTTTGAAATCGACGAAACGATGGTGTGTGTCGATTCTCCTTTCGTGGGTCTTTTCCAAGATTTGGCGTATTGTAAATATTTGGTCGATGGTAGACTTTCCAGGTCTAAAGGCACACTGATAAGGTCCAATCAGTTGGTTAACGTTGGGCTTCAGCCTTTCACACAATACGCTCGCTAGAACCTCATATGCGATATTTAGAAGACTAATCCCGCGGTAATTGGCACAGATTGCAGGATCGCCCTTCTTATGAATAGGGCAGAGCACACTTAAATTCTCATCGGCAGGCATGCTTTCTTCCGACCATATTTTGCCTAGAAGCTGATTTACCTTTACGGTAATTATAATAAATCAATTGCCTAATTTTTTCACTCACATGATAGCCCGCCATTAATGCAAAAGGATTTCAAAGTATTAATCCATAATCAAATTTACTAAGAAAATAATGAGAAGATTTTCTTAAATATTTCGGCCAGAGCTCTGCGTAGTTCGGAGTTCTTTTATATTGGTCTCTCAAAATCTCTTTATGCTCAAACTGCTTCTATTACTAGAACGTAAATTGAGTTTAATAAAATCTCCAAATTTGTTGAGATAGATTTTTCATTTTCAAAAGACCACCTATTGAAATTTTGGAATATTTATTATAGATATCATAGTTCAATTCTACTTCCTTTTTTAATGCCCATTAACCTTAAAATATGTCCACTGAGCCTAACAAATCTATTAGATTATAAATATTACATTGTGAAAAGAATTATGAGACCAACTGTACATACATATGATATGCACAAACACCAATAAAACCTGCACCACACGATCCATCAGCCACAAATGGAAGGCAGCAAATTTGCCCTATTTTTTTTTCTCAGATAAGTAGGCAACCAGGCATACACGCACACATACAGCGTACAGCCGTTAGAACAAAGTGAAATATTACTAACACAACAACAAAAAAAAATAATACTTGTTACCACAACAACATGCCACAACTGCTTCCTATAACAAAGATAACAAAAGCTTGAGTAAAAAGTTGGCAGTGTAACACAATTTTTACGGCTTGCACTTTGCTGCTTCCATGTTTTAGATTCTTAAATTTCAGAAATCGATTATTGAATTTCGCCAGCGTATTGTGCGCTAACCGCAAATATTCCCTTACATGCAATGCATTTGTTTCGGCCGCGCTTTGCTGCCGCGGGGTATGCAAATTTTGAAAAGAGAAGAACATCTCTAATCTGTATGCTACCGTTGCGCTATTGTGCAAGTGCATGTGAGTGTGAGTGTGTCTATGTGTGTATTTTTCGACTGGCATTTTTTCCTCGTTCCTCATTTCTCATTTCATCTTGCTTTCACTTTTGTTCTACTATTGAGATGAATGCTTTATGATTCTGGTCGGTTGGTAGGTTGATTGCTCGAAAGAGTTTTTGTGGCTAAAGTGTAAAACGGGGTGGTAGGAGGCAGGAGAAATGGTTGCTTTGTATGGTAGATGAAATTGTAGCTGCAAACATATGCAGAGTGGTACTAAATACGTATGACTTTACAAAGTTGTATTCACATTTTTTCCATAAAATATTTTTGCGAATTACATTGAAACGCCAGCGCATCTCTTTGAGGTTTATTTTTTGTATTAAAAGACAGTAAAATCCGATAGCCGATAGTTCTCGTGGGTTATAATATTTATTGTGAATTTATTTGTAATAAATAAAGATTATAAAAAATAATAAAAGATAGTAAAAGTACTCTAAAAGTGCTAAGACATCAATTGCGTGTGAAGGTTGCTTTATTTACTTTGATTTTTTGCGCATTTTTGATTTGGAACAAAAAAGTACATAACTCTGAGCTTCTCTCCATATATTCGTATCTTTTTAGGTAACATCATAAAATTAAAAAAAAAAAATGAATTTTATATGCATTAAATCTTTAGCGTAGTTGGCAGTATATCTATTTACAAAACAAACAAAAAAACACTACATCGGCTACTTGGTATCGCCTATGAGATGTGTCTCAACTATCAAATTTCCGCGCATATACGTACAGTTTGTCTAATGGAAGTGTGACCGCAAAATTCAAACTTACATTACAAAAAAAAATGTCTGATAAATAAGCGTATCGCTTAGGCAATACGCCGTATGCTCTTTGTTAGTTTTGTGAGAAATTTGGGAAATTTTTTTTTACAAAATGAGTTTCGACGTTGAAGAAGAAGAAATGTTGACCATTTTCCCGGACGAGGCAAGAAAAAAACAAAAATCTTTCATCATCATTAACCCATCTTCGGCCGCTACAAGAATTCGACATAATTTTTCCATTTCCTTTTTAGTCAGTGCTTATAGGACCATAATCAAGAAAAATTAAAAAAAAAAAATTCTGACCATCGGTGTTTTAGATATGGACTGGTCGAAAAATCGACCGCTGGCCAAAAATCGTCAAATATTTAAAAAAAAATTAGAATAATTCAAATTAGAGTTAAAAGCGTGGGATGCTTGATATAGTAAATATTACAATCATTCTATTGGCAACTACCTATGTACAGAGGGTTATGAAAGTGAAGCAAAATGCATCCCACGCTTTTAACTCTAATTTGAATTACTCTATTTGTATCTTAATTTTTGTTATAATTCTGTTCTGAGGTAGTTGACTATGACTGATCGTTCGATTTGCTATTACTTCATTATAGGTCTCTTTGTCATTAGAATTTATTTTCTACTTTTTAGTTCGATTGGCAATAAAAGCGTGTTTTTTAGTTTTTTTTAACTATTTTTTATTTTTTACTTTTTAGTTCGATTAGCAAAAAAGCGTGTTTTTTAGTTTTTTTTTTTAACTATTTTTTATTATGGGTGGCCGCCGTAGCCGAATGGGTTGGTGCGTGATTACCATTCCGAATTCACAGAGAGGTCGTTGGTTCGAATCTATTGGAAAATAATGAAATTGTAAGTAGTTGGCAACCCGAATTCCTACTTAGTTCCTTTTTTACTTCATTTCTTTTTACTTCTATAGATTTAAGTTTAGTGTGTAATAAAACGTTGAAAAGAACATACGGATTTTCCTTCAATCTGGTTTTTTGTCCTACAGAATCTCGGTGAAAGCAAAATTAATAAAAACATTTCTCTAATAGCGGTCGCCCCTCGGCAGGCAATGGCAAACCTCCGAGTATATTTCTGTAGTATTTTCAGTCAGTGAATTAATGATTCGATATATTCGTGTTATATTTAATTCCTTTCTTATCGACTATGAGTCTAAAGCTATGCAGTTATCGGCCGTGATAAAGAAGTAATCGGGATGAAGAACTTATTTCGTGGAGGGAGCCTGGGAAACGGCTACCCCACTCCTGAAACGGAGAGGTAACAACAAAATATACTGACATAATCGATATGTTACATACTTTTTCCCATATAGATCATTGATTGAAGGTCGAGCCTTGTTTTTCTGAATGAAAATTATTGTTTTCATTTAGCCAGTGATTTATAGTCCGATTTAATTGTGTTATATTTAATTCCTTCTTTACCGACTATACGTCAAAAGATAGGCCAGCGTTGGCCTTGACACAGAATAGATATTCTCAGCACAGAAAACGGAGACCGTGGATTATATTGACACAATCAAAACGAGATGTAAAGTTCCAGTTTGGTTTTTTTAGTTCACTTTTGTTGTGAATTGTACTTTAATCGATAAAATTTTATAAATGAAATTATGGTAATGATAAATTCCTTCTGTATTTGCCAAAATTTTGTTCCGTAAAATAATTTCAAAATTTATGTTTTGATTATTTTAATGTAATTACCAAAATTATATCTTATATGAACATTGAATAGAGTAAATTTGCGTGTATGCGACTTGTAGTATCTACGCATGTGTAAAGACTATACAAAGTGAGAATGCAACTACCCTGAAACCGTTTTAGCTTTCTATTCGTACTGCAGTGCCGCGTGCCCGAGCAAGTTCGAATTCGAAAGAGTAAGCCGTAGACTCCCGAAATCAGTAAGAGTAACTCGGAGAGTGCAGGCATGCGCAGACCGCGCGTTAGCTCTGTCTTTCTTACTCTTCTACAGAAGATCTAAAAAAAGAAAATATTAATTCTGGCAATCCTAATAAGGATAATGGAAAACTTTTATCAAATTATTGCATTGTCATTGGTCCTTGATAGGTGTGCAAAATTCCAAGTCGATCAGATTTTTAGAAGCCAGTGAAAATTAAGCTCAAAGATTCCGTTACATACATACAACCCGAGCTAATAAAAGTGTGTTGAAAATAATTAACCAAAAATAATGCATGGATATCTGGTTAATTCTGTGAAGAATTACCAGGTAAAATTTCAAAACGATTGGTATAGTATATTTTTGATAATTATAGTACACACAGACTTCAAAAATTACAAGCTTCAGGCAAATATTTTGAAGTCTAGCAACTATAGAAAGGCAGCTCATAGTAATTTTACTCCAATCGATGTGAAATGTTGACACGATATTCTTGAGATGGCATGCATTCAAATAAATATAAAATAAATATAAAAATATAAACAAATTTTAAATGTCATACCACTCATACTACTGGGGTGGCTGTCGCAGTGACACACTTGGACCTTTCGTAGGTTCATTGTGATACGACTGGAACTTATCCTTACCCTAAGGGTTGCTTTTCAAACCATCCGGTAGCTTTAATAAACGAGCAAAGCTTCGTTAGTTTTAGATGCGCTTTGTCCGCCACATCAGTTAAAAATGCTGAAAAAAAGAGTGCGCAGCCTCCTCATAGCTAAGTTTTCACACTCACATAAAAGGTGTCTGACTGTTTCCTCTTTTTCTGTATTAAGACAGCTTCTACAGAAATCGAAGTGCGGGAGCCCTAACCTACTAGCGTGGCTGCCCATTAGCAATGACCAGTTAATACCCCTATGATTTTTCCTTTCGCTTCTCTGTTGGTTTACCTGCTTATGAAATAGAACTCGTGCAATAATTGAAGCGAAATAGTCATCGTTTTAGTCGTATTTTTACTAATTGGGCTCATTTAGATTTATCATTCTAATTTATTGAATCATGCAACTCCCTGCCGCGGTGGGCACATGTCGCATCTCATATTCAAAAACAAAATGCCATGAAACTATCTAGCAGATTAAAACATTGTAAAAAAATGCATTCTAGCAATATTTCTGTTGTGTATTATCATTTTAAGTTCTGGAGCTCTTAAACAACACCCATTACAAGGTGGCGCAAAATTAATGACCTTATCGGAAGATTTATACTTTTTGTAAATGATGTCGTACGTCAATACTATTTGAGATGTGTGAACTAAGCAGCTGCAGTTACCCAAAAAAAAAAATTTAAGATTACCGTTACTCAAAATAATTTTCGTTTTCTTTATTTAGTAAAAAGTTATTCAGAAACTAAATTGGATGATTAATTTTGCGCCACCGCACACAGTGAAAAAAATAAAAATTAATTAAGTTCTTACCAAATTAGATTAAAAGAGGAACAGATTAAAGTCGAAATTATTGCTTGCTTTATTTTAAACGTCTTTCCTGTAATAAAATAAAATTGTCTCACATTATTTATAGAATATAACAAACGCGGAAACAAGGAGTATTACATAAACATGAAATGTACACGTAAAGTCATGCCGATTGATGAAACCTTGAGATTACAGCGCCACATATGAATATATACAAACATACATAAGTACAATACTATGCACCACACACACACACACACACATGTTTGTACAAAGCTTGTAAATATGATGTAAGCGCCGTAAGTTCATAAAAAATAAAAAAAAAATGAGAGGAGCACAGAATTGCAGTGAGTTCATAAACAACGTTTTTTTTATGGATGGAGGAACTAATATCCTCTTTCATACATACCTGGTTACATACAACAGATATTGATTGTTTGTCATTGTGCTCGATTCTTTTGTTTTACATTTTGTTACCGTTAGCTGGTAGGGCAAATCACGCTTTCATACGTGCACACTCACTAACAGGTGAAGTAATTTTTTTACACATGTGAGTGTATGTGGGTATGCGATGTGTGTTTGTGTTGTGAAAGTACATAGAGAGTTGCAGAAACAGTTGGGGAATCAAGTGAAAGCTTTAATCGAGTACGAGCAAAAAATGACAAATCTGATCAACAGGAAATGCAACGCGGCAAAGAGAAATGCCAATACATATGTAATGGCTGTGTGAGCATGTTACTGTGCATATTTTTAATAAAACCATCTCTCTTTTTTGAAAAAATAAAACCATACAAT
This sequence comes from Anastrepha obliqua, assembly GCF_027943255.1. NCBI lineage: Eukaryota > Metazoa > Arthropoda > Insecta > Diptera > Tephritidae > Anastrepha > Anastrepha obliqua. The sequence goes on from NC_072895.1 coordinate 114,538,458, forward strand.
TTTTTGAAATAAAGTGTTTACTTAATTCATTTCATCATTTAAAGAACGATTCGATAGAAATTTGTGCATGAAAAAGGGGACCACCCACCCTACCATTATGCACTACCTGCTAGAGACTCGGCGGAGATTTCTTTGAGGGCCATTATAAGCTCAGGTCCATGGGTATCGGGTAGCTCGTAAGCAATAATTATTAGTGAATTTTTCGAAAAACTCTTCCAAATCTTAATTCTTACACGTTTTTAATTTGTGTGCCCATAATTCTACTCTATTGTGGCTTAAGTTAGTCTGTGTACACTGATGTGCCAGATGAGTTAAAATTAATCATTCAATCCTGTTTTTGAGTATTTTGTTTTCTACTAAATATAGAAAAGCCTGTTTGTACACTGCAGCTGTCTAGTTCACAAGTGTCAAATACGATTGACGCATGGCGCCATTTACAATAATTATAAATCTTCCGATAAGGTAATTGATTTTGCGCCACCTTGTACATATATACCTTTACATGGAGTAAGCATGAAAATAAGGATTTCCAAGCGATCTTATCTACTACTGTGTCCAAAAAATAAGGTGACATTTGATTTTAAACTGCGCGCTTTGAAGGATTAGGAGAATTCTTTTTTTTTTTAGGTTGGTAGTACTGTGAGTGACATCTATGTCAAATTTCATGTGAAATATTCATTTACTGTTTGAGATACGCGTCGTTTTGTGAGCTGCTAAAAGTGAGTTTCTCGTTTTTTGCAATGTCGAAATTTGTTGAGCAAAGAATTTGCATTAAATTTTGTTTGCGGAATCAATTTTCTGCTGCGTTGAGGATGGTGCAGAAAGCCTTTGGTGATGAGGCTATGTCTAAAAAAAATGTTTACAAGTGGTATAGTGAGTTCCAAGCCGGTCGTGAACGTGTCGAAGACGAAGAGCGTCCTGGGCGACCATCAACCTCAACTGACGAAGCTCACGTCCAACAAATCAAAGATTTGGTGTTGAAAAACCGTCGATTAACGATTAGAGACCTTGCTGATGATGTTGGCATATCGAAAGGCTCAGTCAATACCATTTTGAAGGATGTTTTGGGCCTCAAGCGCGTCAAATCTCGACTGGTACCGAAAACATTGAATTTTTTGGACTCGTAATTCGTGATCATTTCATCAAAAACTCAACCCATATCGTTCCGCAACCACCGTATTCACCTGATCTGGCACCGTGCGACTTCTGGATGTTCAGCAGGCTCAAAAGACCGCTCCGGGGACACCGTTTTGACACGATAGAGGAGATTCAAGCCGCAACGAAGACGGAACTGAAGGCCATCCCGGAAAGTGACTACAACCAGTGTTTCGAAAATTGGAAAAAACGTTGGCATAAGTGCATTGTGTCGGGAGGGGATTACTTTGAAGGGGATGAAATTGATTTGGAAGAATAAATAAAGAATTTTCAAAATAAATACAATGTCACCTTATTTTTTGGACACAGAGTACATACTTATCGCCATCTTACAACCATTTACCAGCAATGGAGTAAATAGTTGCGGAGTGAAAAGTGGTTTAGCTCGAAAGACAAATACTTTTGTTTTTAACTTGGCATTCACGAACTGCCTGAGTGGAGACGAGAAAAGTACCTGGCGTACCATCATTTTAAATAAAATATTTTCAGAGGGTTCAGATGAAAATAAAACTCCGGTTTCATAGGTATATATTAAGTAGTTCATGATCAACCTTATCAGTGAGTCCGTCGTAGGAAAGGTATGAATGCGAAAAATTTGGCATCACTGAATTCTTGTGAACTCGAAAAAACTACAAAAACAAAGAATGGAACAAACACGTTATAGAATGCCCACAGAACGACTCGTGAAATCTGCCATACTGGAAAGGCCCACCACAACTAGACCATCAGGAACACCTCCTAGAAGTTGATATGAATGTTGGACTTCAGGCGAAAGACCCGAATAATAATTTTGGCTACCTGTATTTTATAAATTGTATATATATTTTTGTATTGTAAATTTTATAATCGTTTATGTTGTTTTTAAAACGGGTGTGGTTTTTTAAATGATGAAGAAGAACATGTTTCGCCATGATTGAGCTGGAAATTAGTGATGAGAAAGAATGAAATGGGAAAATGGATTCCTATACAAAATACAGATTTTCGGTGTTAATAAAAATATTTTCAGCTGCGCAAGATAATTTTCTGTGCTACGAGTATAATCGTTTAGCTTTTTGTGTCATGTAGAGCACATATTTGGAAATCTTTTATATGAAAGAAAATTCGCAAATATTTTATGCGAAAAAAATTGTGAAAAATTAACGTGATTTTTGAGGCATTTGAAGCTTTCACTTTGTTCTACAAAAATGTGACGATCAACAAAACTGCATACCCAGTTTTTTTTTTATAAATTCTGTTTAAAAAGTTGAAAATTTTGATGAGAATTTTTGGAATTATTTAAATTTTAGTGAATTTTGTGCATAGTCTGGAATTTCGATTTATACAATTTTTGTTATGCAACGAACTATACTTTTATAATTTTTATATTATATTGGCCATGTGGAAATCCCGATTTGAATCCATTGTGCCACTGTTCGTGGTCAGAATCGGAAAACATGGCCTGTCGAAGACCTCACAGAAATTTGGAATGTCTCAAAAAACCTTTGGTTCGAGCAGCGACGTCGATAACAATGGAAACCGAGCGTGCTGTAATAGCTGAATGGCCTAGTCGTTTGAAAGCTTGTGGAGAAGCAAATGTAGACCATTTCGAATGAAAAGTGCATTTTTTTTTAATTTAAATGATTAAATAAAACTAACTTCATCAAAAAAAAAATACTATAATTTCATATCTATAATGAACTTAACTTGTAACAGGACTAAGTAAAGGGTTTTCCAATAATAGGTATCTATCGCTATTGAGAGATGATTAACGATTTTTTAAGACCGGAATTGGTATTGGTATTGATCTGGACAACGTTTATTTTCAACAAGACGGCGCTGCGTGCGTGCAAGCAACGAAACCATTGACCTTTTATGTTAGAAGTTTCCGGACCGTGTTATCTCTCGAAGAGGTGATCAAAATTGGCCACCGAGATCTTGTGATTTAACACCTTGTGACTTTTTTCTTTGGGGCCACGTGGAAGAGAAGATCTACGCCAACAGCCCAGGGTCGATTCACGACCTCAAAGATGGAATTCGTGAGGCTATCGAGGACATAGGGCAGCCACTTTGCAATTCGGTTATGGAAAATTTCACAAATTTGTTGTGGCTTTTGAAAAATTTGTACAGCTGAATTCTGCACTATTATAGGAAATAATTAAAAAAAAATTAATAAAAAAAATTAGTTTTTCTTTAAATTTTCCATTGTTCGAAATATTTTGCACCCTTATTTTACTTAGTTTTATTAGCGAAAAATTTAATTTTGCAGGCCTGCGGAATTTCTTCCTTGGAATTTTTATGTGCATACGAGCACTTAAATTTAAGTTATTTTCTCATCTAATATTCCGCTTTCATATTCATTTAAAATGTTCATTCCATTTTTTCCATTTCATTTCTGCTATTTTTTTAGGTTTTTGTGTTACATTTCTCTTCGCTTTAGTGCTGCATTTATTTGCTGTCACCGTTTTTAGTTGAGCACACAAGTGTACGTGTTGTTTAGCATTGACATTCGACAAGCTGCAGCTGTAGCAATAATAAAACAAAAGCAAAAGAAATTTCTTCCACAGCAATAACAACTACAGCAAATCACAAAATTCACCAAGCACATGTGTTTTATTACTTTATTTCACTTTCCCCATTGAACAGTTGAGTAGTACGCTGCGCTTAAGTGCAATTATATGTACATATGTACATATGTATGTGCGTTTGTGTTCAGCTGTTCATATGGTCGCTCATACGCTCTGACAAACCAGCGTGATGTGACATGTTTTAATGTAGAAGAGCACAGGTGTGGGTTTCTCCCTAAGCTCGTATGCACGTATGCGTATATGTCTATAAAAATGTGTATGTATATGTGTATGTGTAAAGAACATACTTGCAAGATACTTACTCATGGATGAGTAGTACATAGAACAAGCAAACAAATAAACCAGCAAAGAAAACAGTAACAACAGCGGAAAGAGTAATAGCGAAAGAAGAGAGTAGTGTTTGCATTACATGAATGTAGGGCTCTTATTTACTCAGCTATTTATGAACGCAAGTTAACAGGAAATACTAAGTAAGCGCAAATTGAATGGATCAAAAGTGCAAATCATGATTTATTTTCAGATGTGTTATATGGTTGTATATGTTTAGTATTTCGATGATTGAACATGATTTGTTATGTTTTTGCTAAGGCGGTAACATCTCTTAAGCGTTTGCGAAAAATCAATTTTTGTGTGTTAAAAAATAGCTTACCGACTTTGAACCAAATAAGTCGTTAATCTTTTAGTTATGAATTTGTTTTTTTGTGTTTTAATTTATTTTTTGCATTTTGCTCGTAAAACTTTGAAAGCATTTTTTTGAAATCTGTTTTTAAAGTGGGCTAAAAGTTTACTAAAACATTCTTACATGGGTTGCATATAAAATCTACAAAAGATGAGATTTTGATCTAAAAACTTGGTTTTGCGTCGTTTGGACACGAGTAATCATGAGCTTAAATTTTAATAAAATCGTTGACTACTGCCATAGGTAAGTGTTAATTTCATTAGTTTACATTGAAGAAACTATTTTCAACTAATGTAAATATGTGGGTAAGTTGACTTTTTTGAAATTTTCAAAATTTTCAGGTGTCCAAAGACTTAGGTGAGGTCAGGTTAGTCAGGTTGCTTGCTTAACATTAGGCAGCCGGTGACCCTAAGGCCCATTGCGATACCTGTCTTTGTTTCCCTTTCCCTAACTAAGTTGCTTAAGCCACTAAGATCTTTTTACGAAGGTAACTACTCCCTCCAGTGAGACATTTTGCAAATTTCTCAGGTTCTCAAAGAAATAATTGCCAAGATATTTGCACGGCTTCTTTGAAGTGCAGGAAATTCCCAGAAGAGGTGTTGTGCCGACTTAGTTTCTTCTTCATCTGCACAGCTCCTGTAGTAGTTATTGTGAGGTACATCCATTGTGAGGTTTATTGGCTAGGGGGCTGGGGTGTCAATAGTTCAGTGACCCGTTTTAACACCTGTGAGAACGCATTTTGCCCTTTTCAGATTCAGTTTTGGCCAGAGCGCTTTGGGGACCCTGCAGTTAGTAATCAGAGTCCCCATTCCATTGGTTTCCGTGATTACGCTCAGGTAAATCGCAGTGTGCAGTTCATTTAGAGGAATGTTAATGTCCTCTACCATTCGCTGAAGGTAAATTTCAGAGCCTCTCCTTGCACATTCATCCGCTCTTACATTTCTCTCCACCACAGAGTGGCCGGGAACCCAACAAAGTGTGGTGATGTGTTGTTGGATGAGCGAGAGCGACCGCCTGCCAAAGATTTAAATCGCGTGCTTTAGGTAGATAATTTCATGGCATTTATTTTTTGGTTATTAAACCGGCATAGCCCGCCGTGGCTACGAGCTACTTGATTGATTCGACCAGTTCAATTTCTGACGAATTTTTCCAATAAATCTGGGCATATGGCGTCAATGGTTGCTTGAGTATTGCAATAAATCGATTGTTAAGCACGCTATATAGTAAGTTGAGCTCTCTTGCCATCGATGTTTAGCTGTTTAAATTTAGCTGTTTAAATATTTCTCATTTCCAAAGAAGAAAGGACCGATGATTCCGCCAGTCCTCTATGAACATCGCGAACAGATTTTTTTGTTTTTCATAAATGCTCACAATTCGGCTATTTTGGCGTTAAACGATTCAATCCCAACACAGTTTGCCATTATCAGCTGTCAAAACATAGTTATCGATATCATTAATTCTCAGGTAGCTAAAAAAGGACCTCCTTATTAGAATTTTATAACAAAATTTGTTGTGGTAAATTTTAAGCCGCTATATCCCTCTATTGTATGTTTGGAGTTTTCTCGCAAAAGAAGCAAAAATGCTCACTTAGTAATGAGTTAGAGAGTTAAAATGCTCTACAAATATATTCACCGTTGTTTTTTTTTCTAAAACTCCTGAACACATTACATATCTTAAATCTAAGCATAACATAGTTCCCTAGTCGGTTTCTTAGATCAAGTGATTTTCTATGCCGATTTGTTAGGTAAGTGTGTAAGTAGTGAAATTTTTACCCCTTCTACAGTTTGTTATGCTGTAAAGAAGATATATGAGCCAAATACAGGATGTACGATGTCTGGCAGGTAAAAAAGCTGATTGCTTAAATTGCTTCAATGGTGCTCACTCTTATATAATGCTAATAAGGAATAATACAAGTAAAATAAACCTGTTTCATTTTGATAAAAAAAAACGTTTTATACTTTTCTGCCAAATACCTAGAAATTTTATTGAGAGTCAGCATTGATTTTGCTTTTATTTATTTCATGGACTGGGAGGGTACCCTCACATCATGTGTGATTCATATCGCATCATATCTGACATCATATCTACAAAGATTATATGATATATAGCCACGTGGCAATTTAATAGGAAATACTATAACCCAAATATCATTCATCAACAAATTATCATGTGATCCACCATCACGAGAATGTCCAAGCACCACATAAATACGAGTTAAATATGGCAAGATTACGAGTGTATATGATTATATGCATGTCACAAGGTTACATATGATGCGATTTAACATCACGTGACTATTTAACATCACTACGTATCTTATCGCCAAACAACTGCAACGATTATTTGAATTATCATAACATGAATTGAAATCAACATATCCGCATTATTGTTTTCGTACGAGTTTTTTGGTCCTCATAGGACGCGATATTTTCGATTCGACGAAAGCAAACATAGGAACAATGCAACACACGAATATAACCCCTATGACCAAAAAATACGATTACAGTAAATTATGAAAAGTGTTTGCTAAAAAACTATGCTTGAAATAGCCTTAAGATCTGGAAGATCCTATTACCTTTAGACAGAAGCCGAAATATTGACCGACCAAATAAATAAAACAATGGAAATTGTGTGTTTCGTTTAACTTCTAGACATGAGCTCAATGTATTGTAAATAATGAAAAATATGCAATAAAATTTGGCGGTCAAACACAAATTGAAGAAGATAAGTATTTTTAGAATAACTAATTTTTGAGATTTTTATTTCTTTTTTTATTTTATTTACATTGTTTCATCTTAAGGATAATTTAAATAATTAATTAACAATAAAATCAAAATTAAAATTAAATTTAGTGGTAAAGCAGTTGAAGTTGAAGAAGATATTAAAAAAGGAAAGAAAGATAAAAATAGTAGAAGTAGGAATTAATAGAAATAGATTGAAATAATGAGAAATCATTTGAGTACATTCAGCAACATAAGGCAACGAATGAAGCAATCTCTGTTTGAAGCTCTCTTTTATATGTATACTTTTTCGGGGTAGGTTATTCCAAAGACGGACAGAACAAAAAGTCTTGGCGTTCTGTCACCAAAAAACTGTATTTCATCGAGACTAAGTTTAAAAAACGGCAAGATTTTGAAAACATAAGTCGGTCTTTGAGGTGTCTGAGTTCCTGAGTATTTGTGATTTTCTAGAATGCAATTTTTTTCCTATACAAAATCCAATTGAAATAATATAGCAGCCGTTTTTTTTCTCATACAAATATATTACTACATATTGGTATGGTGGCGCAAAATTTATAAATTTTGCAAATGGCGTCGCATATCAATCATATTTGACACTTGTGATCTAGGCAGCTGGGATTATGGGATTTTTTTGATAAGTAAAAGTTCTTCGAAAATAAAATTATGCACCTCCGTACTCATAGAAATTGGTAAAAACTTCCAAAAACTGGGCAAATCCAAAGATAGACAACAGCACTGACACATGTCAAATTACATACATGACCCCGCCAACGTAACAGGGATTGCTTTGCCGAATGGCTGCCGAGACTTCTTGTGGCGCATCGCCTATCGCTTGCTGCACACCCAACTACCCATAGCGGCGCCCATAAAACTGCATACATTTTATACATTTCGTTTACATATAAATACAGATGTACATATACATATCGGGATCTATACAGTGCATATTTAATGCGAATGTATTGTAAGTAAGTTCATCCATCAGCGTTCTTTTTAGTGGATTTGTTTGCTTGTTTTGGTTTTCACTCCTGGTTTAAGTTTTTATTTATTTTTTTATTGTTGTTATTGCTATATTGTTTACTTTACATTTTTATTAATTTTTCCTATTTTTTTATAGTTGTTAGTGCTTTGTTTTTTACTGACGTGAAAGATTTGCAACGTTTTTGGGTCTTGTGATTAATGTTATTGTTTTTTTTCTTAGTCCTGTTTGTGCTTATGCCTGTTTGTTATTGTTGTTTTTATGGCGTGCAATTGCGTGCATCTGCATATACTTGTACATGGGCATTTACATATGCACTTTAGAATTTTTTGCTCCGCTAGCAATTTTTATTAAAATTTTTGATTGACCATAAAAAGAAATTAACGAAGTGGCACGATTGTTATGGACTGTGGGTGGGATATCACAAAGTAAGGGGCGGGAGTTGGTAATACATAAATGGAAAAAATAATATTAAATTAAGCGATTAACATTTGTAGTTTTTGTTCTCCATCAACTTGTTTGTATCATAACTGAGCGAAGAGGGAAAAAATGTCAGTTGCAGAACTCGTAAATGTACAGATAGAAAAAGAGAGTTCTCCCTCATTTGCGACCCTGCGATACTTTTTAGCGCTAAAGAGTTCTTTTCTATGACGACTGTTATTTGTTTTTTGTTTTGTTACTTTTTCAACATTATTGCCGAATTTTCTTAATTCAATACAATTTTTTTTATAAAAAAAAGGCTATTGCTAATCACTTGTTGTTCTTCTTTGACTAAAGCTTTCGCCGAAGAAACTTCACCAATAGTAGTTTATAGTTAACGCCTCTGTTGTCTCAAATGCAGATGATGCCAAGGAGAGGTAAACTAAAGTTGGGGTCCCTGCTCTCAAAAATAGGTCGCTCAGCACATTTGTAGCACTCAGTTGTCCCTAACTATTTTTAAAATAGTGGACACTACACAAGAAAAAATCTGTAGAAAAAACTGCCTTTGTTACGTTAGGTTAAAATAAATGGCTGCCCTTGCGAGGGGCCCATTTGGACAAAAAATTGCCCGTTGTGATATCATACAGGGGAAGGGGAGGGGAAAGGAAAAGGGAAGGAACCACAGGATGACGGCCAACGGCGGCGATTTACATTCGTATTAACCGGTTAAGCTGCTGATGAATCACTCCAGGTGTATCATATTTAAACCCACAATATCCGCAGGTATAGTGAAAAAGTAAGATCCGAGATGTCTCAACCTTTGCCCAACGAGAGAAAGGCAGCTGAGAAGAAGGTGCTGAGATAATTTTACCTCCAACTCCAGATAGTTTCTACAAAACGGACTTGAAGCAATTCCAAGCCTCACCGCATAGACACCTAAAGGACAATGCCCGGTAAGGATATCCACAAAATTCAAGAACTGCGGCTTTGTTAGCCTTAGAAGCTCCCTCGAGTGCGCCGATCTACCCATAGCTAGAGAGTTCTCGGGACTTTGCACATTCGCGCACAAGCGCAGCGCTCCATGAGCCAACGCGAGGTCGATCTTTTCAGGAGCACAGTACAGGTTCTGAAGGGAACCCCAATCCTCTCATTTTGTGACGAAACCATCTCCAGGATCCCCTGTCCAGGCATCAGCCTAGCAGTTTCCCTTTATGCCGCTGGGACCGGGAACCCAAACCTGGCTTTGTTGAACTCGCTCAAAATCGCTTAGGCGGCAACTGCGCCAATTAAAATGAACTGAAGGAACAATAAGAAGAAACGCTGGGTGCCTTTAAGCTATACGCAAACTTTTTAATAAGTCCAAGAATGTGTATATCTCAAGTAGCTCAACAGCAATGCTCATAACATTAAAGAGAAAAGAAAACTTAATCCAAATTCAACCCAAGCGCTAGCAGATACTTCTAAATTTCGAGGCTGGTAAGAAGAAAAAATATATAATTTTTTAAACTATCCAACATTTAGTCCGAAATGTCTGCTCCTTTTTCTCGCTGCGGCATCGCAATCGCTCTATACTCGGTTCTTAATTCTCTTCTTCAAGGCTTTCAAGTTTCAAAGTGGCAGGCGTAAATAGAGATATCCGTGGCGTATACTTAATTTCATATCTAGGAAATAAGTTCAAATAATTTTTTTAGGTTTATATAAATACCAACAAGAACGAAGGTCATATATGTATTACTATATTACATATACATATCTTTAAGAAATATTTTTTTGGAAAAAATTTATTAGAAAATTCCAAGTATATTTAAAGATACATTTTTCAAAGGACATATTTTTTAATAGCTAACAATATTCCCTTTCGTTTGGTAACCATATTAATATCACACAAACAATAAAATTATTTAAAACAATTGTTTGAAAATTTTGTGTTTTGAAACTTTTGAAGTCTTTAGTTAAATTTGAGTAAATGAAAAACTGCATACACAATTTTTTCTGTTTACCTGTTACTGTCGCACGATGCCATCATCATTGTGGCTAATCAATCTTTGAGAAGCTATGAAAAATTATACTTTCAATAGCACCTCTAGTTTTCTTCGTTAGTTTTAAAGTTACGATTCAAAGCTAATTTTCAGGGTTAGCTAATTTGACTATGTACTACCACCCCCTTTATATGAGAAGTAGTGCTCTTCTAATGAAAACATCTATCTTTTTGGGTCATTTCGATTTGAAGCTATGGCAAAATGTAAAAATAGCAAAATTTTGACATTTTGTGCCGAATTATTGAACCAGAGATTATTGTCTTTTCTACTTTCACAGTTCAATCTCTTCTTCCTTCTGATGCATTTGGTAATTTACATTTTCCATCCAGTATCGTAATCATCGTGAACTCAACGCATTTACCTTCTCCTCTATTTGAGCAAGAATCTCTTCGCTCAATTTATGTAAATGCAAAGTTGATCCCCATGTCGTTCGCTTTTGAATGAATATTATTTTAGCCAGTCGCTTGTTAACAATGTTTGCTGCTTGCATCTATCCTAGTTATGCATGCATGTATATATCTGCACCACTAACGGGTGTGTTTTTGTGACATGCACGATTTTCGATGAACCAGTAGCCGAAATAAGCGTATGTCAGTATACTCTGACAAAGTATCATTGGAAGGTCTACGTAGTGATGTTTTTAATTGCGATATTTGAATTGAGACGAATCCTCCACGTTACTATTAGGACTTCATTGCATTCAGAAGTGAATAGAGAAGGTACCAATTTCTCTGTCAATAATCAAAGCCTCAGGCAAATAATTTGCAATTTTCTATTCTCCTAATATCGATCTAATATGAGGCAAAATACTATACCAGGCAGCACTTAATCATCAGAACTTTATCATCTTAGTCATTGCATCACTTTATTAGGATGAACTTTTGGTGGTTGAAACCTTGGAAGAAATGCTATTCTCAATTAGTCGCTTAGCTGACGAAAATCAGCTTCTTTGATGCCTTCATTTTAAGAAAGCTGGCGAAGTCACTGGTATAACACTAGCTATGCCTGACGATTTTGAGGCCAATCAGCGTTATTAGCGCGAGATAAGACCGTTTATGCTGGCGAAAGGACAAAATTCAAGTTGGGACTGATTTGTTGATTTGGATAAAAATATTTATCTTTAGTGTATCAAGCCTATATATGTGTATATGCTAGATACAAGCTAGTGAGTTGCCAAAACCTTTCTGATATATGCTGCGCCTACTTGGTAAAATCAATCAGCGCTAAGGTTCGCGCAAGCCACACCCAACGAACTCCAACGACTAGCCTGCGTGGTCATCACAAAGCGATGAGAACAATTTTCACCGCCGTCTTCAAGAAGCTTCTAAATACGAGTATACCTTCTCTGCATACTATAATAAAAAACAGAAGCATAATTTTTAACGAAAAACTCTTTCCCATAGAAAATGCAGGAGATAAAAAGTAAATACCAAACCAACCTTCTCTACAACCTTTTTCTTCACAGAAGAAGAATTTCGGCTTAGTATAGCAGATCAATGCTTTGCGTGGCTTAACATCACATAAATTTTCAGGGTCTTCTTTCCAAATAAGTTCAGTTGGGATAAGAAGTAATCCACACCTAGAAAAGTAAGTCATATCCCTCTTATTTTTGTACAAAATCTTCTACTCGAAGTCAGTGAGAAACTCAAAACCTCTCGCTGCTAGATACAAAACACTAACGTCGGAAATTCAGTTCTTGCACATGCACGGCTCGACTTTGCAATATTTGCTGGTGTGTCGGAGCAGTGTTTATGGTATGCCATGTGGAAGGCTTCTATTTACCAGTACGTGTCAAAGCAACTTTGCTTTTCAGGCTCAGGTACTTGCCATAGAACTATGCCTTAGATGGAAGGCAGGCAGTGGGGTGACCAACAAATACATCTAAGGCACTCTTGGCCGTGAAAGCACGTGAAGTGTGTGCGACTGTCTTTAACTTTTAAAAGAAATCGCACCCATGAGCAAAGTAAACCGCGTATAGCTACCTAATGGATGCATTTACTGTGAATCGCAATATGCCCACACTAAGAATGGGGCAGATCTCTATAGATCCCACATCCTTTCTCGTTCTGCTAATAAGCTTTATTGGGCAAAACCTTTATATTTGGTTGAACAAGAACACGTCGTAGACGAATGGGGTGATGCGTGACTACCATTCGAAGAAGGAAGAACACCATAGTGAAGAAAATTTTTTTCTAATAGCGGTTTCTCCTCGGCAATCAAGGGCAAACCTCCAAGAGTATTTCAATCATGAAAAAGCTTCTCATAAAAGGTATCTGTCGCTCGGAGTCGGCTTAAAACTGTACGCCGCAAATAGGAGGAGGAGCTCGACCGAACGCCCAAAAATGGTGTAAGCGCGAATTATAGATGAATAGATGACTAGGTGATGCTTACCAGGCCTAGACTGAGCTTCCTTGGATGACTGGATCTAGAAGCATCATCACAACTTATCAACGAGCTTCCCGAACTTCCTTAATGCCACTTATTTCGGTGAAGATCCGTGTAACCGAATACCGTTTTTTTATAACAGATCAAATGCGAACGCAATCACTAGATGGCTTGCAACCTACTCCCCTAAAAACCCCCACTACTTCAATACTTATATACGCCTACTTCTTTACATATTTGAAGCTGCATGAATTAGCATGAATATTGATGAGAATTTATAAAAACATGTTGCTAGTCTTTAGGAGAAGCGCGCGAGAAGCAGAAAAAACGTAGAATTTATGTAACCTAGTTTTCACTATTTTGTGCTACATTTGTATCACTATTTCCTCCATCTATTTTTCCACTATTTCTTCCTCTACGTGTTTTTTTTTGTTTTTGTTTGCTTACTAGAATTTTTGTGCGAGTTTAGATATTCGCTATCCTCTGCGTTTGCAATCGGCGAGATTCAACGAGACGACGAGACGGGTTTACGGAGCAACTTGCTTTAAATAACTGAGTGGAATGAAGTGCAGTTTTAATTTTTCATATTTGACTGCCTGCCATGCAACGCTAAGCCGCTGCAGGACACCGCTCATATTTTTGATGCTGCTGATTTCTTGCTTACGCGGCAATGATTTTCAAAACTTCATAAGGGGTTAACTGGGTTATGAGAGAACATGCATAGATGGCAGCGATAAATTGTTGCAGAGAGGTGAAAAAGCTCGCGCAGGGAAGGGTTTTTGTGAAGAGAGGGGGATGTGGCCTTATTTAGCGGGGCGTAGTTGGTCATTCAATGCATTTAAAAACACCAAGTTTCAGTCAAATCTGTTGATTGAAATTCAAGATATCGACGTAAAAACCAATCAGTCTGGGAAAAACATAAATTATTGCAAAAATTGTGTATCATGCGGCAAATGAGTTCCTTATTAAGCAACGATAGAAATGCTATCTATTGATGGATACTCCTGCAGAGGAAAAATAGTAATTTATACATAGATGGCATAAACAATTTAAATGAGTATTAGAGTCGATTCAGGACGATTAGCGCCCGAGTCTATGTCTTGGGATGATAATTTAGAAAACATCCCTACTGCTATGCCACACTATCCATATTAGAACCATTGACGTATATAGATGATAGGGAAATGGAGCTTTTTTCATGCGCTCTGCTACTCCTTTTGCACCCTCTTGTTGAGGGTTTTCCCTAAAATGTTTTTCATACATTTCTGTTTGTCCAAATTCTACTCTAAATTAGGAGTAGGCAACATTATCACTATTGGCATGACGGTCCGGGTTCAATCTTGACCTCCCTCATTAGCTTCAACCAAGAATCTCGATTCTTTGCAGACATCCTACAGTTTTTCAGTCAAAAAATCTTGGACTCACCATTAACTGTGTAAATCCAAGTTTTCCTGGAGCGACCCCGTTTTTGTTTTTTTGGTAGGTGAGATAGAGCCTTCACACTTACAGCGACCGTGGTCAATTGCGCCGAGTCGTATGACCACTAAAGCAATCCCCCCTCCTCTTTTGGGGAGACTCCGTTTGCGGAACTACTTTCTGCATTACATGAAATGTACCAATTCTATTCACCCACGTCTGGGTCCACTATGCTTGTAGCCAGCTTCATGCTATAGGCTCATCCTCTTATGTCTCTGGCTGTGAGCTCTCGCTTTGTAGTACTGCGCCAAGGTCTATCTTTTTTCTACGCCTTCAATGTATCTTTTACTCGCATTCCAGTTATCCTCGGGTTCAAGCATCTTGTCGATCACATTGGTCGGCACGATGTCGCCCACCTGTTTTCTCAAAGCATCTCGTTCAACGAGTCATCTGTTGCAACTATGTAGTGAACGTGTGTTCGGCGTCATAGCTCGGTGCTTCGCAGTATATGCAACTGGTGCCACTTAACCTACCCATGCGGTTTAGGTATTTCTGTAAGTATCCGTGGTATCCGAAGTATCCACTTTCACGAAGTACCTTTGAACCTATTTACCTATTATAAGAACCAGCTTCGCCGTCCATCTGCCACTCGAGGCACTCGTTTGGGTCCTGCTGAAGCTTGATGTAGCTGGTGATTTGAAAGCCGTTTAGCTTAGCTAGGTATTCATTGCTGTAACGTAGGCGATAGTTGATGTGATCTGTCCGCACCGGTCCGAGAATGCGTTGTTGAAGACTTATCGCTCAAAAACGTTACGGTTTTTCTCATCCGCCTTGCGCATCTCCCATGCTTCAAAAGCATAAGCAACGCAAGACCTGATTATTGTTTCATAGAGTTTCAGCTCTGTTCGCTTAAAAAGAAAATACCACATCCACCGCACTATCTTTTTGTTTGGATGTTACGTCCGCGGAGATGATGGATCCAATCAAATTAGCTGTTACTCAAATTATAAATTTCATTACAGAAGTACTTGAAGCTATTGGAACTGTCTTCACGTGCAGGCTTCCTACGCAAAAATGTTGGATAATTTTAATAGAAAAATCATGTTGACTGGCGACTGAATAGACTACCATTGAGTTTAATATTTACATGCGCAAATATTTCTTTGCATATATGATTTCTGAAGAAATAAATCATATGCTCGTAAATTTCTATGCAGCAGTAAAGAAAACTATTTACGAGAGAATTCATTACAGTGGATTACTTAAAAAAATGCATTCCCGAGTTGACAGCAAATAAATAATGCTCGCAACGAAATGGTGAAATCAAAACTATTTCGTTTTAAATTACTTTCATTTTATTTCGAATTGAAGCTGTCAAAGTGCCTTATTATGATTTGCTGCAGCGGAACGAAGTCGTTGGGCCATGGAATGTCTATGTGAAAAACCTGCGGAGAATTTTTGTACTCGCATATCTTTGTGTGTGTATGGGTGTGTGCGCGCAAAGAATCTATTAAATGCATAAGTTTTTTACAATCAAAATGCTTTCGCACAAATAAATATACTCGTATGTATAATCGGATATGCGCACTGTTGACTGCCTGCGGCTGTTGTCGCCGCTGACCCTTGCCGCCGCTGCTGCTGCTGCTGCTGCATATATTTGTGTCAATTCAACTGCAAGGTGTTGTGAAAAATATGAAATTCACACGAATCAAATTGCATTAAAATTGCAAATTAAATTTACCGTAATGTAGCCGCAAGACAGGAGTATCGCGCATGCACGCACACATGCACAAAAATTCAACGTGTTAGTGTTGCTGCTCTGTTGGCCACAAACTATTTATATACACAAGCAGAATTTGAGTAGGGTAAAAAATTTGAAAAATAAAATTAACTGTAAGTGATCAAATAAAAAGTTTCAGAGTGGCGAAATAGAATAGAAAGTACTGTAAAGGTGGTTGTATTTATTTGCGAGTAAATGTGCGGATATGCCCAGTAAGAATAGTTTAAATCCTTTCGTAATTGAGTTAGTTTTGCACTTGGATGATTCACAAATAACGACACAACTGAGTAGTTTAAATCAAATGCTGAGATCAACCACTTTGTAGAAGTTTTCAATATTTTTTTTAAATAATACTGGAATAGTTAGAATTATATATGTTAATCATTAGGTCCAACATCACTCATAGCTTTTGCGTAGTTTTTAGCCTTTCAGACCTCAAAATGTGGCCTTTAAGACGGAAAGAATATATTTAGTAATACCACCTTAGTTGAATGAGCTGGTGCGCGGCTACCATTCGGGAGTGCTCAGCTTCGAAATCCAGGGTATGAAAGCACGAGTGTATTACGCGTTGAAAAAGTTCTTCATAGGTCCATTTATAGGTCCCTCGATAAGAAAAACATCAGGACGTGCATCGGAAATAGCAGGAAGTTCAGCCAATTCAGTTCACTACAAATAGGAGGAGTTCTAACAAACATCCACTAAAGGGTGTAGGCGTCAATTTTATATAAAGGTTGTCAAAAAAGTCTTGCGGTATTTCCGCAAGCTTGTCTTTGCAAGCGTGTAGTTCTAGTTGTATTCGTCGCATCGGTTCACGCTAGAGCTTTTTGGAAAGCTCTTTTCACGTGCTAACACGTGTTTGATTAATTGTTGTTTGCTTTTAGTCGTTCGTGAGTTATAGCGTCGCAAACATGGAGCAAAATAAAGATAAAATACGGCATATTTTACAGTACTACTACGATAAAGGCAAAAATGCATCTCATGCTGCCAATAAAATTTGTGCAGTTTATGGACCCGATACAGTTTCCATTTCCACCGCACAACGATGGTTTCAACGTTTTCGATCCGGTGCAAAGGTGATCGAAGATGCGCCACGGTCCGGAAGGCCTGTCGTCAAAAATTGCGATAAAATCGCTGAATTGATCGAAAGAGACCGGCATAGTAGCAGCCGGAGCATCGGCCAAGAGCTGGGCATGAGTCATCAAACCGTTATAAACCATTTGAAGAAGCTTGGATTCAAAAAGAAGCTCTAGATATGGGTGCCCAACGACTTGACGCAAAAAAACATTTTTGCCCGTATGGATGCATGCGAATCGCTTCTGAATCGCAACAAAATCGACCCGTTTTTGAAGCGGATGGTGACTGGCGATGAAAAGTGGGTCACTTACGACAACGTGAAGCGCAAACGGTCGTGGTCGAAAAGCGGTGAAGCTGCCCAGACGGTGGCCAAGCCTGGATTGACGGCCAGGAAGGTTCTTCTGTGTGTTTGGTGGGATTGGCAGGGAATCATCCACTATGAGCTGCTCCCCTATGGCCAAACGCTCAATTTGGACCTGTACTGCCAACAACTGGACCGCTGGAATGCAGCACTCATGCAGAAGAGGCCATCTTTGATCAACAGAGGCCGAATTGTCTTCCATCAGGACAACGCCAGGCCACACACATCTTTGGTGACGCGCCAGAAGCTCCGGGAGCTCGGATGGGAAGTTCTTTTGCATCCACCGTATAGTCCGGATCTCGCACTAAGTGATTACCACCTATTTCTGTCCATGGCGAACGAGCTTGGTAGTCGGAAGTTGTCCACAAGAGAGTCCTGTGAAAATTGGCTCTCCGAGTTTTTTGACAATAGGGAAGCGAGCTTCTATAAGAGGGGCATTATGAAGTTGGCATCTCGTTGGGAACTCGTCATCGAACAAAACGGCGCATATATGGCTTCAATCGCATTATTATAACCAATTTTATGAACAATTGAAAATTCAATAAAAATACCGCAAGACTTTTTTGACAACCTTTATTAGTTTGGGGAACAAAAAAACCCATTATTTTCTTGGTAGCTGGTTATAGTGATCAAAATCGCGTATAGTATCGATCAAACAATTTAAAGTTTATGTTCGTTGTGAAGGTGACATTTCACACTAAAAAACCCTGATTGCTCTATTCAGTTGTGAGTGACAGGGTGTTAATAATGGAGGTCAATAAAGAGAAAATTCAGAACATTTAACAGTTTTTCTTTGATGGAGGCGAGAATGCGAAAATGCGAGCCAGGCCGCTGAAACTGGGAATGGTGTTTACGGTGCCTATTCTGTAACAGTTAATTACATCCAATTTTGGCTTCGTCAATTCCGTTCAGACATTTTTAATGTGAAATATGCACTTCGCACTGGCAGACCCGTCGTCGAAAATGTCGATAAAATCACCGAAATAATCGAAGTTGACCGCCATGTTAGTAGTCGTGGTATCGCCCAAGAGCTAAAGTTCGACCATAAAACACATAAGCAATAAATTTGTTTTTTGCAAAACAAAAACTAAAAAATAAAGCGTAAAGCAAACTAAATTAAAGCTCAAACTTTTTTTCTAAAATTTGCTTTCCGCGCACTTAATTTTTCTCTACCCCAACCTGCTTACTAAAGGTTTTCCAATAACAGGCGTTATTTTGAATAGCCCGCTATGTCGGTAGATGTGACTTTTGAAGTTGTCATTTTTTGATATTTGACAATTAGAAACTGCGCCATTAATAAAAATGGAACCATACACGCTTAAACAACGCATTGAAATTCTTAAAATTCACTATAAAAATGATGAAAATTTGGCAGAGACGGTTGGTAAAACTCGAACATTTTTGAGTCATCGTGAAGCACTTTGTCGGACCGCAATACAGAAATTGGTGCAAAAATTCGAGCTGTTGGTACAAGTTAGTGATGTGAAGAATAAAACCCGTGCACGTCGTTCAAGAACAGCCGAAAATATTGCTGTTGTAGCCGAAACTGTTGAAGGAAACCCAGGTTTGTCCATTCCTCGTTGTTCTTTGGAATTAGACATTCCACAAACGTCATTACACCGTATTTTGCATAAAGATTTGGGCCTTAAGGCTTATAATGTCCAGTTATCACAAGAACTCAAGCCGGCTGATCATCAACAACGTCGTGTCTTTGCTGAGTGGGTCGTTGAAATGCATGAAAATGATCCGGAATTCCACCAAATCATGTTGAGTGATGAGGCCCATTTCCACCTCGGTGGTTTCGACAACAAGCAAAATTGACCTTACTTTTTCGAAAATGAAGCTGGAGAAACAGTTAACGGTGAATAGATTGCGCTTTCGAGAGATGATTAACGATTAACGATGATAACGGAATTGGATGGTATTGATCTCGACAACGTTTATTTTCAACAAGACGGCGCTCTTTGACACACAAGCAACGAAACCATCAATTTGTTACGGGAATAACACGTCTTATTGGAAACCTTTCACTATCTTTGGACAGAAGATCAATTTTGGCGCGCTCATTTGTCATTAGCATCTTAGGTGGCTCAATTGACTGATCTTCTCTTTTAGAAAATATTGTGTTTCAATATCCCCTCTAGAAATCTTCGCCATTCGGAATTCTTTAAAATTGTTTTTGTACAGAATCGCATATCGAAAATCTCTGCCGTGCTAAACTTAGTCATCAATGCTCTAGATTTTCCAGCAATTTTTTCGCACAATCAAGCTCTACTTTAGTTAATTATTTGGGAATGTTTTTATTTGTGCCACATCATTGGTGTTTTATATTAGCTCATGTATTTAATATTTGCCCTAATTTTAAGATTTATCCACAGTTAGATTAATATTAGCGGTGCGGTCTGTAAGAATATTTTGTATTCCAAGACTTTATATAAATAAATATAAGTAAATATATATTTATCGATATATTATTGTAAGTAATAATATATATATCTATTCTGTAAGGTTCTTGTAATCATAGCCTCAAATAAATAAATAAGAAAAATAACACGTTTTTCCAGCTGGTCTCAAAGTAACTAGTTGCGAACTGATTTATTGTAAACTAGTTACGAACTAGTTTATTATAAACTAGTTTAAATTACTTTTCAATAACTAATTTTAAACTGAAATTTGGCTCGTTCTTAAATTCTTCATTTCAAGACATCTTTTACTCAGAAACTTGTTTTAAACTCTTATTGAATCAATTATAGTAAGTAGCTAGTTTATACCTTGGATATAATGTTGTAACAAAACCAATAGCCCTGGCAGCTAGTGCTTTCATTAAATATAATTCTTGAATTGTAATTAGTTATAATAAAAAAATAAAAAATTTTAAAAGTGCTTTTCCACAACTAATTTCACTACAACTTCTTAAAATATGTATAAGCATGTGTATTGTTGGTAACTGTTATTTTTTAAATTAATCTACTATTTTTACTTACGTTATCGCCAACTTATTCACCAATTACAAGAAAAAGTTCGGGTGCATAACTCCAGTTCGAAAACAATTCATCAAGAATTCGTACTACTTCCTGGTTTTCATACCTTTCAAAATTATATTTCAAAATTGAATTCAACTTAAGTTTATATCCATAATAGGAGCTTTAACATTCGCACATAACTACTTGCGTCGAAAATGTGCCAGCCTTCATCAAGCTGTGTTTTTTTTGTTTTTGTTCCAAAGCCTACATAAATCAATACAATCTCGTTCCATTCGGGAATTGTTTCAACAACACCACTGACGGACGCCTGCCCAATGCCAAGTTTAAAATTCTCAGTCAAATCTATGTGAACTCAATTGAGAATTCTGTGGTTCCAAACAACAACCATCTGAGTTGACTCAAGGAAAAATCGAGTAAGCTAAGCTATCAAGTTTTACTAACAAAACCTATTTCTAGAAGATTTACGTACCCCTATCCCCATTACTATGTTTTTTTAAAAGCTTTTAATAAAAAAGAAATTGACTTCGAAAAATATGTATATAGAGTAACTTTTTTCTCTTCAGCGATTATTACTTGACACCATAGAAATTATCATCGAATCATAAGTTGTACAGCTTGTTTCAAACTATCTTCTTATTCCTCCTATTAGCATAATTCCGAATATATATTCATACACACATACATATGTTTACACGATTTTTTCGCTCTCGCTCTATTTTCTCTTCGATTTCCAATTCTAACTAGAAGTAATTAAAGTTATCGCCGTAGGAACTCGTTCCAACTATGTTATTCCAAAAATGCTCGAAATTTTTTATTCACTTTATGTACTTAGGTGCAAATGTGTACGTGTGTCTACAAATACTTAGACACACCATGCACGTAGATATTTTTGCTTATTCACCCATTGCAGGTGCAAAGTTTCGATGAACGATTGTATCAGTGAAATTAAATTCATGTCAACAACTGAAACTTTAGCACTTTCACTTGTAAAACTAAAATGGAAATTGATTTTAGTTTCTCATGTCCGTATATAACTTAATATTTGAAAAGTGCAAATGTGAGCGTGTGACGAGTTGATGGAAATGTTCAAGGAGAATAAGAGAAAAATATTGTTGTTACTGACATACGAGGTGTATTAAAAAATAATAGCGAATTTTGAATTTTCGCAGGTTAGGTATATTCGAATTTCGATTTTTTTGTGGCGATATGTTGGTACTCATGTATCTCGCTCATGCCGACGAGTTCGGGCATTTTGAATGTTCAGTTAATTGTTGACAGCTGCTTTGCTTGCACGTGTTTCGGCTCGTCTTCGATTTTTACCTATTCAAAAAGATGGATCAAATTTTTTGTGAAAAACGAAATGAAGTGCGCGAATGTGGACAGTGTTATACGGAGAAGCTACTTTGGACCAAATCAACGTTTATCGGTGGTACAAAATGTTCTCAGAAGGCCCAGAAGATGTGAACAACGAAACACGTACCGACGTGCCGGACGCCCGAGCACTTGAACAAAAGACGAAAAAATTGATGAAATCAAGAAAATGGTATTGGCCAATCGTCGAATCACCGTTAGAGAAGTTGCTGAGGACCTAGACATATCGAGTGGCTCGTGCCATTCGATTTTTTTCAATGATTTGGGCATGAGACGGGTCGCCGCAGAATTCGTACCAAAACCGCTCAATTTCGACCAAAAGCAGCATCGCACGAACATTGCTAATGAGATGTTGGACTCTGTCCGCGACGACCTACTACCCGAATTTACTCCAGAGGGTCACAACTGGTGACGAATCGTGGGTTTATGGTTATGACGTGGAAGCCAAAGCTCAATCATCTCAATGGAAGCTGCCGCACGAACCAAGACCGAAAAAAGCGCGCCAAGTTCGGTCGAATGTAAAGGTTTTGCTTACCATTTTCTTCAGTTGCAGGGGCGTTGTGCATTATGAGTTCTTGCCATAGGCTAGAACGGTCAATAAGCAATATTACCTGCAAGTTATGCGCAGCTTGCGCGAAGCAATCTGCCAGAAATGCCCGGATTTGTGGAAGAACAAAAATTGGCTCTCGCATTACGATAACGCTCCTTCTCACACATCGTTGCTTGTGCGCGACTTTTTGGTCAAAAACAACACACTGATGATGCCACCGTATTCCCCAGATCTGGCCCCCTGTGACTTTTTCTTGACGACGCTACGCTACGATTGCCGAAATAAAGACTGCATCGAAAGAGGAGCTGAACAAGATAAAAAAAATGATTTTTTGAAGTACTTCGAAGATTAAAAAAAAACGTTGGCACAAGTGCATAATATCTCATGGGGATTACATTGAAGGGGACAAAATAGCTATTAATGAATAAATAAATAATTTTTGAAACAACACAAAATCCGCGATACTTTGTGAGCACACCTCGTATGCTTTAAAGAGATCGCACAAAAGTATGCTTCGGCTTTGATTTTATTAGAAGGCCATTACGCACTGCGACCAGAGTTGATCTATTGTGATAGGCAACGGCTTTGATAGGCAACTGAATCAAGAGTTGCTTCAACTTAGTGCAAAGCAAAAAACGATGCTATGCTTAGTTATACTTTGAAGTGGTGAAGAAGCTCAGAGCTGTATTTCGGGAAAATGATAGTGAAAGAGAGCGAGTATTTGTGTTGTTACAGTTGCCATATAACACCTTAATTTCGGCTCTTAAGTTCTTTTTCTACACTCTAGGTAAAGAAAGTATCTAATATGGCATGTTTGACCTTCGTTTGGAGGCGTTTTTTATATCAAACTGCGTCTATACCAAAAAAATTTTGATTCTCTCCAGTTTCATTATTTTTATTCAAATTACGGCGCTTAACAATTAACACATATTGCAAAAACAAAAAACCGGCTATTGATACCATTTATCTTTCAATGAAAGCAAATTTCGGCAATGAATAGTTTTTAGTCCTATCTAAATTTGTTCCCATTTTTTCATTTTTTTTTTTGTTTTTCGTTATTCAACAAGCTTGGTTTTTATGTGCCCCAGCGAAACATTGATGTGACTTCAACAAAGTGAAAAGCGATGTGTGTGCCACATTTTTTTTAGTACTTTCAGAAATATGCAGCCAAAACGAACAATTCGCTAACCGCCACTTAACCACAGAAATGTGGCCACTGAAAACACTCGTTTTTATGTGGATTTTAATACTACTTTAGTTCTTTTTTGCATTACTTTGCGGATTGCAGTGAAAGTCAGAAACTCACGAAATAATTGGGGTAACCAAAAAAAGAGATGAGGAGAAATAGTAAAAAATTGAGAAAAGCGAAGGGAAACCAGAAAAAGTAATGCGCAGGTATATATCATTTGCGAGGGCATATAAATGAACACGAACGCCAAGGGCAAGTGGGAAATATGTACGTTTTCATTTATTTAGTACTTCTATACAGTGCGTTTAATAAGTGAAATACAGGGTCTTATTGATTGAAACCTATTAAAATTTGCTTGAAAGAAGCTAAAGTAAAACCAGATGAAGCAGTTTCGAGAATATTTATCCAAAACTATCAATATCCGGAATGAAATGTAACTTCAGAGAAAAATTGCTGCCTTATTCCACCTTGCTTAGGTTAACTGCTTTTTAGTTGCTTTTGTTTGCTGAAAGTAAACAGTTCACCCAATGTGATGAAAAACCGGAAGCAATGCTACACTGAACCCAAAAAAACCAACAATGAGTGCCAATATCACTAAACTATTCTTCAGAGATGTGTACGTATGTGTGTATGTGTGTATGTGTGTACGTAGAGTATGTGAACGTGTGATTTGTAGGAAATGTATTCTTAGTGAGAAATTCAACGAAATGCAATGTGTGCGTATGCGATGTGATTGGATATGTTCGAGGGTGACAAAAATACAAATTTACTTAGAGACAGAAAAAACGGAGACAGTTTGGAAGCTGGAATATACTATACATGACTCCTATATTCTGTAAAGGAACTGAGCTTCATTTATGGTTTTGAATACACTGCACGCTTTAAATAGGAGCGGTTATCTGCTTGCTGTAACAAATATTGCTCCACTGTCAAAGCTGCAGAAAGTGTTGATATTCTTCCTAACAAAGTTCTTCGAAAGCATTCTTCTAGGAGCTGATCTGAGAAGTAGCATTTGAATATGAAATAGACTTCAAGGCAGTTCATAGCAGCAGAAGAGTTGACCGTAAGATAGAGAAAAATTTCGCATTAGTTTCTAAGGAAATAGTGGTCGTTCATTTAACATATGAACAACGAAGAGGTTATCGCTGGAACTGTGGCCTATTTAGAGGCTAAAGATGAATCCTTCTACCAAAGTGGTATTGAAATGTTAGAGCGACGCTGGAATATATGCGTTCTTCTTGATGGAAATTACGTTGATCAATAATACAAAAAAGCGTATTTTCTTTGTTAGACCCGGGACTTTTCAGCCAATGTGTTCGGATCCAGAGATCGAGGTAAAATTTTTGACTATTTATTTGCATTTAATTTTAATAATCTGTTTACGAAAATATAGGATGGTACTTCCAATTTTTAAAGTTTTGAATTACATGAAGTTTTATAGCACCTGGAATTTTTGTAATAAAGTGCAAATTTAAAGTGGCTCAAAAATCGGATTGATTTTTGAAAATTTTTTTGCTGCCGACGGTCTCTTGCATTTTCTTCAGGTAATGAATGTTCGATTTTGTTTTACAAATGCTAGATTTTCATTAGGCACGAGCGGTGTTAAATATAAATAAAATACGCTTGGTAAAACTGAGAAGGTGGATTGGAGGATTGGACGTACGTGGAGGTGGATTGGACGTACACTTCGCAAAGACGCAAATGCAATTCGTCGTCAAGCACTGGATTGCAATCCACAAGGTGTTTGCAAGGTTTGCCGTCCAAAAATATCAAAAATATTTAAAAGAGAATAGTCCAGAAGGAAGTTGAAACGTCAGGAAAAAATTGGAACGAAATCAAGCGTCTTGCAAAAAATAGAACCAAATGGAGGTGTTTTACTGAGGCGCTATGCTCCAATGGGAGATACAGGAACAGTTGATGATGTTGATTATTGCTTGTCTGCTCCATTACTTGTCAGTTGTCTAGCTCACAAGTGTCAAATATGATTTACGTATGACGCCATTTGACAAAAATTATAAATCTTCTAGGGTGATTAATTTTGCGCCGCCTTTTGTATATAATATTATACATATATTTTTTCTTTTCGTAAGGTTTTTTTCGGTTTTTACAAACTTTGTTTTCGAGGGAGATTTTAATGATTAGGTGATGTCCAATAAAAGATTATTACGCCTTTTTTTCCTTGTTCACTCCTCTCGGGAGCATAGGGTCTCGACAACACTGAGCCTTGCGTTGGTTTCGGTAATCTATTTTGATTTCTGACGGGGTAGGTGATTACCTGCCGCTACCAGTTCTAAGTAGTGGGAATGTCCACCTGTCGTTGCTTAGAAACAACGCCTTCTTACTGTTTGGAGCGCCATCTCTCTTTCATTTTTTTCTGGCAGAAGGACCCTCACAGATGATTTTGAGGCTTCGCTAAAGTTGGTGTGCCTGTGCTATTACCGATTGCCCGCTTCCTTTTGCTGGCGCCACTGATTCAATTCTAACTGTGTGCTTTTCTTTGTTTTAGCAGCCGCATTGCATGTAATGCGCTAACTTTTTTTGCGGGAGTAAGGATAAAGCTAAGGTCGTTGGGGTTGTGGAAAAATTTTTTTTTATTTTTTTTATTTTATTTTATTTTATAAACTAGGAAAGTAGGTAAGTTTGGAAAAGTGCGAGGACCGTGATTGACATGGGATTCGAACCCAAAACCTCTGGAATAGCAGGCTAGTGCACTTACGTTAGACTACCGTTGCCGCTTACAGAGTCTACAATAACTATTTTCTACCACACCAATTTTTTTCATGTGATATCTGAGTTTTGAATGTCCTGTTAGTAGTTCAGTGTAGAGTTTTATGTTTTTTTTGTTGACATTTAGGATTGCCTCTACCTTTATACGCTCT
Organism: Anastrepha obliqua; assembly: GCF_027943255.1. NCBI lineage: Eukaryota > Metazoa > Arthropoda > Insecta > Diptera > Tephritidae > Anastrepha > Anastrepha obliqua. The sequence continues at coordinate 114,565,024 of NC_072895.1, forward strand.
GGATCAATGAGCCTTTTTTTAGACATTCCCAGACCAACCTTGATTCAAATGAGAAACTGTCTAGCGATTTTGAAGCTGCTTGTCTGAGCTGATTGTCTGAGAGAATATTGATATTGACACCACGCGTGCGTCTACGAAAACACTTCCTGACATATAGTTCTAAGGCGTGAACCTCCACCTGAAAATGGAAGTCGTTTTTCCCATTGCAATTGCTTTCTTGAAGTGCATTATATTTTGGACCCATCAGTAAACCACACCTGCGCGCTCTGTTTAAAAAGAAAAATTCATTGTTTCTCTATGCGGAGCGCTCACTGATGACCACCTTGAAATTCTTGGAGAATTTTCTTTCCATCTTATCACAGACCGTCAGGCACAGAGAGTTCAGGATTGAACCCAGAATTCTAACATACCCTGTAAGATTGCGTTCTTTCCTAATCTATTATTAGGAAGCCTTTGGACTGCTCTGGCTGCCAACCGTTTGACTACAAGGTGGAGTGAATTGAGTCCAGTGGCCATTTTTTAAACCGTTGTGGAGCATTTTCGCATTGCAGGCTTTCGTTTAGCTTTAATACATATGCTAACCCTCAGTTAGAGATACCTGTATTAGCTGGTGTAACGTCAACATATTCAAAAGCGACATTCCAATCTGCCAGTTTTTTTTCTCTCATCAAATTACGAAGTAAAACAGTTGATGTGAAATATTCTGAATTCCAAAACTATTTCAAACTATTTTAGAGAACATACACGTCTTGTTTTTTTAGACTTTATATTCTAAGCAGCGGTTTAAAATAATACCATTTTCAATAAAAGGCGTCATGGACTTCGAAGTATTTCATGGTAGAAGAACTCCACTGAATTTCTCATTACTAAATAAAAAACTTAACAAAGAAAACAGCAAAGCAACATCTGTTGCGGTAGTTAGTTGCTAGTGGTTAAAAATGCTTTTAAACAAATTACTTAGCTGAGTGAAGTCATATCTCCTGGACGCCACATTGGCCATCGAGTGAACTCATTTCAGGAGCAGCTTGTCTGCCCAAAACTAATGAAGGGAAAGTACTAAATAATATTCGAGTGAAAAGTATAGAATAAAATTGTCTAAAAAACAGCTGCGAACTCATAACTTGTTACATATATACAAATATATGCATTCACATACATAACTTTGCTGATGAATTTTCCATGTGAAGCATTCAACAGAATTTGTGCAATTTCAACTTTTTTCCATTTTTTTTTCTTTGTGTAAATTTGTCATTGCTTTAATAATTTAGGTAGCAGCTAAGTTAGATGTCATTTTGCAGTCGCCCAAAAGCGTCCCCAGAGCAACATTTACTTACTTTTTTCATTTGTCAGCTGGCTGGTAAATTCATACTCAGTGTCACTTTTATTTAATATGGATGCAATTGTGCATATACTCGTATGTAATTTGTATGCATGCGTGTGTGTGTGCAATTCTCCCTTAAGCCAGCCCCCATCTTGTGTGGCAGACTGCGCGTATGACCGCCAAAGCGCCAGTTTATTGTGTCTGTCGTTGTTGGCGTTGGTGTTGCCTACTGGCTGTTCCCTCATGGCTGCTGCATTCAAGGTCAATGTTACTTAGTATGCACGTAAGCACATATATGATACATATACACATACATATAAGTGAGTACATACATCTTTACTATTACTCAAACATCCATACACACACACACTCGTATTTTAACATTCTCAGTGCATCGTAAATATGTATGCGTTTTTGTATGTATCACTGTTAGCACGGCCTAAGGGCAAAATGGCGCTTTGTTTGTTTCAAAAAACAAAAACGAATATGAAAAAGGCACAAAAAAAAGACGAGCAAAAATACATGAAAAATATAAAGAAATTCTACGCTAAAGTAAACAAAGCTCGCCCGAGCTCGCTTATAGATTTCACACTCCAGTTGAGCAAGCAGCCCGCGGGCACGTACAAGTAAGTACCGTTTTTCGTCGCCGTGACGACAGTGCAAGCAGTAGCAGTAGCAGTGGTAGTAGCAGGGGCAGCGTGGTACTACATTGCGTATACGTAACACTTTGCAATTGAGATTTTTGTTATACGTTTCGCACGAACGAAAATATTCGCTAAATATCAAAAAATGGGCACCAAAATGATCAAACCATCAAGCTGACAAGATTTAGCTTATCTTATTTGTTCTCTCTGCATCAGTAAGTTTACTTTTTCAATTAGTGGCTGGACCCAAAATTTTAAAAATTTTCCGCTTAAAAATATGAGACTTAAATTTTTAATATAACATCCTTACAAACATTTTTTTCAGTTTTGGGATATTGTTATTTTTTTCCAAAAAAAAAGACACAATTTAGGTTTTAAACTAATTTGGAACTGGCAAACGTCATTTGGGTGCATCATTATGAAATTAACTCATAAATATAGATAAAAGATGGATTAATATACAAATAATTAAAAAAACACTTTGGGAACAGAAAAATCCATTGGACAGCAAGAGAGTTCCTGTAACTTAACTTAACTCTTTTCCAATCCAATATCGTTATTCTAAGCTTCTAAGGCACTTTCAGATTCCCTAATGAAGAATATAATTTCTTTGGTTGGCACTGTTCCAACAATAATAGGATCTGGAAAACATTTCATAATGCCTGCCACCGATTCAGCCTAGGGTCATGTCCTTCAGACATTCTTGGCATTTTCCCCCTATATATGAACGAATCAGAATTAAGTTGAAAGTAGAGGAATTTAAACAAAACGAGCTACATGATTTGGCTAAGTTGACAGACCAATTGCCCAATTTGCGAAAAAATTACACGAATAAGTGGTGTCTACTCCTAACAGTAACTAGTTCCGAATATCTACATCAGTTGGTCTTTAATAATATCACTGCTTCTCTGAATAAGTGGGTTGGCAAGAAACATACCTCAACGACTTGAAAATATTTCATCTCCATTAAGTTGAGCTGAAGTTTTTCTGCTTGCGAATTGTATCGTCTATAAGCAGGAGACTGAAACTAGTGCACCCACTTGAACCTCCCAATGATTCATCTAAAAAACTTATTTTCAGCAGTTTACGTTAGAGAATTTGTTAAAATTTTCAGCCAAAATCAAGAGAAACGTCGAAGTATCGGTTCACTTCAAGACTCGGTTACGTTCAGTCGTTTGTCATAGAGGCCAATGTCCAATGTAGAGGTCCAGGATAAAGATTCTAAAACATTTGAAGTGCCTTTATGAGATTAGGGGGGTGGATTTCATATCACTTTACAGCCAGCGCACGCTATGTGGCTAGTTTAAAGTGATGTCAAGGTGTCTAACTCATTACTAAAAATTATTTAGAATTAATAGTTCGAAGTCCACCGTGAAAATGAAATATTAAGGTAAGGAAAAAGATTTCTAATAAGGATCTGGCAAATATCGAAGCAAATTTTTGTTAAAAAAAAGTTTCTCATGAAATTCACCTACCGTTCGAAGTGAACATAAAATTATAAGCCTCTTCATTTACACGAAAAAATCGGAAAGCGAAAACATAATTTGCCTTAAGTTCGGCTAAAAACATTTCCAGAGTGCAATAATGATGATACCTGGATAATAACCGTGATTTATATATCCTGTGATTACTTTTAAATTCCAAGAGCTTTAATCTGATTTTAATTTATTTAATCAATCGTGTCTACTCGTAACGTGTCAGCGCAAGAAATCGACTGCCTTACTTCTGTCTTCTACATCGGCTCTCAAAAACCTTTTGTATATTTCGCCCATTCGCTCGTTCGCTCATTCCTACATTTGCGCTTTTTATTCATTTGTATGTTAGTTATTTTTCACTCATATTCATTTTTTGTTTTTATAAATGTATTTTTCCTTCTTTTCCCCATCTCGGTTTCACTTAGTTACTCATACGCCATGCTGCACCACACAATTGGAGGGTGAAGCTATATTTCACGTTTTCTACATATATGCATAATACCTCCTCGGAGAATTTGCAAATGCCACGGTTCTGCATATATTATAGAATGGCTCTTAATTGCTGTTGGTTACAAGCACACAAACAAAGTTACAATTTTTGGAAAGTACCAGAAAGTTTAAAATTAAAAGAAAATTTATCCACATTTCATGAAGCCTATTAATGCTTGCTGCGAAGGCTAAGTTTAAACTGTAAATTTAAGAGGAAATGAAGAAATTTCGATAGAATTTTGTGATGTTTTCCCAAACTGTCAAAATCGGCCTTGAAATGCAACTTCAGACAGAAACAGCTGCCTTATTCACCCTTGAGTAGGTTAACTGCTTTTAAGTTGCTTTTGTTTGCCGAGAGTAATCAGTTAACACAATGTGATGAAAGACCGGAAGCAATGCTACAATGAACCCAGAAAAACCAAAAATAAGTGCCAATACCAATAAACTATTATTCATCATAGATATTCACGTAGGCGTGTATATGTGTACATAGAGTATGTGAGTGTGTGCTTTGAAGGAAAGATATTCTTAGCGAAAAATTCAACGAAACGCAATGTGTGCGTGAGATGTGAGTGCATATGTCTGAGAGAGAGGCTGGAGGCTGGAATATACATAACTCCTAAATTTTGTGAACGAACTGAGTTTCCTCTATGGTTTTGAATGCACTGAACCCTTTTGATACGAGCGCCTATATGATTAGTGGGTAAAATATTGCTCCAAAGACAAAGACGCAGAAAGTTTTGATATTCTTCCTAACAAAGTTCTTCAAAAGCTTTCTTCCTGTAACAGATCAGAGAAGTTGAATTTAGATGTGAAAGACATTTTGGAGCTGCTCAGCAGAAGGAGATTTGATTGTAATACAGAGAAAATTTCGTCCCCGTTTTCACGTTGAAATAGAGGTCGTTCGTGACGAACAAGCGATTTACGAATAAGCAAACGAAGATAAGCTCTTCGGCGTGCTTTAGTAAATCATTTAAAAAATAAATAAATAATTGGCGCGAACACTTCTATTAGGTGTTTGGCCGAGCTCCTCCTCCTATTTTGTGGTGTGCGTCTTGGTGTTGTTCCACAAATGGAGGTACCTACAGTTTCAAGCCGACTCCGAACGGCAGATATTTTTATGAGGAGTTTTTTCATGGCAGAAATACACTCGGAGGTGTGCCATTGCCTGCCGAGGGGCGACCGCTATTAGAAAAATGTTTTTCTTAAATTTGCTTTCACCGAGATTCGAACCAACGACCTCTCTGTGAATTCCGAATGGTAATCACGCACCAACCCATTCGGCTACGGCGGCCACCAGTAAATCATTTTAGGTACCACATTTTTTTTGTTTTTGAATTATATGGTTTTCGCTTGCTGCCTCCTAAGGCATGCCATATTCCGGGGTACACAGTGACTGTATCGAAAAATTGAACACTCTTCATTTTAATATTTAATAGTTAATTTAATATTTTTTTAAAATAATTTTTTTAATTCTTTAATGTACCAAGCAGATTATCGGATATCGGAATACAAATTGAAAACTTATGTTCTCTGTCCCTGAGTCCGCTTCCATGGTGGCTTCGAGTTGAAACATTCGTAGAAGCGGCATATTCCATATTCCAAATGGAAGTTATTAGCCACAATAATAAACTTGCACGCTGCTATACAAATATTCAATATGCTACAAAACGACTACTTTTCTAAATATTCTGAACTTTATAAAAATGTTTGAACTGAGAGGGAGACCGTACACAAAAACAAAAACCGCACTAGTAGTAATCGAACATTTTTAAATGTGACTAGCCATTTGTTTTCGATTTTGTAGACTCCTAATTTTTTGATATGTAGCAAATAGCTGCGGTATATATTAATCTGTGTTTGACTCTAGTTTTTATAAAAGCATTGTCCGTAAAAGCTGTCTACTGAACTCCCTTTTATTGAATTTGAGATATATAGCACAGGACAAATCACGCGGTACCCATCGCTCGGAACTAACAGCTACAGTTGATATAAACCCTCTATCCGGCAGAGACTATAAGTAATCGTTAAAAAATCATGTAAAATTCATAAACCGTCAATTTTGGTACGCTAAAAACGAACATTTTATTCACTTTTACTGCACCAAAAAGTGCACAAAATGTGTATTCATATGTGTATATGAAAAATTAGCCGTAATGCGGAATAACCGTCTGTAAACGGTCAATAAAAACTGCACAAAAATCACTTTTATTTTTTCAGTTTCACTATAACTAATAGTTTTATTGAAAAATATACAGAAAAACACACCTATTTTGAATTTTTGAAGAAATTTCTGCAATGTTTGGTCACTTTTTCACAAACGAAAAGATGAAATTTTTCACCTGCAATTTTTTCGACTGACTTCAACGACGGCCATTACTAAATTGACGATAAACATCAAAATGAAACAAATGAACACTATAAACGATTTGGAATGGTTCCGTCATAGTCGTTTCAAGGCACCCATGCCGGCTCACACGAAAAAGAAAATTACATATAAAACCCAGGAGGGTTTTATGATGACCGTCTGTAGACGGTCTTGCTGGATAGAGGATTTATTTGAGAAAATATTTGCATTTGGAACGGATTTAATTTTTCATTGCTCAGAGTGGTATTTTACATACTTACATTTTACAGAAAATTTGAGGTAAGAATTCGTTTATTTCTAGAATATTAGTGACATTTAAAGCAATTAGAATTGCAAAACAAAAATAAATTAACAAAATCAAAACGCGTCATCCGCTGCTAAAGCGAACAAGTGCATGACGTTTCGCAGACGTCAAATGTACCCAAGAGGTTAATATCCCAAAATATCTACAACTCGAAGAATTGCTCATTTAAAGTAGTAAACAGGGCAACCCAAAAATTGCATTTTCAACTTGTTTGCCCTAATTCGAAGAAACGCTCAGCCAGAAATTGTGTTTGCTAAATTTGCTACTAAATCGCCTATGTACATGCATATATCTGAGCAATTTTTAGCAATTTTTGCTATAAGTGCAGTTTTGGCAAATAAAAGCAGTTTTTAGAGCAATTTTCCAAGAACTAAGTCGCTCATGCGTGGACTTTGAGCTTTGTACTCTGATTCTGCTTGGTTTAGAAAATGTGTTTGTGAAGGCACCTACATGAGTTACTAATTTTAGGGCCAGAGATTTCACCGTCCCTGCAACTCATTAATACCTGCGGGGCTACATAGCTAGAAGCAGATAACTGCAAGGCCAAATACTTGGAGATAAATAAAACTCATTTTTATGTTGTTGAAATCAGTATGTAGAATCAAAAAAATTTTAAAATAGCCAAAGAACTATTTTGTGCCGAGTACTTTACACAGATTTCTATTGTTTTTATTTCATTTAATTTTGGATTTCTAGCCCCTAGCGACTCAAACATAAGTTCTATAGCCAGTAGAAAAGTAGAAATATTATTTTGTAATAAGGCGAATTGCTAAACAAATTTCAGCACAAATTATTAATATGTAAATTGGAGCAAGTATTGATTGTTATTTTTTGTTGGGTCAATTTTGAAGATGCTCTTCTTTTTTTCTTGGTTCCTCTCTTCAAGTTCAAAACTGTTGAGCAAATACTTGATAAATGAACAAGTTTCGACCAAATGATGCTAGATTACAAGGTTTGACCATCCGCTATGCTTTTGCTGCCACGTCATTGAGTGCTCGGTAACAGAATTATGTCCGCTCATTTCACACGTTTTTGCGTACTTTTCCAATCAACAGCCATTCAGACGGCAACGAGGCAACGTGAGTTACATTTTGTATATCACCAACATAATCTCAGTTTCTTCTTAAACGAATCGTTGTCATGCCCTATGTGAAACCAATCAGGCATTTATTCAAATTCGCTGCTGAGAGAGTCAGTCTGAATTGGCCAAAATTTTGAAATCTTTTCACCATGACTTCGAGTGGGTATCGAGCTACTCGCACTGCTCAATGCCTGGCTATCAGCAGCTTTAGCTTGTACCCTGTCACAAAACACTTTGACTGGGATATTTCCACTGTATGATACTTTCATGGGTATCTACCATATGTATTTTCTTTTTTCTATTGAGCATTTTTTATCTCTCAATTTCCTTATTCCTGCTAGTGCAAGACTGCATAAGAGTTGAAGGTGATTGCGCATCGCCAACAAAGAGTTTAATACCTCTATGTGCTCTACGGCTATTGAAGATTCCGCTCGAAAAATAATAGAGCCTTAGTGTAGCCTGGCTATCATTTAAAATTACGCTGACTTCATTGCTTTAGTTCCTCTGCAAATCAATCTCTGCTCACAGGCCGCTGTTGTACGTTTGCTTTGAGCGTCTAATTGATTGAGCAGCTTTGTTTGTCATACAAATTATTTGTCTTATTTTAAGTTTAAAAAAATGTCAGTATCATAAAAATTGTTGAAAGAATACTCAAATTCAGTCGTTGTCATACTTTTAAGAAATTATAAATTTCTCTTATTTCCTGCATTTGTGCAAGTTGTTCTCCGCTACGAACTTTTCTATACTTTTTCCTTCACTGCTAACGCGCATTTGGCGTACGGCCAACGCGTTAACTTTTTGTTCAGTTTATTTATTCTTGGGGGGAACACACATTTTTTGCATTTATGTAAATTTTTGCATTTTTCTAACTCAATACAAAATATTAAATAAATAAATAAAATCTGATGGGTATAAAATAAAGTAGCACAAGCAAAGAAAAAAGGAGAATGAAATAAAGCAAAATAGCAAAATTGAATGAAACACAATGCGGTATACATAACTAAGTACGGAGCGACCACAGCAACTCGAATTGAATCAGAATCAGCGCCGTTAGTGGCCTTTTGCTTTTTGTGGCATTTTACTGTTCAAATTTTTAATTTACTTGTTTAAAATAAATTTCAGTTTGGAGTGGCTTAAGATGTTTAGATCAAAAGTTTGATTTTTGTGGGAGTTACTTATACTACAGGGATACATACATATATAATGGGTGACCAAATGAGGGCGAAAGGAATGAAAAGGAGAAATCAAATTGCTTCTTGCCTTATATTGAAGCTGGGCATTGCACAATAATGCCATTATTTATGAGATCAGATCTCAAGTAAATGACTACTTCACTTGTGGCTACAGCAGTGCATTCTTTGGGTCTATCTTTATTAATTCTATCCAACATTTGTGAAATTGTGCTTGCACCGACCTGGTCTGAAATGGCTGCTTTGTTGTAATAAACACGGAAATTGATTTAGTTCAGTTTCTGTGAAAGTTATCGTGAAGTATTTGCTGTTCGGCACTAACAAGGCCGCTTTGGAATATCATTGAAATGCCCAATTTTCCTTTCAGCAAATAGAATGCTGCGTGAAATGGAATGGAAGGGAATTTTGAACGGCTGATAGTTGTCCCAAGTACGCTTAAGGCCTACAGATAGGAGAGATGGGCAGAGGGGTTAAGTAGTCATTATTGGTCAGCAAACTTACCAGTTTCTGTCATGAATTTTGGTAGCTTGTCTAAGGAAAAAGAATGTAATTTGTCGATTATCACTGCATCCGACCCAGAAATATACCCTATGATCAGAAAGTACCGGGAATGTTTAAATAAAACGAAACAGAGTTAAATTCCAGGCAAATTGATTTTATCTCCTTCAAAATATGACCCGTCTGCACATGCACTCCTGGTAGGCCGACGAAGGAAAGGCCTTCTGCTTCCTCGACGCATTCTCTTTGATCTCCTCTATCGACTGAAATCTCCTTCCACGAAGTGGTAACTTCAACTTGGGAAACAAAAAGAAGCCGCACGGGGCCATATCAGGTGAATACGGTGCTTGCACGATGGTATTTACTTGGTGTTTGATCAGATAATCCAGCACAATTTGGGCTCGGTGCGATAGCGCGTTATCATCACGCAAAATCCAAAAATTGTCTGCCCACATTTCCGGCCGTTTGCGAGGTGCGGCATCTCTCAAACGCTTCAAAACGGATAAATAATATTTTTTATTTACTGTCTGGCCCGATGGAAGGTACTCATGGTGCACTACGCCTACAGTCAACATCACCTTCCCGGCACTTTTTGATCATAGATGGTACTCTAATTCTGGCAAAAGTCAAAACGCGGTGGAGAGAATACGATCTTCATTATCCAAACAAGATTCCTATGGTAATCATCAGACAGTGCCACGCAATTAGTCCTATCAGGGCATGTAGCTCACTCCTCTTCTATCTAAAAAGAAAACTTGGTACCACACAGTCTGGTCTATTCAGGAAACACTAGGTTGTTTTGCAGGTGTCTGTACTTCACCAATGGTTCTCATAAGATTTGGTACTGGTCACTTTGATGCACCCGACTGTTCTCGGTATATTTGTTTTTAAACTTGGCTCCTGTCTAATTCAACACTACAGAGAAGTACAGTTTGCCAACTCAGCAGCCAATTCGTAGTCTTGAACAGTCCGACACCTATGTAAACTCAAGTTCATCCTGTCCTGCAAAACAGAGTAACATTTTTGAAGAAGTGCGAGCGGTTTCTAAGTCCTCAGAGCAGCCTGCCTGTTACTAAAGACCCTGATTTTGATTCTTTGGCCCCTTCGCCAAATATTACCATGACCATGCTTACAGGACAATATCCTTTTCATGAAATTTTTCATAACCGAATTACAAAGTGGCTGCCCTATGTCCTCGATAGCCTTCCGAATTCCATATTTGAGGTCTTGAATCCTCTCTGGGGTGTTGGCGTGTTGGCGTAGACCTTCTCTTTCACGTGGCCTCAAAGAAAAAGTCACAAGGTGTTAAATCACAAGATCTTGGTGGATAATTGTGATCACCTCTTCGAGAGATAACACGGTCAGGAAACCTTTCCCGTGAAAGATCAATGGTTTCGTTGCTTGTGTGGCACATAGTGCCGTCTTGTTGAAAATAAACGTTTCCAGATTAATACCATCTAATTCCGGCCATAAAAAACGTTAATCATCTCTAATCTAATCTAAATAACAAATGTTGTTGCAAAACCCTTTATTTCATCTGCGCGGCGAGGCAATGTCTTAGGAGACAAATATATATTTTCAATAATATCAAGCATGCAATTGAGTTCCTGCAAAACGTGCTTCAACATGGTTTCTTCTTCATTTTCTTCCTCTGCTTGGCAAATCGATTTCGTGAATAATTCTTGAGAACTTTTTTTCTTTTCAGTAAACAAATTATCCCTCCACACACCCTGAAAATGATCTATGAAAACTAGTATAGATCAAAAAGTTCACGGAACAAGCGTTAGATTTTAGGTTGCCACATCTGTGATTAGCATTTCTACAAAAATTTTGAGTAAATTTATCTCTGAACGTGTTTTCGATTTGTTACAGTTTTAAAATTATTTCCATTGCTGAGTACGACCCAACATTCATCAAACTCATCATTACTGGAGACGAGATGTGGGTTCATGAGTACGAAACGCAATGCAGATATCAGGCGAATGAGTGGAGAGCTCCGAATTAACGAGGTCCACTGGTTTCACGAGGTTGACTGGTTGACTGGTTTCAGTCAAAAATGGAAGTGGAGCTCAGGTTTTTGTGCATTGCATATGTGGTATTGTACACCACAAATTTTTCCCCGAAGCTCGAACAGTTAATAAGGACTATTAGGAAGTTATGAGACCTTTACGTGAAGCAATTCCCTAAGAAAAAAAGAATTTGTGGGAAAACAACTCGTGGATTTTGCACCATGAAAATGCACTGTCCCATAGTGCCATCACTATTTGTAAATTTTTAGCAGCAACGAAACGAATATCTTACAACAGCTGCATGGCTTCATGCAATTTTTTTCTGTTAGGTCCAGTCAAAAAACCACTACGGGGAACGCAATTCAACAGCCGAAAAGAAGTAATGGAAACATCGAAGACGGTTCTAATTGCTATTATGAAAATAGAGTGCGAGCAACGTTTCGAGAGCTCGATCACACGCTGGCATAAGTACGTTGCTGTTGATGGGCGAGTACTTTGAAGCTGATGATATCACTTTTGAGGAATAAATTTGTATCTTGAATTTTCTGAATATATTCCAAGAACTCTTTGATCAAGAGGGTAATTCGATTTGGTTAGATTAGGTTACTGTTGGGTTATACGGACTGCGCTTAGGCAAGCCACAGCACCCACAAAAATATTTATCCCGACCTGTCCGTAAACCATCCAGATCTTTGGTGAATTCAACCAGCTCCCTCAAAGACGCTTTGATTGAACTGCTCTGGCTCTAGAAGAAAGTGGTCACTAGAACCGTGAGACGCATTTTTCAAAGCATGCGGTATTTGCACAGAATACAGAAGATCATATCTATCTTTCGCGTCTCTGTAGCTTCTACATAAATCATTATGAGCGATAGGCAGCCACACATTTTGCGACGGCATCATACATATGTGTGTACCAACTTGCCTTGTACCTCAGTTGCAGTAAAATATTTATTCATCAAGATTTTACTTTTTAAAGTTATAAATTATTTAAAAAAACTACAGTAGTATATCTTCTCAATATTTTTACGCAAGTACACCTGAAACAAAGTGTTTTTCTTTTCTTGCACACCAGAGCTTTCGCTGCTAGAAACTTTTTCTATTACGACAAAATTAGCCATGAAAAGCAAAAAAAAGTAAGAAAAAAAACGTGTACAGCCACGAATGCACTTAAGCCTTAAAAAATGTGGTTTAACAACGAAAAAGTATAAAAACAGTTAAAGTTCAGCAATGAAGAATTTAGTATAAAGGAAAATAGAGCTCAGTTAGGAGTAGATAAGGAAGAGTTAAGAGGCGCGCAAAAAGTTGTTAAGTCCAGTTTACAGCCTTGCTTGCATACAAAAGTCATTTGATGTTTTCTGAAGCAACGGGATTTGTTGTATTTTTTATGCTTATATATGTGTAACTTTTTGGTGATAAAGTAGACAAAACAAAATTTATGGCGACTCTCGTAAAATTCTTTATTGAACATTTTATTTAACTTTTTGTGCTATTTTAAATTGTTCTCTACATGAAGAGGCTCGATTGTAAATAAAAAACTCATTTATTGAGCGACAACTGCACCGGAATGGAGGTTTTGCAATATGGAATTGAGGTTTGGGCCACTGCTGCAAAAAGTATTCTAAGTATACTACAACGAGACCAGTCTAAAAAATTTAGTACCATGACCGATGCACCTTGGGGCATACCTATCACAGATATTCAGTGCGGCCCTGATATTGATACTATTTGAAGAGGTACAAATACAAAGCGCAAGCAGAAGACTCTTAACCAGACTATTGACGCACACAAATTTTATGATGAAAAGGCTACTAAATAGAGTGAAAGCCACCCAAAACCGACTTAATCATCAAACACAATTGGAATTGCAAAATCTATAAAACAAATGGGTTGAAAAGTCCCGGGCTTAACACATAAATGGCACTAGTTTTATTGCATTTATCTCTTTTTAAGTGAGTTCTAAACTTAAAAGGACAGCTTTTAAAATTTCATGATATTCTATTCATTAGTTCGTGAGTTGTTGTGCTAAGAGTGACCTTAGTTTTGTTATTTTCAAAGCAGTGGCTCAAAAAGAATTTCGTGTTCGATGGCGAAAAATACCATTCAAGCGAAGCAATGGCTTGAAAAGTGTTATGGAGACTCCGCTCCGACAGGAACAACAATAAAACGATGGTTTGCTGACTTCAAGCGGGGTCGTAGAGACACCGATGATGCACAACGCGATGAATGCTCAAATGAGGTGGTAACACCAGAAAACATCAAAAAAATCCACAAAGTCGTTTCGAATGACCGAAACGTGAAGTTGCGTGAGTTAGCTGACATTGTAAAGATATCAAAAGAACGTGCATGCACATCTGACTATGAGAAAACTCTGTTCAAAGTAGGCGTTGCGAAACAATGACAAAACTACATAAATTGAACTTCAACTTGCTCCCATTGTCATCATATTCTGCAGATTTTACTCCCAGTGTTTACTGACTCTCGCAGGCCTAAGAAATGCTCGCCGGTAAGAAATTTCGCTCGCATGACAAGGTTGTCGCTGGAACTGAGCCCTACTCTGAGACAAAAGGTAAATCGTTCTACAAAAGTGGTATTTAATGATTGATATTTCTTCTAAATGAGGTTGGAGGAATTGGCTCTTCAATATCGGCCCTCATTCCATCTTTTTGTAAATTAAATTAAATAACAATAATATGAAAAATATTAACCACAGCGCTTCCCAGTGGCTACTTTGGGTATAAAATGTGATTCAAGCTATAACCTATCTTCCATTTGTCATTAGAAGTGCCATCAATATCGCTTCAACCTTTCTGCAGGTTAGTTTGAAAGAAGATCCTGTCCTTCAAAATCACTAACAGCTACCTCTGTATGCTACGCCCGTGTAGATGCATAGGCAAACGTATTTAATCCATTTGCTATTAATCCTTTTTCCAAGAAATCATCAAAATTTGAACGAAAACAAAAAAAAATACCCACTTACTACCTTGTTAGAGAATTTAACAGTATTAAATCGTACACTGAATAGGCAGCTACAAATTCTGAGTAATTGTTAAATGTGCACATTTATTGGAAGTGGGTGGGAATTAAGCGTTTGAAGTAGTGGCGTTGTGTCGATTTGCAAATGAAAGTCATTCACTATACATAGAATAACCGCAACCGCTACCGTGGTAACACCAACACACACACATACACCTGCACATATACAGATGAAGCATTTGGTTGGAAATGCCTCAGCAAAATCAACTATTAATTATAGCAACAAATGCAAGCGACAACAAAACCAATAAAGAGTGCACGTACAGAGAAATAATCAATAATGCGTAAGTATTGCAACAATTACAACAGCTATAACAGCAGAGTGGCAGCAATGTATGACAATCGGTATTGTGCTGGGTAGCGATTTAATTAACAAACAAAAGGTCAACTGATGAATAGAGATTTGAATATTTATTTAGGTATGTATGGATAGGTATTGATGAGCTTTGTGACTATTTGCTCAACAGCCAGGTATGTATTGTTCGCAAATTGCCATGCCAGTCACCCGGTCACTCAGTCACTAAGTCTACCAGTCAGACGCTCTGTCATTTAAAGTGAAAGTTCAACATGATTTTACAATTCATAAATTGGCTATCGTGCGGCGGCGTGCCAAGGGAGCGGACAGCTTTGTAGCCGCCTGCTGTGCTGTGCTGTGCCGGAGCACATATTCACAAAATAGTGTAAGTGTGTAGATAAGCTTATAAGTATGTGCAGCTTGTTTGTACATTTTTGATTGCTTTTCATGCTTTTACATGCATTTGCAGTCGTTTGTGCTGCGCCTCAGTTGTTTTGGTTATTTTAGTGACTACAACGTTGGTGATACGTTGCGTATGAATGACATTTTATGGTGAAATATCTAGAGCACATTTCGTATGTCACTCATACGCCATGGTGACGGTATACATTTAGGCTTTATTATTTAGTTGAAATTGTAATATAGTTTTCAATATTCTCACAGAAAGCACCCACAACCCTGCCTATGCAAATCTAAGTAAGTAAAATTTAATAATTTGCTGCATTTCACAAAAATTACAAAACATTAAAGTAAAATTGCTTCGTGTCTATCAGTTGCTCACACAGCTGATGTTACTTTTGAATGTTTTTATACTATTATAATTTTGTTGAAAAAGATATTGAAAAATCTAAGAGATACACACAATGAGGTTAAAATATTTAGAATTTGTTTTTTTTTAAAGGCAAATGAAAAGGCAAATTCGAGATGGATTTGATAAGAATGAAAGAATTTATTTAAAAATAGCGAAACTTTTTAAAAAGTTACTGATTTGAAATTCACATTAAAGGAAAATAACTTGCATAAGAGTTAACTACTTATATAAAAGTAGGTTGAAAAAAAATAAATTACCTACATTACTTTGGGGAACAAGAAATCCATTATTTATGCGTCCAATTTTTGCGTAAATGGTTTAAAATTGTTTTATGGGCGATCTTTAGCTCATGAGCGATGATACGACTACTCGCATGCTAGTCAACTACGATTATTGCTGTAATTTTATCAACATTTTCGACGATGGGCCTGCCTGTGTGAGGTGCATATTTCACACCAAAAATGACTGAACGGAATCAACGAAACCAAAATTGCACGTAATTAGTTGTTACAGTATCGGCACCATAAACACCATTCATAATTATAGGGGCCTGTCTTGCGTTTCCGCCTTTATCAAAGAAACTTTAACTCACAACTGAATGGCACAAACAAAAAACAGCAAACGAACTTTTTTTGGGGGAAATGACACCTTGACAACTTTAAATTGTTTGACCGACACTTTACAAGATATCGATCACTACCACCATCTGCCGAGAAAATAGTGGATTTTTTCCCCCCAAAGAAATATTTGAGGGCTTTTGAATTTGAAACAAATTAATGCTGCACTTTTGTCACACTCTTTTCGTTCGAGCAGGTCCCAACTAAAATTTTTTGGAAAATATTTTTGTGGAAAATGTGAACCCCTGATTGAGACTTAAATCTTAATATTTTTATAGTTTTTGCAAATAAGGATCAAGATGACTCACATACGTAAGAAATATTGCAATAAGGTGTTCTACAAAACAAATTGTCAATAAATTTTATTATAGAATTTATAGAAATATTGGGTTAAAATGTTCCATGAAAATATGCGCCACTAAATTTGGATATAGACTCTTAAAGACGATTTTAATTGTAAGCGTAGTTGTATAGGAGCTTTTTTTTTAATAGTTCAGAACAACTTGAGACCAAACTTCAATGAACTCTAACAAAATTATGAGGATTAGGAACAGAATGGCTCGTGGTGCAATATTCTACCGTTTTTGCTCTTTTGCTGTACCGCATTTGTTATGCGTCTGTTTGGCGGTAGCATTGCGACCACTGTAACCTGCTCTCGTTATCGCTTAAGTGAGTATTGTGTGTATTCATATTCATCTTTTTCTTGCTACCACCTGCTCCACCACGGCAGCACCCCAGTTACTCCCTAAGGAAGGCGCCGTTGAAATACAGCCGGTCTGGTAAACCCTCTGCCTGCAAACCAACCAATGGGCATCGTGTCGCATAACACCCTGGATTAGGGGGTGGACAAGGAGAGGAAATAATGGGATAACAGGGGCTTAGGAATAAGAAGGGATCTTCGGCGGTACGGTGATCTTCGCATGGTGATTGGATGACCACCAATTTCGCCGTAAAGCGGATGGATGGCTAGCCAGTCCCCATATGGAGCTTCCCTCTTAGTTCGTGCTGAGTTGGTCCCCATGATATGGGTCTCAAACCATCTTCGCAGCAAGGAGACCAACATAATTAATTAAAATAATATTACATATTTTATAATATTAAGATTTAAATAAGTTTGCATTTAAAATAATTGGAATTGTTGAAATAATTGAAGACAATTTTTTTGTGTGTTTTATTAAGGCAAATTTTGATAAAAGCCCATTAGCGGAAGATTAAAGGACCAAAAAAAATCGAAACAATTTTACGAAACTTTCCCAGTTTTGCTTGAAAAATGTTATCACAATATTTGGTTATCTAACCTATGACCGTTGATAATGATAATATGCAAAGATTTTTAAAAAATTGTCTAAAAATATGAACATGGCAGACCACTCTCTTGCTAGGCCAGTAAAGTCACAAAGCTGGCCCTTGGCAGAAGTTAAATTCAAAGCTCAAATGAATAAAACAAGGAAAGCGTTGCGTGTAGTTTCAAACGCGCAAAAAAAGTAGAATTAAAGCAGCTGTCAAAATGCTTACCTTGTCAAGGTTTAAGTTTTGTTCGAACTGCGTGACTTTTCCACCAGCAAATCTGGGCGCCAAGCTCTTTGTAAATTGGTTTTCAGTTTATTTCCTTGGAATCGTGCGACCTTTCAACGAAGGACACACTGCTATTGTTTCTGCGAGTATGCGTACTGCTGCTGCCGCTTAGTGTTGCCTTTTTGCAGTCGATTTTACAAAGCATTGCCTTAGCCTGTTTTTAATTAAGATTATGTTCTGTTTAAACACCTTTTTAAGATAAGATTGTTCTTCCACCCCCTCTTCAGCTGTTGTTGTTGACATGAAAGTACTTAGATGCATATGTTTATATGTATGTTCGCGTCTACGGGTGCGTAGGTGCTGTGACTTGCCCGCGGCTGACCTTTGCCTTTAAGTTGCACACTGACTTGATTAACTTTTATTTTACTTGGTTTTTGTTTTTCGCTAACATCCACTTATTTGTTGATCCTGTTTGCCTTGTTTGCATGTTTATCATCTTTATTTATAATTTTTTTGTATTTTGTTAATTTGTTTGTGTTTCTGACACTTTTCAAGCTGTTATCACATTTTAAGCTTACTAAAAAATGCTGAAAGATAGCAATTTTTTTAATGTTTTTGCCATTTCGAAATTTTGAAGTGTTTAATACGTCTCATTTAATGTATTTTCCGTGTTTGTTAGAATTTCTTTGACTTATATGAGACTATTAATATGCAACACTTTCGTGCTGAGCTCTTGAATAATAGAACGAAAATCAAAATATATAAAACACTGATTCGACCAGAGGCAACATATGGATGTGAAACGTGGACACCGAAACCAGATACAATTTTTACAATTGCACAATTAGGCAATTTTTAAGCAATTAGAAAGAGATATACTGAGAAGAATACTGGGCCCAGTACGAGAAGGAAATAGAGACCATTTCGCATCAGGGTTGCAGGAATTCCTAAAAGGAGAAAATGTGGTGCGGCTTGTTAAATCGTTGAGGACGATCTAAGAAGCATAAGAGCGACGAATTACCGTAGTTTGGCTACGGAATAAGATGTTTTTTGAAGTGAAACTTCTTAGGCGTCGATGCACGAGCGAGAATGGAGAATAATATTTCAAGGCCATGCAACGTTTTGGGCATTTTCGTTCCGCGATAGAGAAAAAAGATATAATGTAGAGGAAAAGGAGAGAGGGAGCTATACCTTATATATATCTTAGATACACTTAAGGCTATTTTTCCTGAGTTTTTCCTTGTGGTTGCTAATTTCTAGCGAGAAATAACACTGCGCTTTGTTGTTGGTGCAAACTTGTAATATAGGTTTGGTGCCTACTTTTTAGCATTCTATTTCCTTGGTGCCTACTGTTTGGGGCGTTTTTTGATCCCAATGTTTTGGCGTTTGTTTTTTTTTTTAGTGCCTACTTTTTGGCACTAATTTCCGTTTCCTGGCAAGTGCTTGTGCGTACTATAAAGTGCGCCGGATTTATTGGTATTACCTTGCGGTAATTTGTGCCGTTGTTGTGGTCCTGGAATAGCTGCGTTTGTGCGGGTGATAAACGCTCGGGGTAGTGCGCGTTGTTGCCACGGTTTGTGTCCGGCGTTTACCTACACCGGTCGACCCTTCTCCGTTTTTTGTAAATTTTGTCTATTTGTATTCTCTGCAAATGTAGTTAATTTATTTAGATATATATTCTTTCTCTCTCTCTCTCTCATTCTCTCTCGGGTCTCTCCCTCTTTCTTTGTCTGCCTTAAAAAATTTTACTTCTGTTATGTGTACTACGATACACGTACTTTTTTTCTTTTTTCCTTGTTCACTCCTCTCGGAAGCATAGGGCCTCGACAAGACTTGCCTTGTGTTGGTTTCGGTAATCTATTTGATTTCTGACAAAGTAAGTGATTAGCCTGCCGCTATCAGTCCTAAGTGGTGGAAATGCCCACCTGTCGTTGCTTAGCACCAACGGCTTCTTTACTGCTTGGAGCGCCATCGGTGTTTCACATTTTTCTGTAGAAGAATCGCACAGATGGTTGAGGACTTCGCTAAATTTAATGTGCCTGCGCTATTACCGCGGATGCAATGTGTAACTGTTTGTTTTTGCTTGTTTTAACAGGCATAATGCAAATAATGCGCTGACTATTGTGCGGGAGTAAGGATGGAATGGTTTGCGTTTGACAAATGAGATTTTATTTTTTGTTTTTTTTTTAGAAACAGGGAAAGTAGGTAAATTTGGAAAAGTGAGAGGAGCGTGCTTTACGTGAGGTGGTTCGAATCCACAACCTCTGGATTGGCAGGCTAGGGTACCTACGCTAGACTACCGAGACCGCTTGGAATGAGATGTATGGAGAAAAAATGTGGAGGAGGCTAAGGTTCACACCGAGCTGTGGTGCCATGCATGATGATGATAAAAAAAATTCTGATAAAAAGTTTGAAATTTTGATGTAAATTTTTTAATTTTTGTTTTTGAAATTTACACAAAATTTGAAGCTAAACAATGAACCATATTTGCCTAAAAAGTTTCTTAAAATTAAACAGGAAAGAGAAAAAAATAATAAATTGTCAAAATTTGTCGATAAGTTCCAGTGCTATAGTTATTTAATGCACTTTATAAATGGCGCGCGCAGATATATATATTTGGTTATATTTCTCTGAACTACCTGCCCAATTTATTGCTAGAGTCTTAATATTGCGCTGCATTTGACTTTTCGTGAGAAACTTTTTCATGGCAAAAGTACTACTTGGCTCCATTGGCCGATATATTTTTACATTTCTATTTATATTTTCAACCATTTGAGCTTCCTGATAAACACAGCTCACATAGTTGTCTTAGAAGCAGAATTGTAGAAAATAAGAAATAAAAATAAAAATTGCCAATCACCGCGTAAAAAGTAAACAAACAACCAGTTAAAGGTGGCATAGCAAAACTCGTAAGCGTAGAAGAGCGACAATGGCCCAGCAGATCCGGTAAAAAAGTTGCTTCATAATAAACAGCAAGGAAAAGAGAGAGAGAGAGAGAACCACAAAACTTGTAGGAAAGCAACAGCAACACCAATACAAAAAGTACAAAAGTGCACGAGGGT
This sequence comes from Anastrepha obliqua, assembly GCF_027943255.1. Classification (NCBI taxonomy): domain Eukaryota; kingdom Metazoa; phylum Arthropoda; class Insecta; order Diptera; family Tephritidae; genus Anastrepha; species Anastrepha obliqua. The sequence continues at coordinate 114,585,738 of NC_072895.1, forward strand.
ACGCACCTGCACGCTACTCCTCTTCGAATAGGAGAAAAAGCTGAAACGCCACTACTTACCTACTTACCCAAAATTGATAAAATCATCAGCAAATCCTGCTTAACCAAATCAACCCATTCCACGGCACTACACCACTTACCAACAATAACCTTTCACTCGAGCGGAAAAGCTTGTGGTGACTTCCGAAACAGCAAAAATAATTATGTAAAGTAGTAGAAAAAGTAGCAAAAGCACACAAATAAACAAAAAAAAAGAAGAAACAAAACATCTAACAAAAAGAAATGCAGGGGAAAATTGGCAGAATGTAATGAATTTGCAATCTCCACTGGCTTTATTATTATTTCGTTGTCCTTCGCCTGGCAGACAAAACGAATGCGTACAATATGTAAGCAGCGGGCACTACAATAAAAACAACAACAATACTACGCATCACGAGGATGATAGTCGTATGACTGTGCAACTTCAACAGCGGTTGCCTGGAGGCACGACGTAGTAGAGGGAGGTCTTTAAGAAAGTTTCTTTATTTTCAAGCGGATGGACTTAGAGTCAGAAAAAAAACAACATTTTTTATGAGCAAGAGCACTTTTTCTGTACTTTTTGCTAAAAAAATTGGTTTTTAATTTTTAAAACTGGTAAATGATAATTTGGCATGTTGGGTAAAGCTATTTTAAGATTTAAGCGAAATCCACTACTGCAATTTTTTTTTGTTTTTATTCTAAAAGCGTATGCACCTACTAAGTTCGAGTAATAAAAAAAATGCAGATGATGCTATACCACTATTGATCGACGGATACAAGGTGGCGCAAAATAAATCACCCAATCGGAAGGTTTATAATTTTTGTAAAAGGCGTCGCAGGTCGATCATTTCTGGCATTTGTGAAATACAAAGATCCAAATACAGATTTACATCACTCGAAGTAATTTTTTTTATTTATTAAAAAATTTATTAAAACCACGAAATTGAGTGATTAATTTTGTGCCACCTTATATGCATATAAGTATGAACTAACGAAGGTTCTAGGGCCTAAAAAAGATGCTAGAGATTACAAGCTTGGTTGGTTCTTCTTCTTTTCAAATCCAAACAACATACCACTTCTAAGTACTGGTGTCGCCTGTGCTCAAAAATTTGACAACAAATTAACAATTCTCATAGTTAGGTCTGCCAGCGAAAAAATCGAAAACGCTTTTGAAATATTTATAAAAAAAATATTTTACTTTACGAGTTTAATGAATGTGGCGCAAAATTAAGCATCCAGTTTTGTTTTTGAATAATTTTTTTTTAACGTAAAAAAAAATATTTCGGTGATGGAAATCTCTATTTTGACCTTTTCGACCTCCATTTCTTGCATTTTTTTATGTATTACAGCTATTTTCTTCACAAGTGCCAAATAAGATTGACGTGTGGCGTTATGTGACGGCAAAAATTATAAACCTCCCGATAGGGTGATTAATTTTGCGCTATATATGTCTTCAATCGAGCGTTAGTCTCTTTTCTATTTGTTTTTCGGAAACATTAAATTTGCGTGCCAAAACTCTGCCTGAAGCATTTCTATTCGGCTCAAATGCCTTGAACACCTACTTTTTGCCTTCTGAGTGTGCGCCCTTTGGACGATCACTAGAACCAGTGGCTCTTTCTACTTATACAGTCAAATTTTGTTCAAATCTGAACCTAAATAAAAAGTCAATTTTCAATTTTTATTGCAATGGCGATTTTCGATAACTCTTTATTTTGCTCTTTGACGATTCGTTAGCAAATTAGATTCGAGTAAGTAGGGCGGCCGCCGTAGCCGAATAGCCTACCATTCGGAATTCACAGAGAGAACGTAGGTTCAAATCTCGGTGAAACACCAAAATTAAAGAAAAACATTTTTCTAATAGCGGTCGCCCCTCGGCAGGCAATAGCAAACCTCCGAGTGTATTTCTGCCATGAAAAAGCTCCTCATAAAAATATCTGCCCTTCGGAGTCGGCTTAAAACTGTAGGTCCCTCCATTTGTGGAGGAGGAGCTCGGCCAAACACCCAAAAAGGGTGTAGGCGCCATTTATATATGTATGTATATATATTAGGCCGGGTCGATTTGTGAGGAGGCAAAAAATCCCCCATTGCTCTGTGAAAATCATATTCTAGGGATCAAAATAAGAAATGTTGCCGAAAGAACCATACCTCTAAAACGAATTCTGATGGCCCCCAATTTGGGTCGAACTTTTAGTGTCAAAGTGGAATTTTTCATTCGACCCAAATTGGGGGACATCAGAATTCGTTTTAGAGGTATGGTTCTTTCGGCAAAGTTTCTTATTTTGAGCCCTAGAATACGATTTTCACAGAGCAATGAGCGATTTTTAAATCGACCCGCCCTAATATATATATATATATATTCTGATGTCCCCCAATTTGGGTCGAATGAAAAATTCCACTATATATATATATAAGTAGATTACTAGCCCGCCTAACCTAGCTTGGTGATAGATGAAAACTACCTACACCCCCAAGCAGATGTTGACCGTTTTGGCCCACGAGTGGTAATTTATTTTCCACCTAGCCTGTATATCTGCCGAGCGTTCCACTATCCGCCACTGGGGACGCGACCGATGGGAGACAGGCAATTCCACAGCTGGATGGACAGAAACTATGGCTCATAGTTGATTGTAGTCGACTATATTGGCAATGTCATCTTTAGATTTTTAAATGCTATTTAGATCAGTTTGATTTTCGCTTGCATTTAATAGCAGCTTCTCCAACATTTTTTTCTGTTTGCGTTTCTAAAGAATTTGGAGTCCAAATTTTAATTAAGCATAAAAACTTAAAGCAGCGAGCGCAACAAAAATTACCATTGCTGCTAAACCAATATAAGGGACGAGGAGTTCGAATAACGAATTTCTAGATATATAATATCTTGGAAGCAAAAAAGCTCACTTATCAGCCTATTGCGGGAACTCGAATGCTCGAGCTAATACTTGAATGATATTTGTATGCTTAAATAAATAAAACTTCGCATTAAAAACTTTGTTGCTCCTCTTGGGCGAGGTTTAGTGTTCTTGGGTTAAGTGAGTGAAAAACGGGCTTACCTAATGCGACTCTTTAGATGTTAAGAAATGTCACCATTCATTATAGCAGTACGTGAAATTATTTTTCTAACTTTTAATTCTATGCCATAATTCACTCACTGTGGCTCGACTTAGTTGGTTGTGCTTGCGCTGCTTTGAGCTGGTATTGCCATTTCATTGCTATTGTTGGAAAACAGTCTGTTTTTCATCTCTTCCTCAATTTCACTTCATTTCTTATACCTATTCTCCTTTTATATTGTATAATGCGGTATAACTTTTGTTATTCTTTCGGTATTCCTGTAGTAGTTGTTTTTTTACGCATAACAACCGCCAAGTTGCGTTTTCTTTTTTGCTCTCTACATTTTCTTATCATAGCATCGCACCATTTTTAATTTATTTCTTGTTTGCCCAATCACGTTCAGTTGCAAAGTTAAACAGCTTTTCTGTGTAGGAGTGGCAAACAAGTTTTTTTTGTTTTTCTTTTTTTGTGTTTGCTTTTTTACTCTTTTTGGGCTGCTGCATTTTTTTTTTTTCTTTTTTCGTGGTGTGCGTATTTGGTAGGCCTTGTTGCTTTGCTTATAGAAATAGTAAAATCTATCTAAATCAAATTTCCCTCTTAAGAAAAAGTTATCCTCTAGATTTTGACAGCTTTAGACCTAGTATTGTGCGAACGAAAATTTCAAAGCTATCCCTCATTAAATCAGTTGGCGATAACCCCAAGAGGAAAGGTTCGTACTTAAGGATGAATATGAGTGTTGAAGCCGTGGCGACTGCTGTGAGAGTATCAAATCAAGCTCGCTTTGCTTCGAAATTTGTCAAAATCCAGCTTTGCTTCATCCGCTTGAGAAGCTTCTTGGTTTTCTACGACTCAGATCTCTATTTGGCAAAGCAAGTAAAATAAATTTGAATTGCATCGGTAACTTCAGATGGTTAATACGGCACTATGACTCTATAAGCCACACAAACGCGGCTTAGATAACAATGGCGACAGAGATAAGCAACCTTCTTCTATTTTCTTGCATTTTTGTACTCCCAGGAATTCATGCTTGACAGTGAGCAGCATTGCTTGCTTTTCATTTCAAATTAATTTCATAGTCTCGCGGCCAGCTTCGAGCTTCTTCGATGGCACATTTCAACATTCTGTCAGCCTCCACACCAGTAATTTCTTCTTGCGGGCGTCAATTATGAGCATTGAGTGAAGCCAATACATTCTCCGCTTGGGTTTTTCAACACAGAGAAAGCCACTCTCTTTCTCTACCGTCACCAGTAGGTATCACATCGAATGCTCTCAGAACTGATCCGGTAGCAATTATTCGTGGGACTTGATCTGGCCAATGAAGTTGCCGTATTTTTTCTCCTTTACTCTGACTGTAAAGCGTTTGAGGTTTTATGTGGTTAGAAACTAAGCATCTGAGGGTCCATCACTCGTTATAATACTTGGAACACAACGAGCAGACTTGTTGACTAGAATTCAAAGCAGCGAGATCGGCGGCATTTCGAATACACTTGGAAGGTTGAACTTATTTGGGTGCCTTACTTGCTCTTAGTGAATTTGGCGGAATGAGTATTTGAGGTGGGGTAATTTTAGAAGTCAGTTTATACTTTTCTGCTTACAAACAACTACTGCCCGTTTCTTGCCTATAGAGTAGAGTCTTATGGACAAGTTTTGACAATAATATATTTCTTATTTAATTTTTATAATTTTCGTGTAAAGTTTCAGTTTCGGTGTGCAATTCAGTTTTCTACGGAACCATATAACTCCAAGCTTCAAACTTAGTGCAAATTAAAAAAAAAATTTCATAAAATTTTCGAATTTTTAACCAGAGTTTTTGAATTTTGAAATAGTTAAATGCAGATTTAATATGCTTCAAAAATCTTATTCAATTTTTTTTGGCTGGTAGTCTTGTGCATTTGCTTCGTATAATGGATGCTCGTCATTTTTTATATGGAAGAAACGCCCAGCAAAAAAAATTTGCAAATTCAATGAAAGCTTTGAGCCAATTTAACCTTCCACTTTATTAAATATTTTATATGCATTTTCTTTTTTTTTTTAGCTCCTATCCGTGGAGCGCCTTGTTGTTTTTCCCAAAATGGAGGGACCTACAGTTTTAAGTCGAATCCGAACGACTGAGTGTTTTTTTATGAGCAACTTTTTTATGACAGAAATATACTCGTAGGCTTGCCATTGCCTACATAGGCATGCCGCCATTAGAAAAAACTATCAATTGGTGCTTCGTGCCTAAGGCGCACATGTTCGGCACTTGCGAATGGTAGTCACGCACCAACTCATTCCACTACGCGTCCCCACAACAGTTGGTTCTACGTTACCGGAACGACCCGGATTTATATCCGGACAAGGACTGTCACTTCAAATATATGTATGGGGAATGTTTATGGTGCTACAACAAAAACAACAACTACGGCGGCTAAAATTTAATGATCTCTAAAACCGTGTACCTCATTTTTTTTAAACTCTGATTAAAAAGTTTGAAGTATGGACGAACATTTTTTTTTTCATTCTTTTTCTTAATTTCCACAAAGTTTGAAACTTGTATTTATATGTTTTTTTTTAATCGAAAATTAATTTATTTTCATAAAAAATAATTAGAGTTAAATAAGGGGTAACTAAATTCTTATCTTTTCATTGGTTGGTGTTTCGATGTGGCGGTTCCCAAAACCCAGCACAGTTTCGCCTTCTCACATTAGCTCGCTCTCAAACGGATGCTCGGAAGCTATCCAGAGAATACTTGGGCAACGCCCGAAAGTTGTGAACAGAAGAACCGCGCTCTGATCACTACCAAGTGAATGGCGATCAGAAACTTCGCCCATGTGCGTGAACTTCTACACACGGAACCATCCTTCCAGCTTTACGAAGATATTGGCATAATCAAACGAGTCGGCCTGCAGCGACTAAGGTGGCTGGGTCATGTCGACCGTCCGGAAGGAACTTCTCCGGCGAAGAAGTTGTTTAAAATGGTAATTGACGGTCGACGGCGAAGAGTACGTCCTAGTGTCCGGCGGAAGGACCAAATTGAAGATGATCTGGCTTCTCTTGGTTTAGGAAACTGATTTAGGTGTGCAGAAGACAGCGACACCTGGCGATACATTATTCGGCAGGCTGTAACTCGGTAACGGGTTGTTACGGCCAATTTAGTAAGCAAGTGAAGAAATTCTCAAAACGTGTGAATGAGTCCCTGTGCTATAGCTATTAAAAACCATGTACTTTCTTTTTTCCCATTAACCTAACCTAACTTTTCTGCTTTATTTGTAAAATATAGCTTTTTTGACACTTTTGCTCTCAGTTCGCTCTCGGAACTTCTTGATTTTACGATAGATTACACACAAAATTTTGCTTTCATCCTGCGTAGTCTTTTATTCTCGATTTATTTCAGTTTAATTCAACTTGATGTCAGCTGTGTAATGCCTGCCTGTCATCGCTATTTTCGAACAATTGAAAATAATTACGCAAGTTTTAGCACACAAATTCCAGTCATGCATGCACTGTCAAAACCATGTCAACTACAACATTCACGGTTACTACTAAACTATCGTCCTATCGTTCCACCGTCACACAGAGCCTACTTAGCTTCTATTCTAAAATGGTAAAAAATAGATGCTATGCACTAATAAAGGCCACGGAAACTATTTTTGTTCGCGCGAACCGCCCGTTCAAGCACAACTTCTGGCGTGAACTCCAACAACACCTACCTCACCAAACTTTAAAACTATTTTAAGGAAACCCACCAATCCCACCACACGCGACACAATTCTATGCCACACATTTGACTTCCTTTTGTCGTGTGGATTTGTCTGGTATTTGTGCCCACTTTCGTCAGCTCTTTAGTTGTGACGCCATGTGAATGGAGGGCTTGTTCTGATACCCTTTCTGCTTGACAACTCTTCTGTGTCAAATCCTGTGTCAAATCTTCCCACAAGACGCACGATTGGTGAAATTGAGATTTTGTATGAGCTAGAAAGTAAAACAAGTGTCTGCACGCAATAGCCAACACGCAAGCACGAACTATCTGACGAGTCCATTTGTAGGTACGTAATCAATATGTAGAAATGACAGGGTCGATAAGTTCGAAGAAAAAATAAAAATGCATCTGATGAGGATGGACCCAACTTCTAGGTATATAGAATTAAGCAGACTCAGATAATTCAAGCGTTCAGCACTGCGAGGTGTCGTTTAGTCGCTAACCAGCTGCAATAAGAGTCGATAAAATGTCGAGTTTTGCTGATCTGAGTGAATGTACAGGAAAATCAAAGGCAACCCAGCAAGTTACTTAGTTGTATGAAGTAGAATGAAATATTAGCCTTCTGCCGATACAACCTAGCTGGTTAACTATCAGCAGGCTAACTATTTTAATTATCTGTGCGCTTGTCACCTGCAACCCAAGCTGCTCTATAACCCAACCGTCGCAGGCATCCCAGCCAAACATATAAGTCCCATGTAAGTGTGCTGTGTGTTTGAGTGGCTTTATGCAATTAAGTAGTTCAAGTTCTGGCGCTCTCCACAAGTGCGGTCTCTCCTAACGCTACTCACTCGCTTTCTCTCTTTGTATTCCTTTCTTGTTCTCTCATGGTGCGTTGTTGCTTCTTTTTGCAATTTTTTTTTCTTCATTATCAATAGTTGGGTTTGCAACAAACTTGCACTAGGCAAAGCAGCAAAAAAAAAAAAAAACAACAACACAAAGAGTATATAAAACTGGATAACAAAGTCTGCAATTGGCAGCGGAACATATGATTGGCGCTGCCTTGCTGCTCGCAGAATAATTTCTGTTTTTGTATACGTGTATGTGCGCCTTAAATGCCAAACACCAAAGGTAGTAGCTGTTGGTGATGAGAAATGGAAGGAAGTGTGACATTAATGTGTATGGAGCAATGAGCGTGGGATTTTTTTTATATATATAGAAATGTATGTAGGTTACATACCGTAAGTGTAAATATGTATGTGTGCATGTAAGTGATTTTATGGAAAGTATAATTAATAAGCGTTTAACGAGCGTTTAATTATTGAAATTTGTCATAGTTGGGGTTGTTTGCTGTTTAGAGTGAGTGAGGGTGGAGTAAAGGCTTTCCCGTTTCATTACAAAAAGAGAAATATTATGTGAAACCGCTCGACTGTGAGTGCTTTGCACGTTTTATAGTAGCAAAATAATTTTAAACTTTTTCAATGGATTAATAGCCGTTTGGGGCTTTTTTTGTACTAACTTATTTCCAACTAAATTTAAAGCTGTAAAAACTATCTTGGGAGTCTTTAGCCGTATGGTGGCATGGCTGCCGCTATGGGCGGTAGTAATAGAAAAGGTATTCCACAGGAGGACATCGGCCAAACAATCAACAAAGGATGTAACCGCCAATTGCATATACAGCGCATGGTTGACAACGTGAACACTGCAAAACGTGAACAAATTTTTTTGTGCATTGACTACTCTAAAACGTGAAGCAGGCGAGAAAATTCTGTAACATGAACAATAAGCGTTTCAAAGTTTGCATGTAAATAGTTTGCATTGAGCTCAAATGATTCTGAGCTTGGGGAATCCCCTAATAGTAAGTTATGCGCTCTATTTGTGGTGAGGAGTTACGCTCAAAGCATTTCAGTCGCAATAAAAAAATAAAAAAATATCAGACTGAAAAAAAATGTAATTAAAATGTAAGAAAAAGATAAAATAAAAAAACGAGTCATTTAAAATAATAAAAAAAAATTAAAATTTATTAATTTTCTCCGAAAGAGTTGCTATTAAATCATAAATTGCAAACGACACAGAAATATTAGTTACATTTCGATTTACATATTTCGATCAGAAAAATACATTTGCACTCTATCAAAAGTTACGGCATTTATTCGAGTTCCATTTCATTTGAAATGGTGTTTTTTTCCTTAGATTTGCTGCATAAAAACGAGTTCTCAGAAACCTGTGTTTTGAACAATAAAAACTGGAAACTGAAATGCTCAGTTTTTACAGAAGCGATCGAGTGTCACGTGCTAAGTAGATAGCATGCCGTTGTTTGTTTTAAAACAAAAATGGGGTGCTAAACTTCGCTCCTTGATGTGCAATATCGGCGAGTTAAATCCTCGTTCACAGTTTAAATGCTGAGGTATATTTGTGTGCGCAGATATGTACAAAAATATGAGAGTTATTCGAAATTTCGTAGTTATTAAAAATTTCAGAGTGAATGAATTCAACCATTCATTGACATTAGACATTGCGGACAACGACAACGACCATGAGAACGAATCCAACGACGATGACTGCATCTCAGAGGGATCGGAGAAAATTAAGTAGTTCTGATTTTCAACCAATTCGTACGCCGCCGATTCAGCGCTTCGACTTAAGGGGACAGATACCTGTAAAATTTCGAAAAAAAAATTTTTTTTTCATAAAATGTTAATATAATCCTTTAAAAATATGTCAAGAAAATTTTAGAACGTAAATTTAAGTATTTCTTAGACGCGTTTTTCTCAAAACTATATTTTTCGAATTAACGTACACGATAACTCGAAAAGTTATTGACCGATCACCCTGAAATTTTGCACACATCTTTTTTATGATATTACTTTCTATGCGAATTTAAGTTTTCGAAAATTGTTCGAAAAAATAATTTTTTGGAAGCAAAAATAGTAGATAAATTCGCCCTAAAATTATTATTTTTTTTTTTTGAAGCATTTTTTTTTGTTTAATTCATATAGAAATTATGACGTTAATAAACAAAAAAATATTTGGTTTTTTGTATTCAGGTCACTGACGCCGATGCTACAATGCCCGCCGATTGAGAAGCCCCGCTGCGACCTTCCTGGAAAAATTGAGTGTACATCCATCATTTTAAATGATTAAAATAAAAAAAAAATTTATATTATTTAAAAAAATTATTCTTAAAAAAAAAAATTATATTATTTTAATGTATATTATATATAAACTGTATGCCAATTTTGAAAAAAATATATTGACTTCTTCATTTTAAATATTATAATTTCAATGAAAATCAGGGAAAATAAGGCCGTTTACAGGTATCTGTCCCCTTAACAATATGGCGCTACGAAAGACCCAATGGTTCGGCCACTCTTCTATACTATCACACATATTATGACTACTCGTCGACTACTATTTCCCGAAACCCACCTTTAACAGGCTCATCAAGACTAACATCCCGTCAAAAAGAGAGTGACAAACTCCAAGAGGGGAAATAGAGAAGAAGGGAAATAAATTTCTTCACGGATGGATCAAAGCTAGAAAATAAAGTAGGCTTTGGTTTTTTTTCTAAGGAATTAGGACTGGAAGTATCTGTCCGACTCCCGAACTTCTGTAGCGTCTACCAGGCAGAAGTCCTAGCCATAAAGGAGGTAAATGTGTACCTTAACACAAACGCTTACAACAGTAAATATCTTCTCGAACAGCCAGGCGGCCATCAAATCAGTGAAGGCAGTTATGCTAAGATCAAAGGTAGCTCAGGAATGTTCGGCAGCTCTAAATGATATTAGCACTGTCTTCAAGGTCAGCCTTATATGGGTTCCGGGACATAGAGATATTGAAGGAAATTGCAAGGCCGATGGCTAGCGAGAAAAGGCACTAATCTTCCACTGCTTGTAAACAGAGGCAATATTAGAATTTCTATGCCCATTTAAGAATATAAAATAATATTCTCCAGGAGGCCAATAGGTCATGAACAGAAGAAAATATGTGTGTTAGAACCAGACTAATTTGGCCACAAAAGATAAGAGAAGATCAAGAGAGTTGCTAAACCTCTCAAGAGAGAACATCTCAAAGGTCGTGGCTTGAGTCGGCGCCGGTCATTGACTGTTCGGTAGGCATTCTTCTAGGCTAGGAATATTTTTGCGTGAATACTGCAAAAGATGTAGAGAAGAAGAGAAGAGGAAAAAACAGTAGAGCACTGCCTTTGTAACTGTCCAGCCTTAGCTAGAAGTAGAGCAAAGTTGTTGGGAAAATGTCATTTTCATTCTCTTACTGTACTATCCGGTGTTGAGATAAAAGCTATTCTACGCTTCATAAGAGAGTCTAAATGGTTCCATCAAAAATACACAGTATGGTTCCCGTATTACACAGTGAGACCACAACGGATCTGCATGGTCTAAGCGAGTTTAGCTACTCTAAGCCAATTGCCACGAAAACATAACCTAACATAAGCTCACTACTAGCTACAGTCAGAAAATAATTGTCTCTTTAAGTATCCCCTGGTGGTAATAAGTGGCATTGCCATGGGTCAATAATGTTGCCCAATCATAGAGAACAGTTGCTAGGGCGCGAGCATGCATATAACCCACAGTTGACACGGGTAATACAAAAATTCGCTTGAAAATACTTTTGACTAGCTGAGTTTGTCAATTATTAATATTTTGATTTTTTTAAAGATTTTTTGTAGGGTAAGTATTGGGAATAGATACAAATTTTTATAACTTCAATTTTTTTCAATCTTATACTTTCCTATATTTTTTTATTTGCTATTATTTTTGACATTTTAAAAATCTAATTTTTTTGTATAACTTTATTAAGCTAAGATAACTTGGCAGATCAATTTTGATCTTAGAATTGAATAACTTCTTTACGAAAAAACAAAAAATGTGATCTTGAGTTATGGAAACCTATTAACCTTTACTTGGGTGATTAATTTTGCACCAACTGTGTAAAACTAGCTCCAAGAGTTGTAAAATAATTTTTTTTATGGTTTTATTTTCTGCCCTCTTTTTCGTTATTCTCATTAATTTGTGCTTAAAAATAGATTGTTGCATATACCTTTATTTGTATTATATTTTACTAAATATATTTATGTACATTTAAATTTTAGGCATTTTACTAATTTTTTACTTTCTTTTCTTGCATTGTTTGTTTTTTTTGCAAAATGATTATTTTTATAATATATATTCTTAAATAGTTTTTTTCAAAATCATTTTTTTACTTTATTTAGTAATTGAAACTTAAGTTTTTGAAATCAGGTATTTTTTTTTATTTAATTATCATTTAAAAGTTTTAATATTTTTATACTGTTTTTAAAAGTTTTCCATTCTTCAATAGTCTGGTTAAGTTGCTTAGCACTAAAGTTCTTCTAAGCTTTTGTTTCTGTGACTAGTTTCGAGGTGCAGGAGGACATACATACATAATTGGCACTCACAACCATTTTGGGTGTTTGGCCGTGCTCCTATTCCTAATTGTGGTGCGCGTCTTGTTGTTGTTTCACAAATGATATTCGTTTTAGTTATTAACTTTTAATTTTAAAAATCATTGTTAATTAAAAAACAAACAAACAAAAATTCATCAAAAATTAGAAAGAAAAACTTTTTTACTAAAAAAACTTTTTTTATAAATACATATTTTAATATTTTTTTGTAATGTTAATATTTTTTGTTCTGATAATGCTAAATCAGGGTGGGGTTAAGGTAGTAGCATACGCCAATGACTTGGTCCTGAGCCTATATCGGGACCGTTTCCCTCAGTCATGGCTGAGATATTGGAAAGGTCACTGGCTTTACTCAGTCGCTGGGCTGCCACTTGTGGCCTCCGAGTCAACTCTGATAAAATGGAGCTGGTGCTATTTACCAGAAAATATAAACCTCCACCTTTTCGACTTCCCAAATTAAACAACCACGTTCTCCCGCTCTCATCGAAAGTTAGGTATCTTGGAGTGATACTTGACTCCAAACTCCATTGGAAGCTACACATTGAAAATCGGGTAAAGAAGGCCAGTATAGCCTTCTACTCCTGCTAATCTATGTTCGGTAAAAAATGGGGACTCAAGTCACAGGTCGTGCTGTGGATGTACAATGCAGTGGTTTTGCCAATTTTATCGTATGAATGCCTGGTTTGGTGGGAAGCTCTTCGTAAGGGCTATAATATCACTAAACTGGGGAGGGTGCAAAGGACTGCATGCACTGGCATCACCGGAGCATGTAAAACTAGTCCCAGTGCTGCCCTGAATGTCCTTTTGCACTTACTTCCCATCGACTTTTCCGTAATTTCCATCGCAGCTCAAAGTGCATTCAGGTTAAAGGAGATTGGCCTCTGGAGACAATCTCTCAAGGGACATGGTAGCATTTTCGGGCAGTTAACACCGTACTTTTCCGAACTTCGAACAGAACTCTCTATCCGCAAACTAGAGTTTGAGTGTCGTCCTAGGGCAGTCTTTCCAAACAGGCAGGATTGGATCGAGGGGAAAATCTGCACCGAAGCTTGCACCTCTGTCTTCACTGACAGTTCCAAGATAGAATCGGGAGTCGGAGAGGGGTTTTCTCTCAACCAGCCAATTTATCTATCTCCTTTAAACTGCCAAACACTGCAAGTGTTTTTCAAGCAGAAGTCTTTGCAATCTTGCAGGCATGCAAAATGCTTAGGGAACGCTACCCGGTCATCGGCATTGCCTTGACAGTTGTTAAGTTGCATAAATTATTTCTCAGGAAAGCGCAGAAAAGATGGAGCTCCATTTCTTCATGTGCTATGCTATGCTTGTGGCCTCAGTACAGTAGCAGGAGGACTCAGAAAGTCCTAGGGACTCCACGCCATTCAATTTCCTAACTTTTAGCTATGCTTACCGGTCATTGGACGTTTGGTATACACGTCGAAAAGTTAGATTTACCATTTAACCCCCATTGCAGAAGCTGTGGGGGCCTTTCAGAGAAAGAGGCTGTAGAGCATTTTCTCTGTAAATGTCCGGGTTCGGCAGATAGACGACTAAGGTCACTGGGAGCTCCTTTCTACGACAGCCTGGGGCCGTGCGCCAACCTAAATCCCATCAATCTTCTTCATTAAATCAACAGCTCTGGCTGGCTGTAGATATCTACCTGTTAGAGGTCTCATAATGGTATCAAAACGGCGCTTTAGTGCTACTTGAGGAGTGTCAGGTGCACTTTAACCATTTTACCTACCTACCTTGTAATTTATAAATTTTTTTTTTAATATTTCTCAAATCTCTCTTCCAAAAAAAAACGAAACAGAAAAATATTTTAAAATTGAAAAAAAGTATTACTTTGTTTTATTTTTATTGGCTCCTCATAAAAAGGTTTCTGCCGTTCAGAGTCGGCTTAAAACTGTAGGTGCCTCCATTTGTAGAACAACAGCAAGGCGCGCACCACAAATAGGAGGAGGAGCTCGGCCAAAGACCAAAACAGGGTGTATGCGTCAACATAATATACAAATATTTATTATTGGATTTAAATTTGTTTAACAATTTCAGAAATCTCTCTTCCAAAAGAAAAAATAATATTTTAAAATTAAAATAAATTTTCCTGAACTTTGTGAATGTTTTTTATTTTTTCTTCGTAAATTATTTTTATTTTCAGCCTTTTTATTGTTTCCAAACATTTAAATATGTTTTAACATTTTTGTTTTTGAAAATTGTGTTCCGTGATGCTTTTAAGTTTTCGTTTTTGAAAATGTGTTTTATTTTTCCAGTACTTTTTACTCTCGTCCTGTTATAATTAAGGAGTAAAAGCCGTACTTTGTTTTTGCTAGGCTAAGTTTTGTGCTTTTCAAAAATGTTATACTTTTACGGTTTGTAGCTAACTGTTTGTAGCTAACTTTCTTAATATTTTGTGTTTTTTAATTTATACTTGGGGAATATAATGCATTGGTGAATATTTTATTTTTTATTTTTTTTTTTTTGGAATTGTTTTGTAGTTTTGCTTGGTGCGAATATAGAAAAAGTATTACTTGTATGATTATTTAATTTGTAAAATTATCTTTTTAATTATTTTCTTTAGAAATTTTGAGTGTCAATTTTTCACTTAGTTTCTTCTTATTCTGATTCCTTTTGATTATATATTATTGCACTTTGGTTTACTTGGTTACATTTTATGGTTTGGATTAGTTGTTTTTTTTTGTGTTACTCTTCCGGTTATTTCACTTTTCTAGCTCAGAAATTACATTTGAGTACCTTTGGAATTTTTTATTTTTTTATTCGAGTTTTTTAATTGTTTCTCAAATTTTCTTATTATTCTATATCCTTTAATTCCAAATTAATTCACATACTTTCTTTTCAGAATTCTTTCTTTTATTTCGTTTATTTCAAGTCTAAAACGTAACGTAACGTTTTAAGGACTTCAGCCAAAGTTTTTTACTTAATTAAATACTGTATAATTTTTTATTTTCCTAGTGCTACAAATTTTGCCTCTCATTCTGTTTAAATTCTCAACTTTGCATATTTCTCCTCCTTTCCTTGCATCAGACCACTTATTTCTGCTCTATCGCACAAAATTTCGTTTTCCAGTCATCATTCTTCATATTTTAATTCTTCAATATTTCCATTTTACAGTTATTTATTTTTATCGAATGAAAAAATAAAACCAATAAGTATATATTTTTATAAATATGTTTTGATGAAAAAATTGCCCACCTTTTTAATTCATACCGAAAAACAAAATTCTCCACTGGCGTCTTGCAAATTTCACCTTTTATGTCATACACTTTTATACACAAATACCAACGCACAGTTGCACACATATAAGCGCATTTACAAGCAAATAGGCATACATATATAAGTATGCACTTCAGCTATTCACACATACGCCACCTACATACAACTACACCAGTGTATGGTTATATGTAACGTTACACAAATATCCGTTGAAAAGCACAATTATCATTTTAAAGCGTCTGTATTTGCGAACATTTCAAAAGCAACTGAATTGAAATTTCATCTCGCTCAGCCAGCCGTAGCAGAAGCGGCAGCTGCAATGGCAACTAAACAGCAAGCTGAGTGAACGAGCGAACCGTAACAATAACAAAAAAGCAACAGTACACGCCACCCACCCACTATCGTGATTACAGGCTGGCAAAAACAAAACTTAAGCAACAGCTTATTGCTGCGATTCGTTCAGCTGCTGCGAGCAAATATTTACCCACTCTCCAGTTCGTTCGAAAGTGTGTCGTCGGCTTGAATTGTGGCACTCGGCCGCACCAGTGCGGTGCGTCGTATTAGTCGAAAAAAAACAAAACAGCACTCAAGCTAGTACGGCTGCAGCGGGAACAGCAATGAGAGCGCAATAGACGCAACTACACACACGCACAAACGACGCGAGCTAAGCACACAAACAACAAGTGACACCTATCCTTTTGGAAAATTAAAAAAAAAAAAAAAAAACGATAGTAGTCCCTTTTCCCGAACGCGCACGCAACCGGATGAGTGTTGAGCGGAAATGAACTCTCATGTGTGCATGCAGAGTGAGATTAGCTGTGATTTCTCATAAATGTTAGTGGGAATGCTCTCGCACTCTCACACTCCCACTCACATTTTTATTACGTTACAGCGTTTGCTGAAGGACTTCCTTTCTATTTTCTTTCCAGCACAGTTATTGACTTTAAAATTAGCATGAAGTTTTTACTTTTGACTTTTAAAAGCCTTTTTTGCTTCATTTCATTATCTCCTTATTATAACTTTTACCACTGGCCGTGTCGCCACTTGGCATAATTTATGATTTTGCAAAACGTTCACATCCACTAGCTTTTCTTTTCATAATCCCAGATCTCTGCTTCTTTCGGTCTTACTTTCTTTTCATATTTCTGCCTTCAACCTCCTCCCCCGCAAAGCGCACTATATCATTTGCTCTTGCCGCTTATTTCTGTGTGCGCTCAATTCGGCAGCTAGCTGAGCGTAAATTTTTTAGAGCCATGAATGCATTTTAGGCTTATAAAAAGCCATTGCTTTGTTATGTAAAAAAAGTATTTTTGAATAAAAAACAAATAAATCTCAAACAATTATTTAGAAAAAATTACTAAGACTTTGCTAAGAAAATTTCCTCCTCGTCTTTTGCAGACTGTGTTGTAAGTTTTGAGTAAAAATCCACCGTCAAATGCTTGGGCAACGTAAAGAAAGATTGCAGCCGAGCAATACCCGTTTTGTTCAAGAGTCTCATTTGTTTCATCGGTAATGCGATTACCTTGTTCAATAATTCCGTGTTTCTCACGCATCCGAAATTCATGTGTTGATATTATTGGTCATAACCGAAAAAAACAGGATTTACTTTAGATATCAACTTTTCATTAATTAATTAATAGAGGGTCCAGGTTCATGTCTCGACTCCCATAGTCTCTTATGACCAAACATCAACCTCAACCTACTCGTGATGTCACCCGTTTCACCAGATAAGGAGAAGGCGGGCGAGTTTTCAGCGGAACAATTGAACTTCCATCTGATGTTTAAAGGAAATGTCGGCTTCAACATAGCCCATCGCTTGGTAGGCTCGGATGTCAAATCGCAGCAACACTTTTTTCTTTATTGTACCAGACCTGACCTCGATGTAGATGAGGGACTATGTTTTTTGATTTGAGTATATACAAGAAGAAGAACTAACACCAGAACCGTGTCAGATAACAGTTCGACGGCAATGACTCGATTTGGATTTAGGAATGTGCGAACCTTTTACTAATCCGACAAGTTAGCGCTCAAGTTAGATATCAGTAGCTTTTCAAGAAGTTTCGTGGGACAAGGTAGAACGCTGATTGGTTTATATGATGGCAGTAGTGTTGCGTGATTTCCTGGTTTGGATATTATAAGGATCTTTCATATTTTCCATACCTTATGTCTCATTTGAAATGGTGTTTTTTGGGTGTTTCTCTAAAAACGTGTAAAACAAAAATGAAAAAAGTTTTTTTATTTCTGTTTTTAGTTTTTCATTTTTTGGTCTATTGTTAAAAAACAAATTTTTTTTTTGCTCATAAGAGGTTCGTCCAAAAAGTTGTCAATCTTCAAAAAATGGTCTTCCAAAATAAGGTATATCGCTGGCGACACGGATTCCGGTACTCTCAGGTGTCTGAAATCAAAAAGACAAAAGTTCCTCATTTGTGTTCAGTAAGGTTTGGCAAGGCGGCCGCCGTAGATGAATGGGTTGGTGCGTGACTACCATTCGGAATTCAGAGAGAAGGTAGGTTCGAATCCCGGCGAAAAAAAAAAACACCAAAATTAAGAAAAACATTTTTCTAATAGCTGTCGCCCCTTGGTAGGCAATAGCACACTTCCGAGTGTATTTCTGCCATGAAAAAGTTCCTCATAAAAAATATTCGCCATTCGGAGTCGGCTTGAAATTGTAGGTCCCTTCATTTGCGCAACAAAGCGCATGCCACAAATAAGAGGAGCAGTTCGGCCAAACACCCGAAAAGGGTGTACGCGCCAATTATATGTATATATATAAGGTTTTGCAAGTCATCACGAATTGTATAACGCCAGAACAAAGCTTCCACATTATGGAAGTTTAATTTGAAAAAAAATCTGTTCGCGAAGTACAAAGAGCATCGTAATGAAGAAGATGCCGAAATGTTGATTTGGCCTGTGCACTTCAATTACGTGGAGAATTTTACGTGGATCTTGAATCTTGATCTGATTGGGCTCATTTAGATTTACTAGAAAAAATAGTAAAAAAGAGGGCTGATCGAATGGACCATATAACTCCTAACCACGGCGGACATATGCCGGATTATAATAAAAAAAAATTCATTGAAAAAATATTTCTGTTCTGTATTATAATTTGAAGTTCTCAAGCTCTTAAAAAAACAGCCAAACACAGCAACAATTAGCACACTCGCTTGGCAGACCTGTTTGCATTGTATGCAAAAGAATTGCTTATGAACATCTCAGCCTCAGGTCCGCTTTAAACCGAGGGTTTGAGGGTTTTCGAGCATGTAAATTTTCGTGAGTTTGTGACCTTTACCAACTGTAGTATTGAAAAAAAAATTTGAAAAAGGTCGATTTTTTTGTAGTTGTAAATTTCGAGTGCCAATAATAGGTCATTCTAAGTCATGCCTACTTCATTTAAGTGTGTTTGTGTGATACAGTTGTTGTGACACTAACAAAGTTAAACAACAACACAACAACATTTGTCTGGTTGTCTGGATGCTGCCAGAGAGCAACGGTACACTCACTGGAGTATACATGCAGCCGAAAGCATATCAGTCCTGAAGCGAGTGCAGATGAATTTGAAAATGCTGAAAGATAAGAATTGCTGAGAGTCAGAGAGCAGAGAAGTAAGCTAAACTGAATGACACATAGATATGATGAGGAGAATAAAAGCAGTTAGAGTTGAATGAATTCGTAGAAAATTAATACAAAAACATTTTTTTTGCAGGCTCATTTCATTCTCTCACTTTCTCTCTCCCTCTCTCTGATTACATTCTTGATGCAATATAAATAGCAGTACTGCCAGCTTTAGAGTTTTAAAAAAGTGTAAAAAATTAAAAAAATATATATAATTTTTTTTAATCAAAGAATGTTTTTATTAATAATATAATAGTTTGTACTTAACAAAAGGAAAATTAAATGCAAAATGTATCAATAATTCAATAACACAAATTTTATAAAATTTTAATTTTAACAAAAGAACAAATAAACACATAAGGAATCATACAATTCAATAACACAAATTTTATAAATTTTTATAGGGTGGGCCATGTAAAGTTTGCTTTTTGAATCGGTTATAAAAAAAAAAACGAATCAATATTTTTTCAAACTTTTTTTTTATTTTGAAGATTGAACATTGTCATTTATGAATGAAAAATAATATCGATCAAATAACTGCCACGACTGGCTTTACAGTGGGCCATTCGATCAACCCAATTTTTAAGCGCATTTTCGATTGTTTGGGCTCCAATTTCATGAATGGCAACTTCGATTTCGTGTTTTAAAGCATTAATCGTCTCTGGATGGTTCGCACAGAATTTGTCCTTAACAGCTCCCCATAAAAAATAGTCCATCGGGCTTAAATCACAGTTGATATCGGAATTTCGGCTGATTATTCGCTTTTCAAAAACGGTAGCCAAAAGTTCGAGTGTAACTTTGGCAGTATGACAAGTTGCACCGTCCTGTTGAAACCAAATGTCGTCCATGTCATCCTCTTCAAGTTTTGGAAACAACTCGTGGAGATTGTCACGGTAACGCTCGCCATTTACAGACCAAAAACCGCACCAAACAGTGACTCGTTGTGGATGCATTTGCTTCTCTATAGTAACGTGTGGATTTTCTGAGCCCCAAATCCGACAATTTTGCTTATTGACGTAGCCACCGATGTGAAAATAAGAAAAGAAGAAGAAGACTCACCAATTTGGAAATACGTTTTCAATATTTCCCAATTTTGTTCAAGCGTATAGCGTCCCATTTCGTAAAAGTCAAACCTTTAAGTAAATTACGAACATATTTGACATGTAATTTGTGTGGTTTAAAAAGCAAACGCTATATGGCCCACCCGTATTTTAACAATCTAAAAACTAAAAACACAAAATTTACCGGTAATTCATTAAAACAAATTTATAAATGTATAATTTTAACAAAAAGACATAAGGAATCAAACAATTCAATAACATACATTTTATTACGTTTATGTAAGAAAATAGGCATCTATACCTCTAAAATATACAAGTTACATATATGAAAAATTATTTTCTAAATCTATTTCCTCATTTTCATATCATATTTCTCAATTTTCATTTGATGCGGATAAAATTGACTGCAACTCAGATTTAAAATTTTGATAAATGGGTTTACAATCGATATGACAATTTACAACATTGCGTATATTATAATTGTCACAACAATAATTCCCTCATTTTATTCCACTTTTTATGTGGAACAACGTATTTGCTGAAAGGAGGGATTAACGGTTACGAACTTCCCTTTCAAAAATATTCATTGCGCTAAAACATCACTGATCTTCTGCATTTTAGTATGGCAATGCCAAGAGCTAAATTTCCAAATTTGCCGCAGCTTCGAATGGAGTCAGACCAGCTGGGTCTTCATGCGTCTTAACTAGGTCATATTTTAGGGGAGGGAAGTTTGAAGAACTTGTACATTCAGTGCTGGTACCGCGCGAAATATTTCAATTTAAAGAGTTTTTCAATTGGCGCGGGTCGATTTTGGCGCCCTGTGGCAGCCATTTTGTTTTGGTGACATCTGTCAAATCTTTTGTTTATTATTCAGTTGTTTATGCCAAATCATCATGGCAAGTTACACGATTGAACAGCACATTCAAATGATAAAACTTTATTATCAAAATGAGTGTTCATTAACGCAAAAGTTGCGCGCATTGCGCCCATTTTTCGGTAAATGTGGTGACCCTTCCAATTTCTTATGGCCCATATTGAACCATATGGACCTAGACGACATGTGGTTCCAGCAGGACGGCGCTACGTGCCACACAGCAAACGCCATTTTATTCCATTTCAACATCTACCCGCCCTTATTGAAAAACCCTTTATATTATATCACATTTCAAATTATTTCATATTTTAATTAATTTTGTATTTTAATTAATGTATTAATTAACTTATCTATGAGAAATGCAAGTAAATTGCATTTGAATTTAGAAAAAGTACTAAAAAGGTACTAGGCACCAAACCCGTTTATGTTTTTAATTTTGAAAAAGCGTTACTTCTAGCGCTTAAAGCACGAAGTCGGCAACTCTGTATAGTTAATAGAGTGAGTGGCTTCTATATTTTTGAGCATTAATATTTTTTTCCAAAAAACTATCGCTCTCTCTCTCTCTCTTTAGTATACTCACGGTATGTTTTCCATTCTATGAGAGTCAAAAGTCCTTTAATTTCTTTTGCAAAGTCAAAAGGACACTTAGTTGGGATTAGCAGTGTTGCCTTGCATAATTTTTCAATTACTGATTTTCTAGTTGTTTATGCTTGCTTGGAAGGCTCACCACGCCAAGTTGTGATGGAAGAAACAAAGTAGAAAAAATAGTTGTATTTTATTTTTTTTACGAAAGTGTTGCTTTTCTTCCTCTTCCTTCCGCTTACTTCATTCATTACTTCGCAAACATATGTAGCTCGTAACTATTAATTGTTTGCGCTTTTCTAGCAAAACACATTTTCCAGCTCTGATTCACTTTCACTCTCTTTCTCCCACTACCACTCATTCCATGCACGCTCTCAGCATTGACATTGATTTCTTGCGCATTGTTGTTGTTGGTTTATTACATTGTATGCTGTATGCTGTATGCTGCTGGCTTCTTTCACTTTGAACTCTCAATCGACAGGCAATCAGACCAAGCTTGGTCATGTCATATCAGACGGCCACGACCTCAGCAAAGCTGCATGACATTGTTGCTGTCTCGTCAGCTGTTTTTATTGTTGTTACCATTTTTGTTGTGCACATAGATGTGGGTTGATGCTGCGACTGTCGTTGTTCGGAAATTGTCGGTAATATACAAGTACATAATTTTGTTATTGCTGCCCTTGCACTTTCATTTGCTCGCGTCTCTGGACTCATCGGCATTTTGCCCTTCGCCGCCGTCGTCATTTGTTTGTTCGTTCGTGTTCGGTCGGCGGTTCTAGGACAGCCCCATTTAATCAACCTTGCAGTGAACTGTGGATTTATGGAAATACATACATACATACATACATACATACATACATATGAACATATATATGCAGCCAGCTTCATATCATTATGATAGTCTGTATGAAAGTGTGTGTGCGACCCGTCTACCCACTTCACTATCAACGTTGCGATTTTAAATGTACAGTGTGAGTAGATTTATGCAAAAGATTTTATATGAGCGCGTATGTTTTTATGTTTATGTGGGCGGAGTGCAAAGACCAAGCAGGCTTTTGCAGATTACCATTTTCAGATTTTTAACTGCAAATGGCATAGATTCTTGAACGCAGACACATTTATTGATAAATATCACTGGATTACTGACACATAAACAAATAAACATGCATACATATACTTTTACTATTTGAATAAAACTTTCTAAAGGGCATTGGACAAATTTTATTTAGACATTATTACCTTCTACTCAAATATGAACGAGACGGTATCAATAAAACGGTTCGCGGATGACATATGGCAAAAATAAATTTTTTGTTTTTTGGTAGGACTGTTATAAGCTTACATGGCAAATTTCAGCGTGATATGTCACATAGTTTGTTTTCTGTGCTACTGTAAACAAGTCAAGCTCGAGTGTGTTCTTCGAATTCTCTTTTATGACTTCAATTGTCTCAAAATGTTTTCCACGGCGCGGCAACTTGAGCTTGGGAAACAGGAAAAAGTCACATGGAGTCATATTAGGCGAATACGGTGCTTGCGGAACGATATTAACATTATTTTTGTTCAAATAATCGCGAACAAGACGTGATGTGTGAGCGGGTGCATTATCGTGATGCAAGAACCATGGCTTGTTGTCCCACAATTCCTTCCTTTTAAGACGAATGTTCTCGCGCAAACGCTTTAAAACGTCTAAATAATATTCAGCGTTAACCGATTTTGCGATTTGTGCGATTTTCAAGCACAATGAGGCAAGTTTTCAACCGATGTACGGCCCTCTTTGAACGATTTGTACCACTGGAAAACACGTGCACGCGATAGATCAGAGTCCCCATAGGTTGTCTGCAACATTTTTAAGGCGTCTAAAGCCGAAATTTTGTTGGAATAACAAAATTTCAAACAAATTCTTTGAATTTCCATCGTTAAATTCGAAGAGCACACTCGAGCTTGACTTGTTTACAGTAGCACAGAAAACCAACTATGTGACATATCACGCTGAAATTTGCTATGTAAGCTTATAACAAAAAACAAAAAATTTATTTTTGCCATATGTCATCCGCGGACCGTTTTATTGATACCGTCTCGTTCATATTTGAGTAGAAGGTACATTTTGTGATTATATATGAGAACTAGCTTTAACCCGCGGCCCCGCTCGCGTAGGAGTAGTTTTGAGGGATTTAGGATATGTATATAAAAGAATTACAAACAATGATTTCATAGAAAATAATTTTTTATTAATAACCATAATACCCGGCACCCGTTGCTATGCCTCGTTGAATAAAATCAAAACAACCAACGAGAAAAATATCAAGCAAAATTATTTTAATTAATTTTCTATCTCAAACAATTTTTGAACTTTGCATTTGGGTCATCGTTGAACAGCTTATGTGGATTATGAAATCTAGAGTGTGCTATAAATAGAGGGAAATAGGAAAAACTAAGATTTTTTAGATTAAATCTAAGCAAATATTCGATTATTAGTGACGAATGAGAGTTGTGGCGCGGCCTGGGAGCTGTGGGAAGGGAGTTCCATCATAAAACAGGCCTATAACCTTCATTTAGTAAAAATATGAATGTATAAAAAATTTTACGTCATTTGGTGTTGTCGTTTCGTGTAGTGATGCGCGGACAACGTATAGACCTTTATATTATAGATATTAGGATGGCCCAAAAAAAAATTTTGTATTTGATGCAACTCCTACACATTTGTTCTACGTACAAAACAACGGCAAAATGTTGTGGTTGTTGTTTTTTATATTTACTTATTTTCCCGTAATACCAACGCTTTGAAAATTACCATTGAATTTGCATGGGTAAAATGCGTTTTTTCGTAAATTTAATGTACAAAAATTACATATTAACTAATCTTTTCTTTCAATTTCCTCTCACAAATATCCAAATATCCATATTTATTTAATTTTAACTTTTTATAGGGACCCTGAAAGCCCCCAAAATGTAACCAGAAATGTTAAAAATTAAAAAACAAAAATTAATTATTATAGTAAAATTCACTTCAAAATATTTTCCCTTCCAAGAATTTCAATAGCTGAGGTACTGAAGGATTTGTTTGTAAATAAATAGGACTTTCCGCAAATCCTGTGAAAGAGAGTACAATATGTAAATGACTTGAAATATCTAGTTTTCAGGGTGCAGACGTGCATGCCACATCAAGCCGTAGAATGTTTTTTCTGACAACAGCTCTGAAATGGACACTTTTTTCCAAATAGTACAGAGTTTGCTAAATTCACAGGAGCTCCATCAAAAACAAATAGTGGACTCGAAGCATGGCTACGCTATTGGTGCTCCAGTCATTCAGATCTCTGCTCGGCGCTGCATGGGTACCAATCCTAGTAACTGGAACGAAAATTTGAACCATAGAAGTGGTATCACTCCAATGGGAACTAGGCTTCTCCATCGCAAGATAACTCACGGCTGTATTCAAATCGGCTGAACTTCACTGCTTTCCCAGAATGATTCTGATAAGTAGTAACGTGGGTGGGGTGTAAGATTTGGAGGCAGGGCATGGCAAACATGTTTACGGATGGCTCGAAGTTGGACGGAAGAGTTGGAGTAGTATTCTGCGAGGTCAGTTATAGTGAAAAATTCATTGTATCATTGCCGGCGTGATTGGTGATCGTTTCCTTAATTTTTTTGCAGAAAGGTTATGCTAATATGAGATATTACCTATATTATTCATATATTTACGTATTAACTGTGTACTTACAAATATACGGTTGAAGCAAATATATGTCAGTTTTTTTACTTCGCCTGGAAAAGTTTATATAAATTTAAGAAGAGTAAATAGAACTTATTTTATATCAGACTTCACGCAAAAAAGTCATTTGCACCTGAACACATAACTGGGTTAAAGCGGGGGGGAATAGAACAGTTCTCTTCTCCTTCTCCGCTTTTTCGCTCACGTAATTGTATGGGATGAGTGCACGATGGCACATAAAAAGTCATTGGAAGTGCTTGATAGGACATTACGGGATTTTCGTAGTAAAAATGAAATGTTTGGTCGTGCCTTAGTGCTGCTGGCAGGTGATTTTAGACAAACACTGCCTGTTATTCCTCGAGCAACTGTAGCAGAGGCTTCCGGACCATTGTGGTGTTTTCCAAGCGGAAGTAGCTGCAATTAAGGAAGCAGAGGATTTGTTGCTTGCTTCTATAATTTCTGTAAAGGATGTAAATATCTACTCCGACAGCCAAGCGCTAATTAGGGCCTTGGATTATTTGTTTGTGCATACGAAATTCGTAGTCGGGGAATGCCTGACTTCTTTCTCGATTGCATCGGAATACATCGATATAAGGCACATTTGGATTCTCTGTCACAGTGGCATAGAGGGGAAACTGCTGGGCCGATGTGCTGTCTAGACAGAGGTCCCTGGAAACGGCTGCATCACAAAATGAAAGTATTGGTTTTCCCTTGAGAACCTGTGGTCCGCTATTGGATAGGTGGGCTTCGCGTCAACTTAGCCAGCGCTGGGCTAGTACGCAAACGTGCAAAGTCGCGAGTTCCTTCTGGCCACGGGTAGATCGGGAGCGCTCGAGGGAGTTTCTAAGGCTAACAAAGCGGGAACTCTCGAATTTGGTAGGTATCCTTACCGAACAGGGTCCGTTAGGTGTCTATGCGGTGAGGCTTTGGATTGCTTGAAGTCCTTTCTGCAGAAGCTGTCTGGAGGACGAGGTAGAATCAACTGATCCCCTTCTTCTCAGCTGCCTTGCTCTCGCCGGGCAAAGGTTTAGACATCTGGGCTCTCACTTTTTCGCTACACTGGTAGATATTGCGTGTTTAAATATCACATATCTGGTGAAATTCATCAGTAGGTTGAAGCGGTTAATACGAACGTAATTCGCCACTGCTGCTCGTCATCTTCTAATCAAAGCTCCTTCTTCTCTTTCTTTCACCTGTTTGCTTCATTCCCTTCTTCTTTTCCTCTCCACTCCCTCTGTATGGCATCACAGCGGTTAAATTTTAAATTTTTGTCCAAGTGGATCCCTCGAAAGGACAGCCAATTACCCTAACCTAACCTTAAATTCTAAAAACTGATAGCGCCAGAGGAGAAAATTTGTTTATGACATGGGATTGGAAGAAATTTAATTTTTTATCACTTTAATCTTCAATTACTTAAAATGAATTTCATAGCGATTTCATTAATAATTAAATCTTTAATTTATGACGTTTTTCGTGTGCTATTTGCTTTCGCTTTGCGGTGGTTTTATAGACATCCATTGAAAGTTTACCATTGTCTATTTCAATTTTTTACCCCATCTGCAATTTTTTTTGTACTATTTAATTGTTTTATGTTCCTAACAGTTCTTTCTTTTTGTTGCGGCACAGTAATGCCACTCAATTGTTGTTGTACGTCATAAATGTGTTGTTATTGTGGCCGAAGTGAGGGAGTAAGAATAGCGTACATGCCCTACCCCACTACTGCAAAGGCTGTATAGCTAAGAAGTGGTGTTGGTGTTCACTACGAGTTTTCACTCTCCATTCCACTTGCTCTCATTCTCTCTCTACCATTCTTTCAGGATGAGCTGCTCCAGCTGTTATGCAGCTCTCACCATTTTAACTTTGTCAATTTTGTGCGCAAACATTTCGAGAGAGTGTAGGTCGCAAACGGCTGGTACGGATACACACACGCACACATGCGCTTACATACATATTTTGAAGTTTGCAAGGTTATGAATGAAAAGCTTTCCGGGTAACTTGCTTTGCTAATAAACAATTGCATAAATGGGTAAATACTTATACATAAATGTGTATTCATGCTTCTATGCATGTGTTTATGTATGTGTGGGTTTGTATTTTTTAAGAGTTTGGTTTGCAGCTGCTGTAACTTGTTTTGCTTATTTCTTATTAGGTGCTCAACCACCCACACAAAATGCTCAATAGCCCTATATGCGCGCTCTAAATTAAATACATACACACGTATATACACTAGTTAAATTTATTTTTGAAAATAAAATAAATTGTTGAAATTTTATTTTTTAGTTTATTATAATTTAATTTATCTTTATTAAAATAGCACAAGTTTGAATTTGTCTTTACTCTTCAAGGTGACTTTGAAGACTGCCTTTAACATTAAAAACTATACTTATTCAATTTATTTTAACAGTTAGATTTATACTTAAAATGAAGAGAGAAAGAGTTCCCCATTTACTATTACAACAATTACAACAATTAAATATATAGCTTACATAGCTATAATAATTATTCCAGTTAGATAATGAAGAGAGCGAGAGCGAAAGGGGAAAGTTACTTATAATATATAACTCGCCTCTCCTTAAAGAATTCGAGTCTCGTCGAATCTTTTACAAATATAATATACAATCCGAAAATTTAATAGTTTCTTATAGTGATACAGATTTAAATCACACTTAACTAATAACTTGAAATATATTTAAGTTGTTTAGCGGTTTTTTTTCCAAGATAAATATTAAACTATATTAGCCATAAATATTCATTTCTTATTCTATAGTTTACATTTTAAAAAAATAAATATAGTGTGATTTAATATAAAAAAAATATTAACGAATAGTTTTCCATGTTTTGCTCTACAAATCCATTTCATTTTTTTTATTATTATTATTTTTTTTATTTATTTTTATTTTATTTTATAGACTTTAATGGGCGTCTAAATTGTGCAGTGTCTACTTTATTAGGGTTGCTGTGGTGGTATCTGTTAAATCTTTTAGCAGTTTTTTGTCTAATTGCAGTAGGATTTTTAATATATAAATTAGATTTTTGTAAATTAAGTGTAATATTTTCTCTTTTAATATTTTCTCTATCAATGGTTTTCTTTTTAATTGCTTCAGATCTTACCTTAACCTCTTTTAAATTTATGTTTAACTTATTTATAAAATCAATTGGTTTTAATTTAGTCGTGCTGTGAATTGTATTATTATAGAAATTAACTGCTTTTAGTACTAATTCTTCAGAGTCATTACTATTTTCAGCGTTTTTTAATATTCTTATATGCTCTAAGAGAGTCGAATGCATTCTTTCTACATCTGAATTTCCTGTGTGCGAATTCGGTGTTGTAAAATGAGTTTCTATATTATTTTCTTGACAGAACAGCTTTATAAGTGCATTATTAAATTCATTATCCATAATAATTTTATCAGGTTTTCCTAAAAATGCGATTCGCTCTTCGATTTTAGTTTTAATTGTTACCATATTTTTGTCATTTAGTTTATGTGCCGTTCCTAATTTCGTAAATTTGTCTATTGTTGTCAAAAAACTAGTCTTTTGTATCTGAAAAATATCTATATGTACTATTTCATTTGGTTTTTCTGGTGTTGGAGTATGTTGAAATATTTTATTTATTGGTTTTCTGTCATATTTGTTTTCATTACATATTCTGCAGTTATTGCAATATCTATTTATAAATTTTAATAATTTAGGATTATAATAATTATCTTTTAATTCTTCGAAATTCTCCTGGATTCCTCTATGGTTACCTTTAATATGAATATCATCAATGATATTCAATAAAGATTCCTCGGATTCAATATCACTAGCAACTTTTGTACAATTTATGAAATTTATTTTATTGTTACTAGAAAATAATTCAATTAATTTGTTCTGTATTATATTATATTTATTATTGTCAAGCTCCGAGTATACCCCAATTTTTCCTCTTTTTATTTCACGTCTAAATAAATCATTCAAATAATGAGTATTATTTAAGTCATTCTCAGACACATATATTATTTTATATTTTTTAAAAAGTATTTCGGTTTCTTTATTTTTATTTTTAACTATTCTTATTTGCGTCCTATATTTATTAACAATTTTATTTATTCTAAAGAAATTAATATTTACATTTTCTTCCGTACTATGATTTACTTCAACTCTGCTCAAAAAATCAGCTACCTTATTCTCCTTTCCCTTAATATATTCAATATCGAGATCAAATTCATCTAATAATATTTTCCATCGGATGATTCTAGAATTGGGCTCTTTAAGTGAATAAAGCCATTTCAAAGGCTGATGATCAGTTTGAACTAGAAACTTTCGACCAAAAAGGTATGGACGGTAATATTTCACTGACCATACAATGGCTAATAATTCTTTTTCCAGCGTTGAGTAGTTTTTTTCATGTCCATTTAAAGTCCTACTGGCGTAACTTACTGGTTTGCCATCCTGGCTCAACACCGCGCCAATAGCAGCATTGCTTGCATCCGTGGTCAATACAAATTTTTTATTAAAGTCTGGATAGCATAATATTGGTGGATTTGTTAAAATTTTCTTCAATTTTTCGAAAGCGTCAATATAAGATTTGTCATTAATATCAATTTTACTATTTTTTTTTAAATATTTTATTATAGGGCTAGCAACAAAGGAATAGTTCCTAATGAATTTCCGGTAATATCCGGTTAAACCTAAAAACGATTTAATTTCTTTTACTGACTTTGGTAGCTCCAAGTTTTGTATTATATTAATTTTCTCGGGGTTGGGCTTTATCCCATTATTTGTTATGATATGACCAAGAAAGTTTGTTTCTTTCGATAAGAATCTACACTTATCTATTTGAACCTTTAAATTGTAGTCATTCAGTTTATTAAATACTTTTTGCAAGCTTTCTAAGTGTTCGGTTAGCGAGGTTGAAAAGACTAGTATATCATCCATATAAATTATACAAATTTTATTTATATAATCAGCCAAAATGTAGTTTAGCATTCGCTGAAATGTAGCGGGCGCGTTTTTGAGACCGAAGGGCATTCGAATGAACTCGAAGTGACCACGGGGCGTTGAAAAAGCCGTTTTCTCAATGTCGCTTTCCTCCATCAAAACCTGATGAAAGCCTTTCGCAAGGTCCAAGGACGAGAAATATTGCGCCTTACCTAACTTGTCAAATAATGACTCTATATTTGGCAGAGGAAATTTGTCATCCACAGTTATTTCATTTAGCTTCCTAAAGTCTATAACTAATCGCCATTTCTGCTGGTTCGAATTATCGGACTTCTTTTTAACAATCCACAAAGGGGAATTATAAGGCGATTTGCTGGGGCGTATTATATTTTCTTTTAACATTTCATTTATTTGCTTTTCTATTTCATTTTCTAAAATCTGTGGATGCCTATAATTCTTGCAGTATACTATTTTATTAGAAGTAGTTATTATTTTATGTTTTACACAGGTAGTTGTAGTTAAATTTTGGTTTTTAATATAAAACGTCTTTTTATTTTTATGTAAAAAATTTTCTAATAACTTATTTTCTTCCTTATTTAAGTTTGTAGGCATTAAATCTTTGAATTTATCCAGCTCAAATTTTTCTATATAATTAATTTCCTCATAAGAAATGTTAAATTTATAGTCAATTAGTTTTATTTCGTTATTATTTACTTTAAGAGTATTATTTTGAAAATCTATTATAGCTCCAAAGGGCTGTAAAATATTTATTCCTATTATGCAATCGAATTTTTTATCAATAAAATTAATTAATTTAACAGACATGGTGCTATTTTTTTCTTTAAATTCATCCGGCACATTTACTATCACTTCATCTTTAATAATGTTATTACCGACCAGGGTATTTAATAAAATTGGTTTTATTAAACTTTTCTTTATTCTTATATTGGAAAAAAAATTATAATCTCCGAGGGTAGTAGCAGCACCACTATCAATTAGGCATCTTGTTTTTGTATTATTTATAGTTAATATTACTATGGGTAATGATAATTTCGAGGCTGCACAGGAAAATTTTCTGAAATTTCTGTTACAATTATTAAAACCACCACTATTATTTCTGTTATTACGGCTACTATAATTAGGAAAGGTGCTTGAATTTTGAAATCTTTGAAAACCATTCCTATTTAATGAATTATTTGCATTTTGAAAGTTATTATTTGGAAAGGTATTGTTATTTCGAAAATCATTATTGTTTTGAAAATTTTTATACGCAAAACTATTCGCTTGTTTATTATTTACTAGTTTTATATCTTTTAATAAATTATTTTCTAAATAAAATGTATAAGCTATGTTAATAGATCTAATATTATTTTGTAGCAAAAGAGATTTAATACTAATAGGTAAGTAGTTTACATAAATATCAAAAATTAATTTTTCATTATTTTCAGGTGTATACAAAATGTCAGGTTCTAAGCTATACTTTGTGTTCATTAAACTTAAAATTTTACTTAATTTATAATGTAATTCCTCAATGTTTCTAGCTTCTTCGTTTAGAGCGTCACTTCTTAAATTAAAAAAACTTCTTTTTACTCCAAATTCCTCCTTAAGCTTAACTATTATACCCTCCCATGTAGGGTTAAATAAGGTTTCAACCGCCTTTAACGCCTTACCTTGCAGTCTGTTGCTTAATACTGTTTTTATTGTCTGTACATGTTCTGCTGGCGTTAGCTGCAACACAGTTGCGACGTCCCTCAGGTAGTTGCTGAGCGTATATTCACTGCTCCCGTTAAATGCAGGCAAGCTCCTCGCTTCACGCAAGCTCTCAGCTAACGTCAAAGCCATTGTGGGTGTTGTTGTTTGTTCTAAGCAAACGCTGCTCTGCTTCTTTCTCTAATGATAGCTGGCTTGCTTTCTCTTTCGTCTTTCACGCCGTTAGCACTGGAATGCACACCGTACACTTTCTTCTCTTTTTCCGTTAACTTTTAACTTCTAGTAATTTCTTTTCCTTTTTTTTTTTGTTTTTTTACGAAGCCAATCTTTTTTCTTGTTTGTCAAAGATTTTGTCCGCTTTAAATATATATATGTACAGTAGTCATATCAATTTGGGCAGTAAAATTGCTCACAAATTATGCACAAATTTGCCGTTTTGCACTCAACTGCGCTAAGTTCAAATTATTTTCAACGATCATAAATTTGTTAGAACTATTCTTTCGGATTAGTTATTACACGAAATATTTTTTTTTTTTTTTTTTTTTTTTTTTTTGGTTTAGTTTTTAGTTTTTAAGTTTACAAAAATTTCGCTTTTTGCCACACTTTAGTAATGTCCACTTGAATTATTTGCGGTTCACATCGGTTTGTTGAAAATTTTAACCTTTTCTTTTCCCGATTATCACTGGATATGTTTTAAGTAACATATCCCATCCTCGTCGCCAGTTAAATTTATTTTTGAAAATAAAATAAATTGTTGAAATTTTATTTTTTAGTTTATTATAATTTAATTTATCTTTATTAAAATAGCACAAGTTTGAATTTGTCTTTACTCTTCAAGGTGACTTTGAAGACTGCCTTTAACATTAAAAACTATACTTATTCAATTTATTTTAACAGTTAGATTTATACTTAAAATGAAGAGAGAAAGAGTTCCCCATTTACTATTACAACAATTACAACAATTAAATATATAGCTTACATAGCTATAATAATTATTCCAGTTAGATAATGAAGAGAGCGAGAGCGAAAGGGGAAAGTTACTTATAATATATAACTCACTTTATACATATTTCCCACTCCTCCACTTCCCACTCCCAGTAGCCAATCAGGAAACCAGGCAGCCAACTGACAGCATATTATGCACGTGTGCACAGCATTGCTGGCCAGCGCAGGGAGCGCAAAAAAGCAAACACTTTTTTCATACATACTGACATGCATAGATTCACTTATAAATATGTGTATGCATATAAGAATATTTATCAGGATATTGCGCTGCAGCCAAAGGCGTATTTGTAAGCCGACGGCCAGTTCCCAGCTCGCAAATAATTCACATATAGATTTGCATAAATTGCACTCGTGTGCTTACTTATAATATGTGTGTGTGTGTGTATGTATATTTGCATATATTCGAGTAAATAGGTGTATGTAACTGTAAGTATGCAAATGAGTTATATGTGTATGTGAGTGTGTGAGTTTTGCACATTGTCCTACACAGCATTTATGACCTCAGCATATTGTAATTCCCTTTTGCTGACGTCGTAAGTCGGTCAAACCTTCGGATGTTCGATGGAAGGGCTTTAACAGAAAATTACAGAAATAGAAAAATATCTGCGGGATAACCTACATACAAATGTACATACGTGCATGGTTAAATTGAAAATAAATCAGTGGAGCTGCTAGCGGCTACTGTAAGAGAATTATGATGTGTTGTAAACCATCTGTGCGGCTTACATTTATTATTGAGTATAAATTTATAACAATAAAATAAATATTCTGTGAACTTAGTGCAAGCAAAAAGTGCAGAATGTATACTGATAATAATTTTTTAAAGTATTAGGTACGCAACTAAGTTCTCGCTGTTTTTTTTATGAAAATACAACTTTATTCCGCAAAAATGGTTACAAGTGAATCATTGAAAGTATTGCCCATCGCTGGCTACTACTTTCCCCCAACTTTCTGGTAGATCTCATATACCGTCGCGGTGAAACTGTTCATCTTTTGAGGCTATCCACGTATCAAGCCATTTTTTGATGTCTTCATATGCATGGAACTGCTGATTAGTTAGACTATGTGCCATCGATCGGAACAGGTGATAATCGGACGGCGCAATATCTGGAGAATATGGCGGGTGGGGTAGGGTTTTCTATTTCAGTGTTTCCAGGTAGGTCCGTGTTTCCGTTGGCGGCTGCCGTCGCCGAATGGCCATTCGGAGTCGGCTTAAAACTGTAGGTCCCTCTATTTGTGGAACAACATCAAGACGCACACCACAAATAGGAGGAGGAGCTCAGCCAAACACCTAAAAAGGGTGTACGCGCCAATTATATATATATATATATATGTAGGTTCGTGAGGCCGGGCGTTGTCATGCTGTAGAATCACTCTTTCATATCTCTCCGCGTATTGTGGCCACTTCTCGCGCAGTGCTCGGCTCAGTGGCACTCAATTGAAATCGATACCGATCCCCAGTGATGGTTTCGCTTGGTTTTAATAGCTCATAATAAATAACACCAACTTGGTCCCACCAAATACATAGCGTAAACTTCGCAGCATGAACATTCGGCCTAGGCGACGACGTAGAAGCTTGACCGGGTAGTCCCCATGACTTTCTTTGCATTGGATTGCTGTAATGAATCCATTTTTCATCAACCGTCACGATGCGATGAAGAAAACCCTTCCGTTTTTGCCGCTGGAGCAGTTGTTCACAGGCGAAAAAAGAAAAAACGATGTTCAACATCCCTTGGTTTTAACTCATAAGGAACCCAAGTCCCCTGTTTCTAAATCATTCCCAAAGCATGCCATCGCTTGGAAATGGATTGACGAGTAACTCCTATTACCGAAGCAAGCTCTTCTGGCATTTGACACGGATCCTCATTGAGCAATGCCTCCAATTCAGCGTCTTCGAAGGGTTTTGGCCTTCCTTCACGCGGACGGGACTATCGTCAACATTAAAATCACCGTATTTGAAGCGACCGAACCAATCTCGGCACGTTGTTTCACTTAAAACAGCATCTCCATAAACGTTTTGCAGCTCTCGATGCGCTTCCGCCACCGTTCTTTTCGAAAGAAAGAGGAAAATCAACACTTCCCGCATGTGACGATTATTCGGCACAAAATCAGACATTTTCATAAAACCAAAAGTGTAAGAAAAAAAAACAAAACCACTAATGTATCGAAGAAGTTTGTTTACCATATGTCTAAACTTGGTTTATGATGTTTAGGTTATGTTAGAATCGACTAGCACACACTGCTGGCGGCATCTATTGACAAACAGCGAGAACTTAGTTGCGCCCCCAATTATTTTTCGTAATTTTTCTCGAATTATTAGAGCGCGAACTATGTGTACGAAAGTAATTATAGGCAGGTGGGGCGTATGAGTAATATTTTATATCTGTATAAGCAAAAATTCAATGCTGTTCATTGGTAAATGCATCACCCGAGAACTGGTAGGTTCAATTTTTAGATGCGCGTAAAGTAGTTTGTATTTTGTGTAATGCGTAAAATTTTCACGAAAATTTTAAAACTCAATTGACGCCATGCAAGTGCTTGTACGTACCAAGGCCTTGATCGATTTGCAAATGGGCGCTGGAACAGTATTTTTCATTGATTTGCTGCACGTATTTGAATATAACTCGAACCGGTATTGGCAAACCGCATTTTGAAACTTACAGTGAGATAGCATACGCTCAGCTATTACTAAGAAAAAGAAAGAAATCTGCAGAAAATATTCAATAAAAAGTTATTTTACCCCCCTCCTTTTAGATTTCATTTTAACCTAAATAAAAAAAAAAAATGAAAAAAAACTGAAGGTATTTCATTTTAAGAATTCTATACCAAAATTTTCCTCATTGCATACATCTGAAAATTATTTATTTTTTTTCAGCTTACTTCGAATTATTTGGTTGGTTGGTTAAAGTGGTGATTCATCCAGAATCCAAATATCGCTTCCGCACCATTTTGTTGCCACATTCTCGTTATCAACTTCTTTAACGGTTAATTACAGTCTGACAATATCCAGTCCGTGCAGCTGAAGAACCTTATTAGGTTGTTGACATCTAAGCCAGACAGTTGTTCGAGACTCTCAAACAATGGTTTGCCATAGTTGACATTCTCTCATTCCATAAGGCAGGGCATTCACAGAGGAAATGGACACATTCGTTTCCTTTTTCTCTGGTTGTTTACAACTGTGACAGTGTGTTTTGTGAGGGATGCCCATTTTGGCTGCTTGTTCCCCGACAGGCCAAAGGCCAGTTAAGACTGTCGTGAGTCTCAAAGCGTCCCGTCGTTTCATGTTTATTAATATTGACGTTTGTTTGAGGTTGTAGGGGGGTTCTCGTTATATGCAAACCTAGAAATAAACCAATTTTGAGAAGAATTCACAACAATTTCCAAAATTCAAGGTGGCGCAAGGTTAATCATCCTATCGGAAGATTTGTAATTTTCGTAAATGGCGTCGAACGTCAATTTAAGCAGCTGCATATGCAAGCACACAAGCAGCGGCGCCAGTAAAGGTGAAAATAAAGATTTTCATTCCTCAAAATCAGGTTTTTTTTAGTAGAAAAGTTATTCAAAAACGAAATTGGATGATTAATCTTATGCCAGCGTGTACTTGAATCGCTTGCCATGGAAACGCTGATATGTAAAAGAAGAAATAATTTCATATTGAACTTAATATAAAATACATATATGAAATACGTTAAATTCACGACCAGAGTCGAACAAGCTAGTCTGGCCTGACCCGGGTGCCCAACGAAGAGTTTATATAGAAATATTTTTTAATGGAGCTGCTACTTACCTATAAAATTTAAATTAGTTATTTATTCCAGCTATTTATAACTAACAAATAATTTCATTCACAAAAAAATGTTGACATGGTTGCCACTTATCCAAAATTCAAACTAATTAATCTTTAAGTTCCTCAAAAAATATGAAACGAAAGCTAATTAAGAAGAAAAAATATTCTATTTCTATTTTGAAATAGGGCTGCCACTTACCTACAAAATTAAGATTAACAAAATATTAAAAAAATTTAAAATTTTTATTTTTTTATTTATTAATTTCTTTTTTGTAAATATCTGAAAACTAAAAACTACATTCATTAAAATATATGAAACGAAAGTTATTTAGGAATAAAAAAAAATATTCGAATCCAAAAATATTTTTAGACAGGGCTGCCACTTACCTACAAAATTAAGACTAAAAAATCCCTAAATTTATTAAAATATATGAAATGGAAGCTATTTAAGAATAAAAAACTACAGTAATGCAGAAGTTGTTTAAAAGGGCTGCCATTTACCTAAAAAATTACAATTATTTAAAATTAAAAAAAAGTATGTTCGTAAAAAAATGAAACGCGAGTTATTTAGGAATCAAAGAAGTGCCACGTATATTCCAAAATTGTTTTTAAACTGGGCTACCACTAACCAAATTCAAATTAGCACAATCTTGAAGTTTATTAAAATGTTTGAAATGAAGAATATTTAAGAAACAAAAAATATAATTTTTAAATAGGGTTGCCCCTAGCTGAAAATGTACAATTAACGAAAAACTTAAAACTATATTGATTAAAATATATGAAACGCAAGTTATTTAGGAATAAACAAAAATACTGTAATCCAAAAATATTTTTGAACTGGGCTGCCACTTACCCGAAAAATTAAGATAAAAAAAAATTTCTAAATTTATTAAAATATATGAAATGAAAACTGTTTGATAATAAGAAACTACTCTAGCGCAAAAGTTTTTGAAGTGAAAACTTCTTTAGAATCGTTGGGAGTGATTTGAGAAAAAGTGAAACGAAAAAAGCGACACTCTTGGCTACGAATATTACATATACACGTAGCGACGAACTAAATAACTTTTAGGCCAGCGCCGACAGCATGGCACGGTAGCCGAGCGGCTAGCAATGTGAGCTTCCGATCCAAAATCCTTGGTTCGAATCACAAGAAAAAAATTTTTTTTATACAGTTATTTTATTTTATTTTATGATATGTTTATGAGGAGCTTTTTTTCATGGCAGAAATACACTCGGTGTTTTGCCATTGCCTGCTGAGGGCTGAGCGCTATTAGAAAAATAGTTTTCCTTAATTTTGGTGTTTTCACCGAGATTCGAACTGACGTTCTCTCTGTGAATTCTGAATAGTAGTCACGCACCAACCCATTCGGCTACGGCGTTTGTTTAATTTTACTGATGCAAAAATGAGGAAAAATATATGAATAAAGTTTGCTTACTGTTTACACATTTTCCAAAGGTGACAGAGAACCAAAAAAAAAAGTCGATTTTCAAACAAATACGAGTGCATATGTGTAATTGTGTTAGAGTTTCGGTCACGCCCCAGCAAAACCTGCGTGCATATGTGTTTGTAACATTCAAAAAAATGTAATTGTGTTAGAGTTTCGGTCACGCAGGTTTTGCTGGGGACGCTCATAATAGCAACCGCGTGTGTATTTTTATATTCGTAAATATTTTCATTTTTAAATATTTACCGCAATTATGCCGAAAAATAATGCAGAAAAGTGTCGTGAATATCGACAGAAAAAAAAATCAATAAATAGCATCACGGAATTCATTCACGAAAATTTAATAAAGTATACACCAGAAGTATCGCGGATACTTAGAAAAGATTACGATAAAGTTCCAATGATTTTAAGTGGCGATTTGAACGTAAATTTTGCATTGGACACAGCGGTTCCTTCAATTGACTTTCTCAATACAACATTCTATTTAAAAATGTGTAACAATCGCACTGAATCGACAACACGATCAAAAACAACCATTGACGCGGTATTTCAAAGACATGTTGACAACATCGAAACCAAAGCATTTGTATCATATTTTAGCTATCATAAGCCACTCGTATCATTTGTTGAAATTGAAAACATTGAGGATGAATAATAATAAAATGAAGAAAATAAAATATGAACTTTATAGCAATATTATAATGAACCTATAATTATCTTGTTCCTAATGCTGCTTTCGTCTCATTCTCTCTCAGTTTGTTTTACGGAAGGTTTCACTTCTATCGCGTCTAACCGTTAGGCTGGTATTTTTTTAAATAGGGTTACCCTTATCGAACAGGTTACAACTAACTGAATAATAAAAACTATATTCATCAAAATTTATGAAACGAAAGTTATTTATAAATAAAAAATACTCTAATCCAGAACTATTTTTAAACAGGGTTGCCACTTACCCGAAAAATTAAAATAAACAAAATATTTATGTTCATTAAAATGTATGAAATAAAAGCTACTTAAGAATAAAAAATTACTCGAACGCAGAAGTTGTTTAAAAAGGGTTGCCACTTATGTAAAAAATTACAATTAACTAAATACTAAGAATTATAAGTATATTCATTAAAAGGTTGTATATCTTTAAAATAACAAAAATATAATAAATAAAATATTTAAAAATTAAGAAACCCAATCTAAAACTATTGCCAACTATTTAAATAATAGCGCGCACAAAAATCAATACACTCACGAAACTGGGGCCCAAATATAGTAAAACTGCATTCCAGTTTTTCTTCCTTACGGTGGAATACTATTTTTGCTTCGAAAAAATTATTTTTTCGAAAAATTTTCAAAAACTTCTAAATTCACATAGAAAGTAATATCATAAAAAAGATGTGTGCGAAATTTCAGGGAGATCGGTCAATAACTTTTCTAGTTATCGTGTACGACAATTCGAAAAATATAGTTTTGAGAAAAACTCGTCTAAAGTTTGAATACAACGTAACTATACCTCTCCCAGCGCTCGAACGCTAAGAATAGAGTCGTCACGGTTGACGATCTATAATATAAGAAATACTTAAATTTACGTTCTAAAATTTTTTTGACGTATTCTTAAAGGATTATATTAACATTTCATGAAAAAAAATTTTGCAAAAATTTTACAATTAAAAGCCAATATTAATGATAAATGTAGTTTTAAAGGAGTTTTTTTTCAAGTATTATAAATCAACTTTAGACCAAATTAGGATAACTGCAAAACACTGTAAAAAAATTGTGAAATTTAGCGACAGGTTGGTTGGTCTAATATTCAGTGTACAACTGCACTTTCAGAGTTGTATAATATTTATTTTGTCCCATCTTGTCGCGCAGTGTTGTGGTTGAAATTCAATTGATTAAAACTGACTGTCCCTACTTAGCCTATATTGTGAACCCGATTTGTCATTTTTAATTTCTTCCTTCCATTCATTCACTCATTTTCTAGGCACACATATTTTTTGCTTCTCAGCTGCTATGATCTTTCACGAATTTATTTTTCCTTTCATCAATTATAACACCCGTTATGAAAGGTGCTTGTACTTGCTAAGCAAGAAAGTCCACCACATTAAAGGCGATAGCTTATTTAAGATAATCAAAAAGCTGCAAAAAGCTTAAGAGTGGCTGTTAAATATTGTAATTTCATGTTCATCAAAATACATACATACATACATACGCATGCATGTATATGTGAGCACAAGCGGCGTACTTGAATTGCGAAGATCATAAAAGCAGCTGGGCGTAGAGAGTAGATGCAATATTCATTGTGTGACGATCGTTTGCAAAATCTCTCACACACACATACGAACACAAACTCACACAACGATTAAGGCGCTAGCTACCGCCAAATCATCCATAAATAGCGGCTGCATTGACAGTTTTATAGCAGTTTGCGACTGTTAAACGTACAGAGTTGGTTGGTAAACTTCCAATAGCGCGAGCAAAAACCAAAGAGCAACGTTTATGGAAAAAGTAGTAAAATTTAGATTTTGCAAATTAAACTTCAAATGCAAAGAAAAGTGAAGTGCTGGGAAAAAGTGTGCGATAAAACTAATTTTTGGCGTGAATTTCGAACGAAACGAAACAGTATTAATATGAAAAGCGTGATTTGATTCGAATATAATTAAAAAATTCTTACTAAATAAGAGAAAATTCGAAATTGTGCGTCAAATAAGCAAAGAATATTGGTTTCTTTCAAGATATGCACATTTTTCGTCAGGAAGAAAGAAGAAATTTGAAAGTAAAATAATCTTTTAAATCTACCAACGCTTCAATTCCGGGCAGTAAATTTTTATCTACAGCTGATAAAACTTATTTGCTTTTGTACGTAAAAACAACACCAACTCGTCAGTGCTGGTTGAGCTTGTAGACAGCACGAAAAGCCGCTAACATGCCGACTGAAAGGTAAATAATAGTATTTATAGAAAAAAAGTAGGCAAAAAAATGAAAAAAAAAACAATTGAAAAAAATCCAAAAGCAATTAAATCTTAAAACTAAGTTTCCATATGTACTGAAAATTGGCGTTTTATTAAGTCTGTAAATCTAATTAGACATTCAAATGAAAAATAGAGCACTCAAAGTTGCACTATTAGCATTAAAATGCATGCAATGACTTGCAACAAAGTTCTAACAACTGACTGGCACCCAACTATTGACCGCACAGCCTGGCTTCCGATCATTCGAACTGGTTTAATTTTTAAGATAAGCACCTTGTGGCATTTTTGCTTTTTACTTCTATTTATTGT
The DNA here is from genome assembly GCF_027943255.1 of Anastrepha obliqua. Classification (NCBI taxonomy): domain Eukaryota; kingdom Metazoa; phylum Arthropoda; class Insecta; order Diptera; family Tephritidae; genus Anastrepha; species Anastrepha obliqua. The sequence continues at coordinate 114,627,124 of NC_072895.1, forward strand.
CCGTTTTTTTTTTTTTTGATTTTGTTATGGCATGAGCTCTTCATTCATTTACTCAGCCACTCTACTTCCAACAGGTTTTTGCGGAGCACGAGTATACTTGCTGATATACATACATACGTCGTGTAGCAGTTAAGATGCTTCGCTTTGTTAAGTGATTCCTAAATGCCAGCCTCCGCTTATTGACAGCTGTCGCAGAGATTAGAGGCTAATGTTTTTTTTTTTAATTATGCCCATATCATTACGAAATAAGAATAATGTTTTTGAGTGATGAAACTCTTTATTTTACGCGCTCCATTTTTTTGGCTGTTTGTAAAATGCCATTTGCAAAATAAATCTTCCGATAGGGTGATTAATTTTGTGCCACCTTGTATTTAACAGCATAAAGGAATCGAGTTAGATATTGACAAGTTATTTTATTATTGTTTTGCTGGGAACTTTTGATTTTTCTCTTGCAAAATTTATCATTTAAAATTTTTTATTAATTTTTTTTCATTTTATTTTTTATATTTTTATTTAACTTATTTTTATACAATTTTTTATTTCTGTTTTAATGAAAACTTTTGATTTTTTTCTTACAAAATAATTTTTTATGTTTTTTTTATAAATATTTTATTATTGTTTTGATATAAACTTTTGATTTTTCTCTTGCGAAATTCATCAATCAATTAAACATTTTTATTTATTTTTTATATATTTTATAAAAAATTTTTATACATGTTTTTATTATTGCTTTTTTGAAAAATTTTGATTTTTCTCTTGCAAAAGTTTTCCATCAATTAAGTTTTTCAAATATTTTATTTATATATTATTTATTTTTTTTTTTGTATAAAGTTTTTTGTTGGATACTTTTAAATTTTTCTCTGCAAATTTTTCCAATCAATTTTTTTTTTTTTTTTTTGTAAATATTTTATTTGCAATCTATCTTAATATAATGATATTCAACAAATTAGGTCTTATAATCTAATAGCAGCAGTAGTATTTGCACAAATGCAAAACTACATATAAAATTACGATATTTGTTCTAAAATTTGATCTTAAATGTATTAAATTTTATTTGTACTAATGAGTTGCTTATCTTCATATAGGAATTAATCAATTAAAATTTTTTTGTTTATTATTTTTCGTTTTATTTTTTATATTTAATCTTTTTATAAAACTTTTTATTATTGTATTGTTAGAAACTTCTGATTTTTCTCTTGCAAAATTCTTCCATCTACTAAAATTTTTTATTTATTTATTTTTTTATTTTATTTTTTATATTCTTGTTTAACTTATTTTTATACAATTTCTTATTTCTGTTTTGCTGGAAACTTTTGATTTTTCTCTTAGAAAATTCGTGCATCACTTGAATTTTTTTGTTTTATTCTTTTTATTTACATTTTTTTTATAAAATATTTTATTCTTATTTTGATTGAATCTTTTGGTTTTCTCTTGCAAAACTCTTTTACCAACTAAATTTTTCATTTATTTTTTTTATTTTATTTTTTAAAAATATTTTATCTCATTTTTTTATAAAATTTTTTATTATTGTTTTGCTAGAAACTTTTGATTTTTCTCTTGCAAAATCACCAATCAAAATTTCTCATTTATTTTTTTCTCTTTTTTTTATATTTTTTTATTTAATTTTTTTTTTTATAAATTTTTTAAATTATTTTGTTGGATACTTTTGATTTTTCTCTTGCAAATTTTTCCAATTTTAAAATAAATATTTTTAATTTATTATTTTTCGTATACATATTTTTTCATTTTTTTTATATATATATTTTTTTTTAATTTTTTTATACACATTTTTGTATTTGTTTTGCTGGAAACTCTTTATTTTTCTCTTGCAAATTTTTGCCATCAATTAAAATTTTGTATTTTTTATTTTTCATTTTACTTTTTATAATTTATTTTTTTTGTAATAACTGTTTTGTTGGAAACTTTTGATTTTTTTCTTGCAAAATTCTTTTTATATTTTTTTTTTTTAAAATTATTTATTCATCTTGTGATGGAAACTTTTGCTTTTGCGCTTGCAAAATTCTTTCATCAATTAACATTTTTTATTTGTTTTCTTTTTTCATATTTAATTTAACTTTTTTTATTTTATAATTTTCTTATATTTTTCTATTTTGTTTTAATTTTTTTTTTCTAAAATTATTATTTTTTCTAATCAAGTTGTCTTACTCTATTTCAAACACTTTTACTACTGTTTTGATGGGAACTTTTGCTTCTTCCTCCTCTTCTTCTTAAAATTTCCGCTGTCATTTAAT